>NW_027286763.1:107473868-107733868 GCF_022747635.1 Hetaerina americana
AAGGGTAGCTATTTACAAAATCGTTGCATAAATATACTTTGATTTTTAAGGTATCAAAGTGTAGCATAGTTATAACTCTTGAATTTACATTTCCAAACTTAACGACTCTCTGTGTTTAAAAATATGAAATATTATACACTCGGTTCAATTTTTTACGTTAACAGTTTCCCTTAAGCGTGTTTTCGTCGAATAATACTCTAGTTTTAGGACCAATTCAATCATCGATACATGCAATGTCAATATACTAATTTACCACGTCAATCCTGTTTTAAATTCGTTTAAATAAGTGACGTTTAGTTCAGCCTTCGGATATTTGAAGAATAGATATAGGGACGCTGAAAGAACCTTTGAAAGAGGAGAAAACCCCCACTGTGCAGAAATTATCACGGGCACCGGAAATCTCCAACCCATTGTAATACCGGGAAATTTCAATAGAAATTGCACAAACCTGGGAGTTTGGAGTAGGTTGACCATTTGATGGGTATCGGCGATCGTTACAAGGGTCATCTTTGTGTCTTGTAAGTTCTTCGAAGCCGTACGATGATACTGTAGGGTGTGATTAAATAAGGTAAAGAGATCAGAAGCTGCTGTCAATGCGTTACTGTATGTACCGACGATGGAGAATTGTGAAGGACTCCTCATGTCAGAAAATTAGGAATGACGTGGGTGGTTCAATTCCCTCTGGGTCATTTTGGGAGAAAAAATAAACACGTGCATTTTGTGACATTTCGTGCATTTCGTTTGCCACAATTAACAAAAAGTGGTGAACCTAGGGAAGTAAAATGATGATATCTCCAATATATTTGATGCATTTATTGAATCCATGCGAATAATACTTGAATAAATTACTTAAGAGGGCCAATGAAGATAAAGATTGCCGAAAATTGCGCTGAAATGCTAAATTCAGCATTAGTAAACCTGTTCAATGTTTGTACAGAGGCCTAGTAGATAACATTTGCTTCAACTGTGATACCTCCGTATGATAGTAAAGCGGAGTAGCTTTGTTTTTGGGTGTAGTTAAAATGAAGAAAGAGATATGGCCGTATGGTTGGGGCCAAACGTAGAAAAAAGGATAATTCTAGTGGTAGGGAAAGTATAAAAAAGGAAATTTCAAAGCAACTCAGTAACAAGGAAAAAAATCATAAATGACCGGGAAATAAAATTGATTTAGACCAGATCAACGTGAAGAAGAGGTAGCAAAGGGAGATAAAAGACGGGAGGATCAGGGTTGTTCCTCATAGTACGCGAAAGTTGACTGGAAGTTAAATTAAGGAGATTGAAATAGATAAATAAGGAATGGAGGTGATTAGGGGATGACCGAATGGTGGAAATGAGACCTGATGGGACAAAAGAAGAGCAAAAGATATAAGTGTAATTAAAAGTGAAATCGAATTTTGCTTCTTTTCTTCGTCTCTTTTAAATGGATTTTCCAAAATGAAACTCGAGTCTGATTTTTTTCATTTATATTCCATTAACTTTTTGCTGATTACTAAAGAAATAATGAAAGACCTTAATCGCTTTGGTATTTGATTTTTAATTCCTCCGATTTGTAAATTTTTCAATGCTGGTGACTAAAAAATGAACAAGGAATCAGAGTCGCTATATTCTGCGCAGAAAATTAAAACGGTTAAGAATCAATTAGAAAGTGGTAAATGAATTTTTAAGTAATCTGAGATCTCTGATCATATATATCTCTGCTTACAGATATCACGAGGTGGGAACCCGAATTTTTTTCTTTTATTTAGCAAGATTCAAATTCAAGACTAAGTATCTCTGGTTTGTCTCCACCGTGTTTGCACAGTGTCAACGTGATTATCGAACCACGGTATATTTGTGAACCGAATTCGGAACTGAAAAATTGACTTTCCCTACACACTATACGTAACTCATCACTTAGTCCCTTAAGAGTTTCAAAGACATTGTCAACGAAGGGCTGGAAAAATTCGTTCCAAAAATGACTCTCAAAAGTAACACCGACCCCGAGTACTATAACTGCGCAATAAAAAAACTAAAGAGAAAGGCTAGGAGGAGTCACTCTATGATCAAGTATGGGAACCCATATCTGTGCAAATATAAATCGATAGTAAAAGAACTGAATAGGGAAAAGAGGGTAGCAAAAGAAGAATACTTAGTGAACATTCTCACTAAAAACGATACAAATAAATTTTACAAATACTTAAGAAGACGAAAAAACAGCCAGGTGAAGGTAGGCGTGATCCAAACCCAAGGGGGCGACATTATAACAGATGATGAAGGGAAAGCAAATGAGCTCAACAAGTGGTATGGAAGTGTGTTTAGCAAGGATTTCAGTGGAAACCTCCCCCCACGTGTTTTTCATGTTTGTGAAGGGGAGAACGTATTATGTCCGGGTGAACTAGTCATCACACCTTCAAAGAGTAATATTGTTATTCCTAAGTATATGAAGATCTGTGACCGCGAAGTTATGGACAAAGTAAAAAAGCTTAAAGTCAACAAATCGATTGGCCCTGACAACATCTCTGGAGACGCACTCAAATTAGGGTCAGAGGCAATGATACCGTATCTGCGCACCATTTTTAACATTACGTTAAATAATCATCAAATCCCCGATGATTGGAGGAAGGCTTATGTAATACCAATTTTTAAGGGTGGGACCAATAGCAATGTAGAGAACTATCGCCCGATTAGCCTAACGTCTGTAACCTGTAAACTAATGGAGAAGAAGGTCGCAAAATATCTACGTGACTTCTGGGAGGATAAGGACTGGCTATTTAAATACCAACATGGCTTTCGCAAAGGGTACTCATGCGAAACCCAACTACTTGGACTCTGCCAGGAAATATCAGACTGCTTAGACAAAGGTAAAGAAATAGATGCAGTTATACTCGACTTCTCAAAAGCCTTCGACAGGGTTCCCCATGACAGATTGTTAGATAAAATTGGAAAACTAAATATTGATAAAAGAGTACTACTATGGACGAAGGCCTTCCTACAAGATAGAACCCAGCAGGTTCGTGTTGGGCACAAAATCTCAGAAGAAACCCGCGTCACATCCGGAGTACCTCAGGGTAGCGTGCTTGGTCCTCCTCTGTTTCTTTGTTACGTGAATGACCTTGCGGAATGTGTCAATTCCAAAATACGATTGTTCGCTGATGACTGTATACTCTATAGGGAAATCAGCAGCAGCAGTGATCGCGACGTTCTGCAGGGTGACATAGATAACGTGGCTAATTGGATCAAAATCAACAAAATGGAGATAAACATTGCAAAAACTATCCACGTCTCATTCTCCAAAAGGAAGGCAGGTGAGGGAAGGGTATATAAAATAATGGGAGAAACGATTGTAACAAAAGATAATTGTAAATATCTAGGGGTACACCTAAGTAAAGACTTAGGGTGGGGACTTCACACAGATTATGTGGTAGGCAAGGCCTTTAAATCGCTCCACTGGGTCATTCGGAGCCTCAAAGGAAGCACTAAATCAACTAAAGAATTGGCCTACAAAACAATTGTAAGGCCTATTGTCGAATATGCGACCACAGTATGGGATCCCTTTGAAATAGGGCATGTGAAAAAATTAGAAGCAGTGCAAAGGAAGGCTGCCAGGTACGTTTTAGGGCGACATAGGCAGACCGACAGTGTAAGTGACATGCTAGGCTCACTAGGATGGGGGTCACTAAAGAACAGACGGAAGCTGAATAGACTGTGTGCCATTTTTAAAATATTGAAAGCTGACGGAGGCTGGAAAGAACTGAACGAGAGTGTAAATAAGCCATGTTATCTCGGCAGGAATGATCACCCGCTTAAAATCAAATCCATGCCCCAAAGGACAAACACCGCCAAGTTTTCGTTCCTAAATATGGGAATCAAAGAGTGGAACCAGCTGCCTGATGAACTCTTTAAGCCCTTACCCAAAAGCATTAAATCATTTAGGCGTGAATGCAAAAGGTATACATGATGGGATTGTTAAATGACACTATTTAATGGCGACTATTTAATGACACTGTGATATGTTTTAAGAATGACTACTGTTTGTTATATCATGTCATTGCCACCCGGCTTATCGCCTAACAGCAATGTATCCCAAATAAATAAATAAATAAATAGTGGGCGATGGTCCGTAATCAGCCCTCATGCTGAATTCGATCTCGTTTATATCTCTGACTGAGAGATTTACCATTAATTTGGGTATTTACAAATTTGTTAATCTTTCTTTCATTGAACCTTTCGCTGATGTCACGCAATGAGCTCATTTTAATAACAACGTATACAGAAATTTTGAGCACAAATCATCTACTTTCTCACATTATTCTCTATTGCAGTTAATGCGAAAAATCGTTCGTCTGATGAGCAAAAGCTGAATATCCCTCGGTCCGCGATTAACACATCACCTTGACTGACCTTCTGAAGCAACTACCGCCTAGAATAAATGTCATCGGAAAAATATAAGCCTCATATTATGTTAACTATTTCTCCTTAAATAGTTTTTTTTCTATTTAATGACGTATATATTTCCAATGGGGCGTTCAACTTTTTCTTATTTCATCGCTTAATTTTTGCTTGTCTCCTTGTCTTTGGTTTCGCTTTGCATGTACTGACCTATTACGTGCCATAATACCAATCTATTTTTAGGATGGGTCATGACGACTACTGGACAGGGGTACGCTATGGAATTCTTTCGCATCTCTTCCTTGCACTGCACCAATAGCGATTATTTTTCTTCCAGGTCCTCCAATTGGGTCGTTTCGCTCCTACTCATACAGAAGGTTTCTGCTAGGTGGGGGTAGAACACTTCTTTTAATATCGACTTTCAAAAAAAACACCCACTTTTCTGTCAAGTGTCCTTGTTCATATCGAAAATCACCAAGAAATAATTTTCACGGCGATAAAAAGAACTACAGATTCTCACTAACGGTTGCCAAGCTCTTCAAAGGGCTAACTTGGAATTTTTGTGCATATAAGACATGAAATACATTGCTCTGTGCTTTTAAAACTAGAATCTTTTGACGTAGAACCTAAGGCATTGAGATACAACGTTTTAACCATATTATCCTCACTTTATTGCATACTATTTCGAAAGGCTGTACTTTTATTAGGTTGGTGTCTCATATCGTTATGGGTTTTAAGGAGACCAATGTAGGAAAGGTAATTGTTATCGTAATTATTGGTGATGATTCAAAAGCCACCGTTCCATTTTTGGTCGTTCGTTCATATTGAGGTGAAAAGAGATAAAGTGTAAAACTATTCCCCATCGCGAAACGTGCATTTGAATCTAATTATTGAAAAATTGATTAAAACCGCATTTTAATTAAGCATTCTGTCGATTCTGAACTAGATACGCAACAAGCACCTCTCAGGCAAAGTGATATAACTCTCTCTCGTTTCTCGATTGATAAATGCAGCAAAGGAATATTTCCGTGTGGTATGTGAAAAGCTACTTATGCTTAATTTAATACCCATATTGTGAGTAATATTGAGATGATGTAGTATGAAAGGATATAATAATTTGCAATAAGTGTCCTGACATTATGTATTTATCAAATAAGTAGGAAAATAATGTTTTAAAATGCAGAAAAAAATAGTATTAAGGATATTGATGAAAAACGATTGTGTTTATTATTGGCATGGTAAAAAATTGGTTTCGAAATACCTTGAGATTAACCCTTTATTAAAAGGCAGCAGGTGGTTTATAAATGAAGTATGCAAGAAGATAAAAGTGGTTTCATAATTTTTTGATTAAATTAATTTCATTTTTCGGGCTATGAAATGTTATACTATTTAACACTTCGTGACGCAGTTTACCAAAAATACTTAGATTTTAAATAAAAACAGAAAAGTATAAGACATTTACTTATTTAAAGTACTAGTCGGTGAAATATCAAGAACAACTGATGAGCGCAAACATTTGTGTGACCCACAATACACAAAATTGAGTTAAAGTTCTTAAACTTTTTTTAAAATAATATCAATAATAATGGTGCCTTTTCGTGGGATTTCCATTTAAAAAAGTACGGCAAAATGAACGCCCGAATAAAAAAATCAGAAGTGTTATGATATTATTGCTATTTCTGCGGAGATTTTCCGAAGTTGGGATAATGTTGGGAATGTATTTCTAACTCCCGAAAGCACTCCGAACGTTCACGGAAACTAAGAGAAGATTGCTTATGATTGATATTTCATGCATTTTCGGCGGCCATCTATTGATGTACTATTTTTGGCATGACTTAACAGCTATCTGAGCACAGTTGCACACTCCGTTGAAAGTAACACTGTGTTAAGCCAAGGTGAATCGTCATATCGTTCCGAAAAAATGGAATGTGTATGCAGAAGCGCATTGACATTTTATTTCCTTTCCGTCACTAAACGGAGAAGCGCAATGTGTGTGTGTGTGTGGAACAAATACCCCGCAAACTTACCCATCGCTAATATTCGACATTATATGACTCGTGGGCGGTTTAAGTGCCGGATAGAGAGTTCAGTCGTAAAATCCTTTTTACTGCCTAGCGAGACACGGTGCAGCGCGTTCAACACCGATCGGCCAGAATAAACGGCTTCATCCCGGACAATGGCCGTCCGAGAATATCATTGTTTTTCGGCGAAATTCGCTTCTCGCCTCTTCTGTCTCCTCCTCTCCCTTTGAATGTCCGCCAGCTTTATGCATTTCTACACCAGAAATGACCGCGCGTGCGCGCACCTACCGTCGTGAGGGTGTAAAGCCGGCAGCATTTTCATTCGCATTCGCTAGTATTTCTCTTTCGCGTAGCCGCGTCGCGTTCCTGTTTTATTGGTCACAGTATCATGGGCGAGGCGCGAGAAAAGGTCAAAAAGCTCAACGGAGCGTATTTAAATTTTCACAATTCGGGGAGAGAGAAAAAATTAAGGAGAAATAATCGAACTGTCCTTCACGTGGAGATATTTCTGGCACACAAGGATTTGTCGAGAGTTGGCGTGCACTACGCAACGGGTAACGAAGCGTTTTAATCTCTTGGTTTTATTTTTTATGGTTGATGCTTTCCGTATTGCACTCTTCGTGATGTATTTCTGAAGGCCTAACAAGCACGTTCGCTCGCATTTTACTCAGAAAAAGTGCGCCCGTTTTGCATGAATCGCGGCGAAACGAGGGCTAACGCATTCCCAATGGGCCGATATGCAAAGCAAGCCGAAATACTTTTTCCTGCCCACGTGGTCAATGCGCAAACTGCGTTTCAGTCAAATTCTACCATTAGATAGTCAAAAGGCATCCTGGAATTTCCCTCTGTTACGTATGCTCTTTGATAAAATACGTGATTTAAATGAAACGCATGAGATCGGGTCGTTCCTCTTTCGGGTAATTGTTATGGATATGTATAAAGGGAAAAGATTCAGTTACGTGCAGTGATCGCAGAATGAATGTGGAGATAGATAGATAGATAGTCGTCTTTATTTCTGAGCAAGATTGAGACTTTTGAGTCTCTTATACCACCTAACTCCTAGAAAGAGGATCGAAGAGGGACGTTATGCCGTGTTTAAATATTCAGGAAGGAGTAAATTGGATTTTATAACATTTAAAATAATTCTGGTCTTAATTATATGCTCATAAATATTCAACACTCTGTAGGATCGAGTTATTGTGATCATTAGCGTACCAGGATCTAATCCTGATGATCCTGTCTTCCCTGTGGTAGCAGACATTTCAGTGGAATCCCGATTTCTACTTCAGGTAACTTCTAAGAAACTGCGGGAGGCGCCGCCAAAGTCATTTTTACCGGAGTCATCCGCTATATGCACTTTACAATGTTGCAATTTTGAAAGTTTAAATATGGTTGCCCTTGCCCGGGACCCGGGTTTGAATCCCGGTCAAGGCGAATGATTTGTACACTATGAAAATTGCTTCATTGCCTATTTCGGGTGCGTTATGAAGATGACTCTAAGTAAGCATGCCGTCCGTCGCATTGGGTGTTGAAATGTGGACCCCTTGGCACCTATCGTGGAAAAGTAGGCTAATCCTGACTCCTGGTTTCTCTCCACCCTTCCTCCATTCCCTGAATATCCCACTCCAGCCAAATTAACTGCCCATATGTAATGGCGCAAATTACCTTAGCTGATGTAAGTCTCACGTAATTACTAACACTAATATTAAACACTTATGTATTAGAACTATTTTCTAAATTATTCCATGCTAATTTAACTGATTCAGTGTAGCGTACGGACGATCCTTTTTTTATAAACACAATCATAATAAGGTGAGATGCTGCGTTAAAATAAAATGATATTGAAATTTATGGTTTTTCTTATTATTTATAAATTCACAATATTAGATTTGTTTGCATTCATATTCATAGCGTAACGCTGATTGATGGGCTTCTCCGGCATTATTGGAATTTTGCATCCAAATATTAATTTGCAAGTCGGCAACGGAGAGCATTTGACTATTACGGTGAATAATTTCACGTAATTCTTAAATGTACCTTTACAGGTAATCAAATTTCCATGCATGCCACGCTACAACATTGAATGCAGCCTGAGAAGAGACGTCAGTTTATACTATTTCAATTTACAGTAATGGAATATTTCATAGGGCGAAAGTGGTAACCGTGAAAGTAGTGAAACTAGCCATTCCATTCCCAATTTACTCCCATTTCCCAATATCTTTCGCAAAATCATTGACTATTATGCTCTGCGTTTACTATAAAACTTACTAAGACATCATCCAATATAGCATATTATAGGTCATGTGTTAATGTAAATATTTAACTCTATAATTTAAAAGTTGTGGGCTGATTTGGCAGTTGAGTGTGTAGAGCGCTGGGCTACTACCTGGCACCCCCAGTTGTGAGCTGTGTAAGCTTTCAGATACCTGATTTTTCCGGAAAAAAATAGGAAAATGAGGGAATTAGGAACTGGCCCCCTACCCCGATGCATGAATTTTACATGAACTTTAGAATTACGTGAGGTCTACTCTCACATATCAAACCAACCTCTGGGTTGATAACTGCGATTGCAAAATGAAATGAAAAGAATTTCTAATTCATGAAATAATGTTTGTTTAGCTGTATTGTTTTATTTACATTTTTGGAACCAGGAGGACCAAAGGCGTGTTGATATGTTTCCTATAAGTAATCCATTTAGATCCACCGCTTAAAGTATTTAAAAAATTAATTATCCAGTCATGTCTTTGATTCTAGAAGTGAAATAACTCAGAGGAACCATAAAAATATACGAAATTTTCAAATGATATCCAATTACTCTCCTAGGTGGTTATTTGGCAAAAGATATATTTAACTTGTCATGCATTTCTATGCATTTGCCATCCCGTGAAGAAATAAACAGTTTGGAACTTAATTTAGAAGAAAATATCTTGAATCTAAATAAGTTGAATTTATTTTAATGCTTTTTTGTTAATGAATATCATTGGCGTACATACTTCATTGATGCATTGTATTGTTATTTACTTGTCAATGTGATTACGGTCATTTATCACAAGTTTATGTGAAAAAATTTGTAGCTTATTAAGACGTTTCTGGAATTAAAAAATGTTGTTCATTTTTATGATATTTTTCGGTTCCTGATTTTTTTCTCATGGGCCCAAAAACGAGTTCAATTCGATATATTAACTGCATATTTCATTTTCTTATTCAGCGGATATTTTTTCTTTCTCGTGTCTTTAGTTCAGTCGATTTTTGTGGAGATTCAACTGCCTAACCCTTTATGTATCCTTGGGACATCTATTATTTTATGAGTAAACGGATATTCTTAGCTTCTAATAATAGACATTAATGATTTTCATATCTAAGCATGCATTCCTTGGATTTTTTATTCGATATAATCAATCGTGTATTCAAAGTGCGGGCTAGGTCCTTGTCATAGAAATTTACGATAACTTTAATGACTTTTATTCATACGCGCGAATATCAATTATGGCCCTTTACAAACACGACTTAACAATTATATTTTGTTTCAACATGATAGTTTTGAAGCTCGGATATCCGATCTGTAAATATTTATTCTATTGAAGATTAATTGGCTAAGAGGTACCGAGTACCTCCGCCTTTTCCATCATGGCCGTGTATCACGACTGGGAATTGAAGTTAAACTTTCGACTGTATGTATCCCTGAAGGCACATTTCACGCAGTACAATATTGGTTTATAAGTTG
The DNA here is from genome assembly GCF_022747635.1 of Hetaerina americana. Classification (NCBI taxonomy): domain Eukaryota; kingdom Metazoa; phylum Arthropoda; class Insecta; order Odonata; family Calopterygidae; genus Hetaerina; species Hetaerina americana. The sequence continues at coordinate 107,483,982 of NW_027286763.1, forward strand.
CATAACTCGTAGGATAAAATCACTGGACCACAAGGTGAGGTATTCGGACACTTGATAACCCACGCTCACTGGTTGTTACAGCTACAGTATACAGTATAGCTATTTGCTACTGCTTTGGAACTGTTCGTCAAATTTTGCACAGAGCCCTCATTATGAAGAATAACGTTATTCTCGAGTATTATGGAAAGTTAAACAAATTTCGGTTCGATATCGGTTGGAGCTAGTCACCTCACAACGACCAACTCATATGCTATCGTAATTATTTGCTCACGGAGAAATCTGTAAGCCCCTGGCTGGAACACCACGTCTAGCAAATTTTTGCTATTGTATGGATTTTCAGTGTTGGATTAACGTTGCGATACGACATTCAGCGTGGGAGTTTTTTTTCAAATTTCAATTAGATAAAAATCAAGAAATTTCAAAATGCCTCTATTCAACTCGAATCTCCAAATGAGGAGTTTTATTGATTCCCTCTGAAACTTGTTAGTGATGTTCCCTTGAACGCTAAATTCATCAATGTCCCGTTTTGTCCGTGAATTGAGTGCAATATATGATTTTTGCTTTTTGGTATTGCAATACTCGTTCAGAGTACAAATATAACTACGTTCTATTTCCGACATCATCATTTTATGTTCTGCTAACATGAAAGGCTATATTCATATATTTCATTTCATAAGTTTTTCAGCTCAGATAATAGTCAAATCATTGTTATCCGGCTGAAAGGAACAATCCATTTCCTTGCTCCTTTGGGTCCATGGTTCAATCTGAATGCATGGAAAGATTTTTTAATACCGTTTTCCTTTTGTATACGTTGGCCTTTAAACAGTTTAATGTTCTGAGTATTATATTTTTCCTTGTTATATTTGCGATTTCAATTCCTCATGCTGTATCCGATCCTACTATCACATCATTTTCATGCTGGATTTATATTCTCTATTTCACACACAATATCCTATCTTGTACAATTCTCCTTTCTAACTCTTTTTTTGTGTTCAACTCTTATAAAAATGTAACCTTTTTTTGAAACCATTATTTAACACGTATTTTACTAATTTTCTCAGTTTTTAATTGCATAAAAATGCGTTGAAAACCTTATATAATTCATTTGTATTTTCAAATAATAATAGTTTTATTCTTTTAACAACCTTCAAACAACAGTTGATTTTTTAGGTCAGGTATTTTGGATTATTTTTAGGCTCTAATTCAAGTAATCAGAAGTTTGGTGTAATGCTCGATTTGTATCAATGATGAGAAAAATGGCCAAAACAATTTAACTAATTTTTTACTTATCAAGCCTGATTTTTCTTGAAACAGAATTTTTTACGAAGAAATTAACTTGAGATGGAGAAATAATGTAATAATCAATTGCAATATTTTTTCTCGCCATCATATAGATATTATTATTCGACTCTCAATTTTTTCCTGCGTTTTTTTCTCGATCTTTACGATTCCAGGAATAACCAAATAATAAGTCGCATTACCTCTTCGCATCTCCAAATAATCTTTCTCCAATTTTTTCCTTCCTCTTCCTCCCATAATTTCTCCTTTATCTCCCTCCACCATTGGATAAGCAACTCATTTCCCCGAGCTCCCTAAGTCCGAACTGCGACATTTTTTACCTCCTCCCAAGTTTTTCAAGCTGACGGATTGATTGAAGCAGCCCGTCCGCTTATGCCCCCCTGTCTCAAACCCCACCCCCTTTTTCTCCCTCTCTTGTTCAAATTTCTTGCATAAATCAGCGGGGAACGACGGAGTCTGGGAGGGGTGCAGCAAAGGGGAATATCAACGGATGGGAAGGGAGTGAGTGCTCAGAGTTAAAATGGTAGCGCCTTTTGAAATCCTTTGCGTCGTGTGAGGAAGGGGACGCCTTGTCCGGGGCAAGGGAATGGGGGAAAAAGTCGAAGGGCAAGAGGAGAGATGGGAGTGGGGTGTGGTCGTCCAGCACCAGGCACCCCCTAAAGGTTTAGAAGGGTATGTGGACCATCGTCGTCGGAGAGGGTGAGGGAGAGAGAGGAGAAGGAAGCGAAGTGGAAATGGTGGGGTTGATGTCTAGCAGGGGGTGTTGGAGTGAGGGGAGTCGGGAGAGCGGCTTGTCGAGAGACCTGAGGCGGAATGGGAGGGACAGAGGAGGCCAAGAAGGGTCGGGAGAGGAGTTGGGTTAGGGATATCCGGCGAAGGAAAAAACATAGCGTTGGAATAGTTCCAGACACTAAAAAGTGCGCAATGGTCTCGTGTTTTATGAACCGAAGGGAGGTCGGGGAGGACCTCAGTGTGGGTTGGGAAGTTATAGGGAAAAGGTGGAGGGGACGTAGAAGGGGGAAAAGCGAAAGGAATGAGGCATGAGCGTTTGGCTGTTAATGGGTTTCATCGATTCCTGCTCACTTTTTGCCCTCCCGATTCCCTTTTTACCCTCCCAGCTTATTAATTTTGAATTTCTTGAAAGTTGTTGGGCGGAAATCCACACTGAGATGGTTGGTTTTTTTTGCGCACCAAAGATGCCAATTTTTCTGTCTGCAACAAATTTACGTAAGTAGGCTTTTAATCTTTTTTTTTAAAGATAATCTTTAATATCTTTCGCTTCGTTGAAAGGTGTCGAAATAACTCAGTAAGATAATGAGACACTGTTCCATAATTAAAATTTCGATTCACAGCTGTGTGTACATTTTTACGGGAGAAATTTAAGTCCACGACTGGAGTTACGCGATATCCTTAATTCTAAGATGTAGACACTTTTCCGTTTGTCTCATGGCAAATGCTGCAAATTAGGAGAGAGTATTTTGATGTTGTATCTCAATAATATTTTCAAAAGAATAGTTACTTGTTTATTTGTTAGCCTGTAAAATGAACTTTAATGCCGGTCGAGTTAGTGAAATATGCAGTTTGACCATACGAGTATGGTTGGATTACGAGTATTTAACGAGTATGGACATGTTACCAGTACGATGTATGTTACTCTAAAGATTAAGGTTTCAATCCTCGACTCGGATGGGTGAGTTTCAACTCTCTTGATTTGACGCCAAAGACACCGGTGACCATCCGTGATTGACGCATCCAAATGACAGGGGTAGACAGGCCAGCAAATACGACCAGAGAGGGGCAAAAAAGGTATAATTCTAGTTGAGAATGAATATACTAGTGAATAATTATCCGTATTTCCCCTATATCTTTATTTTAACTGAGGAAATGATAATCTAATTAGCATATCATATGAAATAAATTATAAATTTGTATTTGTTTTCAATCATGCAATTATATTTTTAATCTCACCATTTACGCGCTGATTGAATTTATTTCACGTTTTAACCCGCATTTTTATAATTTAATACGCTATTTTTAATTCGTTGGTGTGAAGTTTACTATGTTAATTTAAAAATAAAACAAAACATATTTTTCATTTAAAATAAGGTATGCATTTTTTAATGTTGATTGGGAAATAACGGGCATTCTTTTATCCATGAGTTTGTTTCGAAATAATCGATTTTTGTACAACATTTACTTTGATGTTACATGTTGATTCTTTGCTCATGCATATTTTTTGGGTTACAGATGGCTTCTCTACTTTTGATTTTCAGAAAATTTGTTCATTTCATGCTAATACAACCGAGAAACTTTGGCTAATATCTTTTCTTGTTTTAGGATGCACTTGAACGCATTATGTTTACGAGAACGAAAACTTGAAGCGAAGTTATGCATCATCTCATAAGGGATTCCAGCCTGATACATGTGACTTGATGTTTGCCCATGTACTGGACGTTAATCACGGGAGCCGTAGTGAATGGAATGCATTAGGATCCAAAATTTGCTTCCTTTATCCTCTCCCTTCCTTCTCCACTTTGGTGAAAACATATTCAAGCTTTTATGTGACATTTCTCGGCTCATAAGGTGGAATTTCAGGGTAAGACCATATTTACAAGCCCATCTCACACGTGATATGATTTTATAGCCAGAAATCGCTGGTTTAAGGCTTGATGTCGCATAGATAACCGTTGGGTTCTTTACAAAATTTTGGGAAGAAAATGCCATTATCATCTTAAGCCATTGTGCTAAATCATCCACGCGAATTTTGCCAAAGGAGTTGCTTCAATCCTCATTATTCTTCCAACATTTGACGACACGTATGTCTTTAGGAGCACAAATATATATTCACCTCTATTGCTGACGCTATTGAACAGCCACAATGTATTTCTTAAGATTCTGTTAATATTTAATGGCAAATAATACAGTAAATCAAGTCTATAGTAGGAATTTGGGTAGAGATTCATCGTTAAATTTAATGTACCCGTCTCCTAAGAATTTCATATGGTCTATTCGGTAACGCTAGAATTTATTCTATGGATATTAGACTCGATTATCTTGAAGCATATTATCTTGAAGGTTTTTTTCAAAATTGTATCCTTATTCATTACCCCTAACATATATTCTTTCTAATGACATGATTTTCCATTATCTGAGATAGCAAATTACTGCCATTATTTTATACTTCCGCTTCTTTTTAGTAATACCACGAGTTTCATAGACTTAATAACACTATTTAATAGAAGATATGTTAATGTTCAATAATAATTATTGCTAATCTACCGCTTATGGTAGGCTTTTGATGGACAAATTCTATCGTAAAAGGTACAGCGACAATTTCCTTACCTCTCCTAATAAAACAAAACCCAATATCCTACAATCCTGCAACAAGCCCTACTTCAATCCTGCATAATTTCTCCCTACCTTTACTTCGTCCAAGATCACTATCTAAATCCTCCCCGTCTTTGTTTGCCAAGCATTCTCCCCTTTATCACAATCTTCAAAGTTCCATCGCCAATTAGAATGCTCTGCACCCATGTCTCCTGCCTCTTTTTGATTTCACCCAACTTTACCCCTGTCCTTTTTATCAGAACTAGTACTTGCTCATTTTATTTCCTTTTTGTATGTTTCACCTTCTCTACACTCACATTTCAAAAGTATTTAACCAACGCTTATCATCCTGCTTCATTGGCCATGTTTTGGCGACATACATAAATACGCTCCATATCTAAGTTTTAACGAGCCTTTTCATAACGTCCTAACACAACGTCCCGGCCATCAATTCCTTACTCCTTGTGAAAGCTTCTTTTCCATACGCAATTCTCCTTCTTATGTTCCGACTACTGAGACCATTTAACAGTCATCCGCTATTCCTTGTCGTGGACTCCCTTCTCTTTGTGAAAGCTTCTTCGCCTAACACAAAACTTCTCCTTATGTCTATATTACTTTGATCCATTTGATTCAAACACTTCCAAGGTAGGTAAACTGTTCCATCTACTCGATTTTTTTTCCTCCTGTTTTAACATACAAAATGGGGCCATTGGAAATGGAAAAATGAGAAATTAAAATAGGAATAGGACAAGGAAGGTATGGATTACGGACTAGATGATTAGAAAGATAAATGGAAGAATTTTCAGTGTCGTTGTACAAATTAAAAATTAGTATTTTGATAGAATATTAAATCGCATAAATTAAAGTGATGACAAAATCTGATCCCCTCACTCAACTCTTTAATTATCGAAAAAATTATATAGTTTAAATCTGTACATAAAAATCACTTCTGAACAGTGGATATAACTATAATATAAAGGCACTTGTAAAACTTGTTTTTTTCTGTAAAACTAATAATTAAATATCCATTTTACCAATTAGTGTATGTCATATGATCTGCATATCTCTCTAAAACGTGTTAGATCTCAATTTAATTTGATCAAACGCTCATTTAAAATGTAAAAACCGTCCAATTTAAGTCGAGCTTTGACAAATCAGAGCCTTATCTAAATGTGTGGCTAACTTTAATTAGTCCGTGATGAATTAGGGAGAAACATCTGCTATTTGTACGAGGTTTTTAATTGATAGATTCTGGTTTTAAAAATTGATTGTATCTTTTAATTGATAATCGGTCTGGTTTACCTGGCAGAGTTTTGGAGGTTCAGGAAGAGTACCTTCTTATCTACATCCATGTACAGCGGAATATCTCTTTTTGGGTTATTATATTCTGAGAAATTATATCTTATTTACAGTACCTGCACTCAGGTTTAATAAGAATAAATATAAGTTAGAGATAAGCTGTGTGATTCTTAACTCTATGAATATTATAGAAAATAGTTTTTATGGTCTTAAATGTTGGGTCTGTTTAGGAGCTTGAATGGCATGAATACGATCAGATGAGTTTTCCTTTATAAAGACAAAAGTGTTTGAATGAACCGTAACAGGATAGCCTAAGGATCGTGGAGGTTGGATGGAAAAATAAAGAAGCAGGTAAGAAAGTGGGTTGCTACGTTTAAGTAACAAGACGAGGGACGTTTATGAATTTATGAGATTTCTATCACATGCATATGAAGCATATTTATCATTTTCAACTTAGTTTTGAGCTTTGGTAAAAAGTTATAATTTTCCCCACGTCTTACTCTTTATTGTTCCCAAAGTAATTTCCCATTTACTATGCAATAATTTCATCATCAAAATCATCATTTCGTCCTTTTCCTGTAGCTCTTCTATGACTGTGGAAAAGAGACCCTCGGAAAATAGCACGTCCGATTCCAGCTTGAAAGGCCGTGTCTTCCAAGGGATTCAAATTCTGAGTCAGCCATAGTGCCACTGTAAATGCGCCGAGTGGTCATATTTCGGGATCCTCCCGTTCCCTTCACGCTCCCCCAACCCCTCTCCCCTCCCCGCCTCTCCTCAGCCTCCTCTCGTTAGACGTAACTCCTTCCAAACGGACTTGCGACCCCGATGTAAAAAGGAAGGGTCGTGGTGGCGGGAGGAGGTCACCGAGGGCTAGGAGGGGCCAGGGGGGGGGGAAATAGGGAGCAGAGTGTCCTAAAAACTGTGCTCGTCGTTAAGCGCCGGCCTCATTTGCGAGACGTTAATCACCGATAAAATTCGCATTGCGCTAAACTCGTGAATTGCTTCTTCCAGACAACGGGGACGTAAAACTGCAGCGGAAGGCACTATGCATATGCATTGTAATGTTTCGTGCATGAGTTGCAATGTGGAAAAATGTGTATTGTCTGCTTGGGTATTTTTTTAACGTCGCTCGTCCATCCGGAAAAGCGAACTTAAATAAAAAGCGCAGGAATGCAAATTATTACCCATGAATTTATGTTCAGGGAATAAAAAGTTTCCGTAAATAAAATTCTTTAAATATTTTAACTCGCTCTTTTAATTTTATTTTAGCATTATGAATTGGACTTTTATTGAATATGAATCTAACTGAATAATTAATCTTTACATTGTTAATTGCCATACGTTCATTTGATGAGCATCTTGGTTGGATTGGTTTTAACCCTACTGATTATGTTGTTGTTTAACTGTTATGGTATTTTACTTCTTATCATTATTGAACATAGATTCCAGCAGAAATTGATTTTTCTATGCTCACTTTGTGTGGATAGCTATTATTTTATATTTTAAAGGAATTTTTCCATCATCTAATCACATTTTTATATTTTGTCATAAAATACATGTTTATATATTTTATATGGTAAAACGATACCATTTTTATGATTTGGCAAAGTTATTCTGTCATGAGTGAGTGTCATGAGTATTATTGTCATGCTTGTCATATTGCGACTTCTTATATAAAAGGATAGTTTTAGAAGTGGTCCAAATGTATAACATTTCCACTGCAATATTTTAGAATGTATGAGTGGAAGGACATTGAAAAGTACAGGTAAAATTTTGCCAAATATTTTGAAAGTAGTTTTGGAAAATCGCATTTTTGCCCTTATTCAGTTATCAAAGTAGACGCGAATTTTTTTAAAATGTTCGCCGTAAACATAAAATTATTCTAATCTGGGTTGTAGATATAAATTCATCGCGGTGGAAATCGTTTTACAAATCTGCTGACACGGCGCCTCAGAGAACACACGACCGTAGAAGTTAAAAGTTTCCCTTCCAACGATTAAATTTACGATGAGTCCATCAATTCAAACGGATGGATGCCCTAGAAATCCCAAAAAATCCCCCTCCGTCATTCTGTCCGATTTTTACCATTGTCATTTGCCGCTTCAAATAGCTTCCCCGACTAAAATTGACAGTTTTTGAAGGGATTCGATGGATTTCATACTTTTCACCCAATACGGGGATATCCATATTTCGCTACGTGACGGATATCCTCGACGCCCAGAAAAGCTAGATTGAGTTACACTTGTGGCACACATGGAGCAAAGCCGAATTAAAAAAAAGAACGGTGACCGGTGTGTAGGAGTCCGTTATCAGCCGGGTTCAATTGGTTCTTTGTCGCCGTTTCCCGCAAATTCTACGGTGGGCTGGTGGAAAACTGGCATCTGTTTCCTCACAGTCGAAAATTGGATTAAATTTTTCCGATGGCATACGTGTCTGCTCCAAAGCCTAGCGGCATTACCGAGGTCAAAGTACGGGAACATTGAACAAGTGCGAGCCGGATTAAGTCGTTAAATCCAAAAAAGTAAATACTATTAGGCTAAAGGCATGGGCATGTAATTAATGGTAAATGTGTTTCATTTCGGAGAGTCAAGTCCTATTCAAATGAGCTTGTATATGGAATCACTGAAATACATTTATTACGTACGATTGACCGCACCGGCAAACGGATTACTTTTTTGTAAAGTAAAACATTTTTTCATGATCACTCTTTCCTTAAGCGTTGCATGGCTACAGTCGTGAGAATAATCCGCGCGGATACCAAATGTGGATTATTTACTGAATAATAATGAATATAATAAACCCACAATAAGAATAATATTTAACTTATGAAATGAAACTGTTTCAAATGAAGGTATTCATTTTACAATTTAGATTTTACATTTTACGACTGTTATTATAAATAGTATAAAACAGCTGTACACCCTAAGGGTATTTTGTATATTTCATAATTATTTTTTTTAATTATTCGTTTGCTGTAACTTGTACTCTTCACGTGACGGAAAACCTCTCAAATATCATTTTGATTGGTTAAAATTTCAAGCAAAATTTCTATGCATAGTCAATTTGATTATGTTTCATTGTATGCATTGACTTCATCATGTCACAAGTAACTACAATTTTTCGCAGATATGTTCCATTGTGAAGGTTTTTTTGTGAGAGATGGTAAGTGGTGATATTGGGAATAAGGATTGAGTTTTTGGAGATTTCTGAATGCGTTATTTTCATTCCAACACTTTACCTTTGTCCATTTCAATCTCCCCTCTCCGTTCTTTATTCTACTTATCTCTTCGTGCCTTCCTCCCCCAACGCTGTTTCTTTCCATCAAAAGTTAGCATTTCGAATTCCTACGAGCTCTAAAAACCCAGGCATACTTGACCCATGGGATTAAATGTGCCCACAGCGGTTTCGTTTCTACGCTGAATGTGTTGGCCAAAGCGATTTGGACCAATGCCCCTCGGGGAATCGTGTCTCCGCCAAAAATATACCTCCATCCGCTTTCACCCTGGGCAAACAGTCAGCCAAGCACCCTCCGAGTCCCCCCTTCCGCGCTCCCATCCTCAGTTCGCCAACCATTGCGTATAAAAAAAATCCAGCCCTAAGCGGAGATAGGGTCGTAGATATCTCTTCCGCCAATCCCTGTAACTTCCCTTAAACATATTTTTTTCCACCCCACAGCGTCATATCGATTTTATCAATTTCCAGTATCCGCAAAATTCTTTATCACTTGAGGGGCATTAGCCAAGTAAAAATTCTCGTCTGCCTTTTTCCCTTCTATTCCCCTCTCTCCCTTATTCCGGACTGTGTGTGCTTGTTAACATGTCTAATCAAGTGTCACCAGTAATTCATAGAGAACACTACAGCATTCGGAATGATTCTTCCGTCGGAGTAATGGTTACCTAATGGAACGAAATACATAAATGATGTAAAATAAGCATCCGATATATTTACATCTGTCTAGGCAGCACTTAAGATGTGTAGCTAGCGATTATAAAGAGATAGATAACCGTTATTTACGTTTTTTCAATAAATCTAAAAATTAAAACAAAAAAGGTATCAAATACAGCATTCACTTGGTGAATTTCTTTTATTTAGTTTTTTTTAATGTAAAAAATGTATAGTACCTGCAGCCTTTACATTCATAACCTCAAATTGTTTGTCCGCTATACTCTATGAATGTTAAATAATTGGAGCATAATTGAAGACGGTGTGGTAACACCTGAACACGTCGTATTAATAAATGCATTTCAGAGTAATGTTTAAAGTAATGTTCATTTATCAAAACTGTCATTAAGATTTGTTTTCAATGCCATTGTCGGTTTATTTTTATGCATTGAGTTAGTTCTACTTCCGATTCGAACTACGAGCGTAGTTCGTAACTTGGTGCTAGGTGAGAAAACTACGAACTCGTAGTTTTCTCACCTAGCAGACAGACGAGAAAAGAATGGAAAGTTTTAACGGGATTGGCTGGGGTGGAAAGTCAGGAGTGAATGTGATCGAAGGGACTCTTGAAATAAAAAAAGCATAGAGATGAGGCGCAGGAATATAAGGGCCAGTATGAATGTGACAGAAGCAAAATATGTATACTTGTGTAGATAGGGCTGAATGGAATGAATTAACGGGAGTGAGTGGGTACTTTTACCCTTGTAACCTCTCCCTATCCAGCCATTCTATATGGTATCTCCTCGCCTCCATCCATTCGAGAACTATCTCCGTTTTGCTCAGCGAGGAGCACCATTACTCCCCTCGTGGCTGCAGCCTCACACGCACCTGCTGCGTACTTGAGCACCGCACCCCCCGGGGGCAGTACGCTGCAATATGCCCCCGATGCGCAATTGACTCTGGGAGAATGGAACAAGTGGAGGACTGAGTGGGAGTGGGGATGGGAAGGCGTCGAAGGATGCTGTGGAAGGGGGGGCAGGATGATGCTGCTGATAACAACGTATGTATTTGACACTGACTGGGAGCTGTGTGGCTTAATCACTTCTCCGCTGCTTGAACAAGTTTTACGTCTGTAAAAGCTACTCGAATGAGTGGCAAAGGATTGAGCACATTGCTTCCTTTTGCCCGCTAATCCGAGACGAGTTTTTCTTTTAACCGACGGACAGTAAAGAAGACACAAAAGCAAGTGAGGCAATGCTTCACGCATTGTGGCCATTGGAATTTGAGCTGAGAGTGTTCAAAAATAAAAAAAAGCATCTTCGCAGATACTTGGGTAATGCAGTTTCGGTTTTAAGTATGAATACATCCAAGCTACGTGTGGAATGGTAAAAATTATTGAGGCTAAACTGATGAGTACTTTAAAATCTATTTTTCAATGCTCAAAATAGCATGAGGAATGCGTTAGGTTTAGTCTTAGGCGACAGTGTAACTATATATGCAGTTAGCTACCGATTGAATTATATCACAGGCCGATTTTCCAAATAAATATTTGAAAAATCAATCAGAGCTATATTGAAACCTGAAGTGTAATGTTTATCAGTTCATCGCTTCCATGATCCTGACGATCTCAATTTAATTCACCTTTCATCATGAGCGGATGCGAGTGTTGAAATTCCATCCATCGTGATTCGCAGAAAAGGGGTCAGTGATATGAGGATTTCGCTATGAGAGTCAACGCCACCATCATTCATGCATGAAATGGAGTTTCCGTCATGTTCTGCGTAAAATTAGATCCCGGTCAAACACTTCAGTTCCACTATTTATTTTTGAAAAAGTCATTTTTAATCAGCTTGACTTGGGTACTAATGGCGAGGTAGAAATACATTCCGATAACGCTCCGCTTCCCTTTCCTCCTCATGGAACATCAAAGCCTCCTTGACAATACGTCGGCTTCGGTGAATTTCTTCGCTTGCTTAGAATTGTTACTTCTGTGGCGTGTTGTAACTACATGGAAAGGCAAGGAAGTGATATGACAGGGAGGGTTAGCTAGTGAGAAAGCGAAGGAAACTGTGTACTTGCTGGGGTAACCTCCCGTCCAGGTTTTGCTGCTCGTATAAGGACATGTCTCCGCTAGAACGTAGTTATTAAAACGTTTGGCGCGGTCGGCCCTTTCAGATTAACATTTTGCAATCCACCTCAATTCTTTGAATAGAGGATTAAATTGAAGCATCGGTGACACTGCCATCTATTCAAGAGATGGAGCTTCCGTCAGACCACGCTTAAAATTTTAATCCGCTTATTACCAGAGATTCATTTTCAAAGATCCTCGTTCTCTCGCCATCCATGCATAAAATACGCTAAGGTAGCCATGCATGGACACATGGCGCAACTACTTTACCCGCGTTCAGAATACTTCTCCTTGATTCACAAATCGATATTTTTTCGACGGATTGCTTCATGTTACAACTACAACTCAGCGATCACCACCAGACTTGAATCATATTAGTCTCGCTGCTTCTCGGTGAACAAACTTGCTTTATGAAACATGCTTTATTGAAACTTGCTTTGTGAAAACATGCTTTATTATATTTTTTTAAAGCTTTCTGTATTTGGATCTTGTCTATTGGAAGCAAATGAAGTGCTTTTAGAGTATTTTACTATTAGATTACAGATACAATTACTGCCAAAGTGCATGAAATCGACTCCTTATTTAATACATGTTGAAAAATGAATCAGGTATCACGAGTAAATGGGTATTGGTGAAGATTATAGGAATATTTGTACTTTCTCAATGTAGAAAAAATAATTATAATTTTCCCAATCAAATTCTATGCTTCGGTCATTGGTGACATTTATTTGTGTACGTGTTTTATGCAGCGTTTTATGAAAATCTACATTTCAAATTAATGTTTTATGTAAATTAATGTTTAATGTTTGAACATTTATCGTGAATACTTTGAATATTAGCGAGTAACAGTGAGACAGATGAATGTAATAAAGATTCAAGAGAGGTTTAAAACATGAAATAATAAATTCAAGATATTTAAATATAAGAGTACGTAACTTTCGACACGTCCTGTTGAGAGCATTGACAGTAATGAGCTGTTATGCTCTAAAAGATGGCTAAATATTTTCAAATCTAGAGAGGAAATTTATTTCGATCGGTTTAAAATATAATTATTGTTGTAAACAAATTAAATCGGATATTTTTATTAATTATTTTACCTTACCTTGTATTGTGATTTTTGGATTGTACCCAAACTTTATGTTCAGTAAAAAAATTCTCTTCCCAGAACCAGACAATTATTATTATCAATTTGGAACTTTTAGTATGTCTTTCAATTGTTTAGCTTGAATTTTAAATGAAGCATACAGAAAAATATGTGAGTTAGAGGCAGAATTGAGCACAAAAGTGACAGGAAGAACCAGATGAATTGGGCACATCATAAGCTATTATGAATGTCAGAGGGGATGGCCTCTCGAGAATAGCCAAGTGAATGGAAATGTCGGACAGGAGGCCTGTCAGAGCAGAAAGAGTTTATTTATAGGAACACGTATAAAGGACGAACACAGTTAAGGGCATCCGCCCGGCAAGTGGAAAGATCCGGTGTTCGAGTCCCGGTTGAGGAAATATTTTTACTCTTGTGATCCGTTCGATTCCGCCTTCCCCACCTCTACTGTGTTCGTCCTTTATACGTGTTCCTATCCCTTTTCCTTATATATGTTTCTGTATATATGAGTATTTATTCGCCGTTTGGCGGGATTTCGTGTTTGAATGTGTATTTGGCCAATGTGGCTCATCTCTTTCTTCTGGCTATGCGTGCCACGAAACGCACTGTTCTTTTCCTGTTGATGTTGTATGAATTCTAACCAACACTCCTTTCCTCTTGTGTATTGTCTATTTCTCCTTTGGTGGGTGAAAAAGCCCCCTGACGCCATCTCTTGGCTAAAGAATCGGGGCGCTTGGCGACATATAAGACCCACGGATCTCAGGGTAAATTACGTATGCTCGATAGCTCAAGTGGTTAAGAGCATCCGCCCGGCAAGTGGAAAGATCCGGTGTTCGAGTCCCGGTTGAGGAAATATTTTTACTCTTGTGATCCGTTCGATTCCGCCTTCCCCACCTCTACTGTGTTCGTCCTTTATACGTGTTCCTATCCCTTTTCCTTATATATGTTTCTGTATATATGAGTATTTATTCGCCGTTTGGCGGGATTTCGTGTTTGAATGTATATATATATATATATATATATATATATATAAACATATTTATATATATGTGTATATATATATATATACATATTTATATATATGTGTATATATATATACACATATATATAAATATATATATACATACACACACATATATATATATATAAACTTTTTTTTAGTATTACTTGATGAGTTATGGACTATTCTCCCACTTAAAACTCGCTAATAACCTCATAAATACGTACTTAAGGAGGTATGATGAATATGCCGCCAAGCTTCATCACGCTAATTAAATCTAAATTCCCGGAAAGTCTGAATAACCCACACACCAAATGCCTATCTTCTTGAAATTCCAAGCGAAACAATGACGTTCACCACGGAGGCATTCCACGGAGAAATGCGTCCATCATAGTTTTGACGTCCTAGATATTACGTTCTTATTTCATTCTACTTTAATCTTTAAATATTTCCCGTGTCTTATCATTATTTTTTTGATGTTCATATTTATATTTGTATTTCTCTATTTCATTATATTTGCTCACACATTATTATTCCCGTGAAAACATTATACCCTTATTGCACGCATATTTCCTTACTTCTCTTACCCTTTGCATACCCTTCGTATGAGTGGGATTGGTATGCATTTTTATTCTAAGAGACATCTGCTTGCCTCTCCAGTTTCAGCTCTCTCTCTCCTACTTCAACAACTAGTTTCCATCAACCCTGCAAACTAAGGGTTAACTTCTTTGTCACTGTCAAGCACTTTAATGAATTTTAGGGAAGACCCTTGGTCTCTTCGCTATGTTTCAGTCTATTTATTTCCAGACAGTCTCTCCTTCATCGCTAATGTTCCAAAGAAGTCACTTTCTTTTAACATTCATTTCGATCTATTTGAGTCTCACCAGCATGAGCAACCAATGCAGTCAATGTGTTCATCCATTTTCGGGCTGTGAAACCACTTATTTCCTGCATAAAAGAATACACCTTTCTCTTCACTCTTTGTGTGCATCACATGCCATGTTACCGCAATCTGCCTCGATAGTTAAGTAATATTTTGGCTCTATATGTGTTGATTTTTCCCTCATGACCTCTCACGCCCATTTTGTATCATTAATGATGTCCTTCAAGTCTTTTTTTTCGTGTTTATATTTAAAAAATTGAACTGTCATTTTTTTCAAATTGGTTACTTTTGTGGTGAACAAAACTGGGAAAAAGTTGCCAATTTTCTCAAAAAGTGCGTAATTATTATGATGAAGGGAATAATTGCTTGGGATATGAGTACATAAAATGTTACGCTCAAAACCTATCGCAAAATAATTCACTGAGGATGAGAATTATGTAGATACGCGTGGTTGTATAATATCATATCGAAAGGAATTGAAGGGGCCTCGTTACCAAAGAGCAGGTCTGGCAGAGCGACGTTTTGCGCTGTCTCTGTTGAAGCTTTTCCATGTCGTGGACTTTATTACTCGCGGATTCTGTGTCGCACGGATTGCGGTCATCGCCGAGGGGCAGTGTTGGAATTTTATAAACATATCAGAGGCTTTCCAGAGCGGGAGTTTGCTTCCCGCTCCTCTTAAAAACTCTAAGAGCATTCCGAGCAAATAGTGGCCGCGGCACATGGGGAACAAACAACACCACCGACACGACGACGTGTTTCCTTCGTCGCGAAAATAGGTCAAGCGGTCACGATCCCCCTACTTCCTCCCGAGGAGCAACTTGAGCTTTTTTATTTAGGAATAGAGCTGTCCATTTGATACACAACGAGAAAGTAAAAACTCGGCGGTAATGACCAGTCCTACGTCGCTGTAGTAAATGCTAAGGGGTCAGTGTAGTATACTTCTTCCTAAGAATCCGACTGGAACATTTTTCTCTCCAAAGTATGCAGTATGTCACTTTCATACATGAAACATTCATACTTTCAAAAGATCTCTTGGATGCAGGAAATATTCGGATCAAACGCTTTCAAGGCTCAATTGTGAATCTGAATATCTTGTGCATAATAATTTAAAATTATTGGTTGGACATGATTTCCACAAAACGAGTAAGTTAAGTAAGATAATCTCTCTTTTATTATACCATTGCTTTGCATGGTATCAATGTTGTTTTTTTCTCGCTGAGTCCATGCACAATGTAAACAAGCCCGTGGGTGCGAGATATGTTCAACTGGAGAAATTTTGGACGATCAACAAAAATGGTCCATATTAAACTGTATAGATACGTAAGTAAAACAAATTTTCAGGTACGTCAGGAAAGTCCTTACGAGTCCAATTAGGTTAATGCTAGTGCTCCATAAAAGAATAGTAAACCCGCTTTGATCGCATGGCATTACGAACGTATACCGCTCTTTTTCATTATTTTAGGGTTTTATGGATAGAATCAATCACACAATAATATTAATGACTACATATATCAGATACATAGTTATCGCTTAATAACTACTTTCAACTCTAAAAACTGAAACTTTATTACATGGCACAGTAATATATCCGTTTTTGACAAACTCCAAGAAACTGCGGGAGATGCCGCAACAGTAACTTTTAACGGAGTCATCCGCTAATATACATTTCAATGCAACAATTCCAGAGTGTAAAAATTATCTGCCTTAACCAGGATACGAACCCGGATCACTTGATGCCCGGGTGAGTGCTTTAGCCAGTTTAGCTTTTCTCTTAAACTGAAGGCGAATGATTTTTACACTCTGCAATTATTGCATTAAAATCCCCATCGGTTTCATTTTCGTGTAGTTAAATATTATTTTCCGTAAAAACTATTGGGTCTGCGTGTTTTAGTGAGCACAGATGCGTCCTGTTTCTCAATTCTAGTCCTTCAGTTGTGATGTTTTCGATAAATAATGTGTCTGATTTACTTGATTATACAACGCATTCTCAGCAGAGCGAATACGTTTTATAGCACGAAGACCAGTCTAGAATAGGTATGGCGGGAATGCTTAAATATGTATAATTTTTTCATTATGATCTAATTCATTTCAATTTGATTCTTAGGATTTTTGGTCTGAGTCGTATTTTTTTGGCCTTTCTTTCGCTCTCAACCTTTCCCAATACTGTGTCCCCTGGCTTTTTTGTCTCCGGAGCATGGCCATGTTTCTCTACCGGGGTGTTGGGGGTGTGTCAGGGGACGAATTTTACGCGCAGAGATATTTCCAACCCGTCAGTGCAAGCACAGAATGCAAACCTTTGGTGAAATCCTTCGTTGCGTCGCACGTTATCTCACGAAGGCGACTGACCTTCCACCGTCTTTCGGCATCAGATCAACGGAATGGGAAACTGGTGGTTTGCGAAGCATGAGAGGGACTGAATTCAACCCCGTAATGCTCAAACCAAACCGCAGCATCCCTCCCCCCTCATACACTCAGACCCATTGGGTGGGCTCCCAGAGCCATGCATCCAGGTCGCCCACCCACTCCCCATCCATTGACGCCTCGAGTTTGAGGTCAGGAGGGGTCGCGTGTCTCTTAGTGTCACCTCTTAGATCGAAGGAGGGGTGGGAAAAGGGGCGGGGGTGGGAGTGAGGGAGAGGAGGGGTGAAAGAGGAAGAGGTTGGGAGAGAGATAAGGGATGGGCAGAAATACGTTGGCTGGGGCCCCCCGACGGCTCGACCCGCTGCTGCGAGGACTCATCCCCCTGCCGCTGTCTGGATGACCGAATGACGCCCTACTGCAAATGGATTGGAAGGGAGTGGTGAGGCCAGTGACGTGCGGCGGGTACCGGGGTTGCGTACGGGACAGCAAATTCCGTGTCGAGGGATTCAGATACGATCGTCACTCCATTGATTTATTTGAATTCGGGTCGCGGAGCGTTTAAATATTCATTTCGAAGGGCGGTTTGTCCCGCAACGTCCCTGGGGAGGAGAATGGAGGAAGTGGTAGAAAGGGGAGTAAGAAATTATTAATTCACGACAGTTTCCTATTTGACATTTGTTAATGGTCGGCTGGGTCTGGTGATCAACCGACATTCGGGTTGCATGTAATTTGACGTAAATGCGTAAACGGTTACCGAAGAGAAAAATATGTGCATACATCTGTCTCTTGAGTTCTGATGGATGATAAACTGAGCAGAGGAAATGCTAAACGATAGTCTGGAAATATTCCCCGCGCGGTCAGTTGACTGGCGGGTCACGGCTGACTTGACGGCGGAAACAAAATTGTATAGTCAGAGACCTCCGCAAGCCTATGGATTCATCCTTACTTTACAGGACTAAAGCAAATATTTGGCAATAACCCCAAGAAAACGCTTTTATACAACTAATGCATAAACTAGTATGTTGCAAGATTTGTTTAAGCATTTGATTAATCTACATAAATTTTTCCCACCAACTATATATCTACGCGCACCTGAATTTACCTAATGAGAGAAAACTGTTATGCGTATCTTAGAAGAATCATTCTGAGATGGGAAGCTAAGTTAGTCTTAGTGGTACGAAGTTCCACACAGTTGCGTGAAAGTGCACAGTGCACCGTATTGTGTATGTATTAAAATAAGAACTTAATGCATGATGAGTGGGAGAAACTTAAATTTTATGTTGGTCAAGGAACAAAAACTTAACGTAAATACTTTATTCAGTTTCCTTGATGCTAACGAGGAGCTAATAATAAAAAAAACATTAGGTTTTTTTGAAAGTTATAATTTTCCTGGAGCAGCATAATGTTTTGTGCGAAGTCATCGGAGGTTATCCAATTTTTCGGACCTTAACGAGAGAATACTAAATGACCTTCCCTTTTATATGTGGGCATTGTTGTAGGAGAGCGAGGGCCACTGACCTTAATTGATAGCTTTTACACGATTGGCTGAGTAATTTCGCCGTAGTAGCGCACTTGCCTATTCCACGTGTTGAAGTTCGCATTTAAAAGCCTTTGAAAGAGCACTCTTGAAATAAATTACGCCCTCCTCTATTTTGAGGTCCTTATCGAAGTCCCATTCATGTGCACAGAGGCTCCTCCTCCCGCTGGACTCCACTCTGCATTCTATTTCCCAACAATTGGGAACTGGGCTAATGGCATCATTACGTCCAAGTTTGTGTGGCTCATAAAAAAATAGAAAAAAAAGATCTTGCAGCCAGCGTGAATCGTAAATCTTTGTTCAGTGCACGTGATATCGAAATGTTGAGATAATTTGTGCGCGTTTTCTTGTCCATATCCCTCCTCCTACCCTTAAGATTCATCGTCCCTGAAGTCTCACGGAACTCCCCCACCCCCCACTTTGATGTTTGATTGGTCGTCAAAGTGCACGACACGCGTTTCCCCTTGCCGCTTCCCAGCGCGTCTTTTTCCGAAAGCACGCACGCGAAATTCCCGAGGGAAGAGCATTCCCGATACGCGTGTCGGGAAGTAGTGTTCGTGGAGTCAATGCGTTCCCCCCTCTCACCCGCCGTCTCATAAATTGAACTCCGGCGTGGTGGGGATGAGGGGGAGGTTAGGAATATTAATTCCAACCATCCCTCGGTTTTGGTCGTGTCGACGAGATAGGCGCCTCTAAACAAACGTGACCCACCCGAGAGATGGGCTTTACTCACGTCCTTTAGACCCCGAAGAATGCCCGGGACGAGCACGGCGTCTTACCCTCTTTCCCTCCGACATTTGCCCATCCCCCCGCCCTACGCGTGTAAGCCCATCAGTCCCCACTTTGCTGCCGAGCTAATGCAATGACGCGACAAACCCTCCCCCGCCGCCACGCCCATTTCCTTCTTTCGCGTGACTGTCCCACTAGCGCCGATGACTCGTAAGTCAAACGCGTGGCGTGTCTTGTCACGCATTAGGCGGATCAGTGGTTCGAATCCCGGAAATGTTATGGACGATCTCCTACCATTCACGGGAGACCTCTGTCCCTAAAGGGAGGATCGGGACATAATGCCATCCCATTTCTCATCCTTACGTCTTTCCCTTGTTTGTCAGTGGACTGTGAGGAGCCAGTATGAATATAACGTAGCGTGAGAATGTCCTGCATGCCGTGGAATAATATTATGAGCTGATTCCTCTCTGTTGACTTCGTAAAAGCCGGTCGACCATGTACGTTTTTTATCGCACAGATATCAATTCGTTTGCGAAAGAATCACCAACCTTATTTTGCGTCGTTACTTGGCAAACAATTTCAGTTATATAAGCCAAATGTTATTCCAAGCATTTGATTTAGCCACTCAGTACTTTGGGTTTTTACAATATCAATTCGAAAATAAAACGGCAGGGATATATAGTATTTCAATATATCGAGTCGTGCCTGTGCATGAATCGCCGCTAAATACACACGCTCTGACAAGGTGGCGCATAAATATTTCCTACGTTACCGGTATTTTTTTAAAACTTTTAAAATCAATAAATATGTGTTAGAAAGTAAATATTCTGTTACTTCGCTGTTATAGGAAAATAACCTGGTCCTTTTGAACGTTGACTTCCAATATTTATCGTGAAAACACAAGTATTTGTCAGCATTATTTTATTCCCGTTTTTTCTATATATAAGTATAATATTTTCTATTCTAAGTATATTTTCACTTTGAACAGTTAAAAATGTATCGCGTTCGGTTCCTAGGAAAGCCAAAAATCAATTCAAATGAAGGCAGCGACTTTCAGCCTTCAATGACTGAGGGAAATAGGAATTTGAAAACACGTAGCGAAAAATGTTTGCCAATAAGCTCTGGTTTCAACTTCGTATTTCTTTTTGGAAGAAGGCAACGTGATGTATAACGCCAGGCCCTGTTTATGATATTCCGTTTTCATTGAAAACATTTTTGTGGAACAGTTTTCAACAAATGTTAACATTTTAATACGATGGAAAATCGGTAAAATGGCCGCAGTGAACAGGGCTACTACAAATTGTGTAGGCAATTTTCCTTGGAAACAAAATTTGAGAATTGTTTAAAGTAGCACACATTAGCATGAGAAATCAGCCATTTATCATCTTACCGTATAGTTCAACCTTATTTAGAATCTGATGCATAGTTTTGACCCTTTGTTTTCCTGGCATTAGTTTAACTTTAAGTTAAAAATTAAAATATTGTAAAATGTTTCAAGGCCGGATTTTTGCCGTGGTCAAAACTTACCTATTTCCGTGCCTTAAATCCTTCGTAACTCCTTATCTGGTACATTATAAATATTATTTCACATTCAAAGAATCTGATCATTTCGACGACTTCAATTTAATCGGTTTAGATTAGTTTACAAGATGAATCATAATCCAAAATTCATTATGGATCCAGGTGAAAGTAGTAACCATGCAAAAAAAACTAATTGTCATATCCGATTCGGCCAGTGACATTCAAATTTCTTCTCGCGACGCACACCACCCACGCAATTCTGTGGCAGTTAGTTCTACTGAGAGTATATATATATATATATATATATATATATATATATATATATATATATATATATATATATATAACCACTATATATACACATACACGCACTATATACATATATACACACACACACACACACACACATATATATATATATATATATATATATATATATATATATATATATATATATATATATATATATATATATATATAAAATATTCGAAATGGAACGCTCTTCGGCGACGCACAAGTATATAAAAACACAGATGTAGATTTTTAGACCATAGAGACACAAAGAAAGGACACAATATATTGTTTTGACGTTTCGACGGCAGTGCCGTCGTCTTCAGAGGCCCCCATTGGTTGCACAAACAAAGCCGTCTTTCAGTTTCCATCCCAAGTCCTTCTACCTCTCTCCCTTTCCTTCATCGGCCTCAACTTCCTCCTTCAGTCGACTCCTTAAATGTCCATTTGAATCGTGGAGGAACTATCCGGAATCCCCTGGAGCCCGAGGAGGCAACCCCCGCTGTCACTCTTCCTTCCTCCATCCCCCACTTAAATTATCCACCCACTACCCTCCCACCCCACCATAATGCTCGTCCACCCACCCCTGGATTTGCAGACTCCCCTTGCCGACTCTTACCCTTTTCGCATACGCTATTAGGATTATGCTGTTAGCTTGGGATGCTGTGCCACTCTGTTCGTGGGGTCCCCGCGGCTCGTGTGGGGGACTCTGGGAAGGGGGTAATTTGCATTTGCCATACCGTTGCCGATAACGAAGTGGGGAGAGAGGGGGGGATAAGAAGGGTCTGAGAGAACGTCACACACCACGCACGAATTTCCTAGGACGGCTGACCCGTGTGGTGCCGCGGCTCTATATTTGGATCGTCACGACGCCGAATGTCACTGGGAAGGGGGGGGGGGGAAGGGGTCGCGCTTTGGAACCGGGGGAGGGGGTTAAACGGCGGGGAGGGAGTGAGTGGAATAGCGGAGGTAGAGTATTTTTCCAGCGCATCAACGCCAGGAAGGCAGCCAGCCGTCCCCCTTCCTCCCTCCCCCAGAGGCGCCCTGCGAAATGAAGGCATTTAGTGCAGCGCTTAGGGAGGGAAGTGGTGCTAAGTGACCCCGCCTTTCGCTAACGGGAGATTCGCTCCGAAATTTAATTTCCGTCTTCACAAGGTGCGCCCCTGCTAGCTAGCCGCCTCGGGGGGAGTATTTTTACGGCAGTTAAATGCAATGGACGCGCATTGAAAATAGAAATGACACAGCAAAAGGTGGAGGCTTTCCGTTTGGTGGGGTATTTTAGGTGAAGAAATGGTTATCGATATTGTTCACCCGTTCATAAGACTCACATCACTGTGCCCTCTCTTATGCAATAAAATTTGGCGCATCCACCCTTATCATTTTTTTGCGAATTCTCATAAATAATAGTTTTCAACTAAATTAAAAGCGTGAATTGTAAAAAAAGAGAAACTTCGAATCGAATCAACAATCGAATCTACAATTGCATTGTCGTTGAAATTAGGTATTGAAAGCATTTATGAAAGATTTTATTTCTTTAAGAATTTAGAATGTTTCATTTTCAGTATGCAAAAATCAATTACTCGGAACAGGGTGGCTAGATGATTGATTTTCCCACTTTTAAATTGTTGCATCATAATGCGCATTAACGGTTGACTAAGTTAAAAGTTAATGTCGCAGTTTATTTGAATTTTTAAGGGTTCAGTTTTGTATCATACGGAAAACCTTGATGAAGTCAATAAAAATAAAATGATGCAGCAAAGATTTAAACCGTACTTTATAAGTTATATATTTATTGAGGAATACATGAAGAGAGCTAGATTGTAGATTTGTTATCCTGCCGTAAGAAAAGAGTAATGTTTAAATGTGGCGTGAATTTACAGAGGATAGGAAGTCCCCTAAACGGAAGCAGAGTTATCAATAATAAAATATGTAGACCCTCAAGTTCTCTCATTCGGGATCTATTTGGATCCCTCACTTCATCGACAGACTAGACAGCCAGAATAAGTAGAGAAAATTAGACCCCTTCCCTGTCAGATGTGGGTACTTCCTCTTTTCTGGCGCATTGCATGACCGAAACAATGCCATCGTGAAGTCGCGTGGAAGCTCGTCGGGGCTATCCATAGAAGAAGCAGATGCAGTTTGCAGGGTTTATCACCAGACCAAGGCCCGTTTAAATTGCTTTTAGTATTCCTTCTATCCTGTCATTCAATCATTAAAGGAGCTAAAATATATTATTTTTTTCTTTAATAAAGATCTATTTGAAGTAAGAGAATACTAAATGAACCATGTAGTAATTATTATAATTTTTTATCATTATATCGTCCGTCTATTTTCCTCAGTCTATTGCAATAGTGACCTCATCCAAAGAAGATTGATTAAGTATGAAAAGTGCATAAACCTATCGCATGCATGTGATCATGAAACGGTTCGGGCACTAAATTTCTCTCTTCGCCAGAAGTGTTAGAAATAAAATATCATCTCCAATGGAGTGCGTGTAGAAGTGGAACTATTCACTTTTTTTATCCTGATATATGATATATCAGATGCGTATGCAACCTTCAGATTCTTATCTTCTATCGCAAAACCAAACTTTAGATAAATGGACAACGTATACAATACGCGAGATCCCATAACCTGGATTCATTACGGAAATAATGTATTTTTTTAAAAAAGGTAGTTAAATAAAATTTTACTTCGATGACCAAATAATAGCGCTTTTCCGATAGTTGAAAATTTTATCACCAACCAAGGCTCGAGGGAATCGGTATAGTGTGGCAGCTTACGTGCTGACCTCCCACCCAGAGGGCCCGGGTTCATCTCCCGAAGGTGGTAGATATTTTTTAGTGGTATCCCGATCTATACTTGAGGCGCATTGTGGAGGGTAATTTGAGTGAGCACGCCGTCCGTTGGATGGGACGTTAAGCTGCGGACCCCTTGGCGCCTCTCGTTAAGAGTATGCCGACGCCGGGTTTCCCTCCACCCTTCATCCTTTCCTGTCCCTCCGTAATAGCGCAAATTGCCTCTGCTCTCGTTCACCTCCTCGTCGCTTCATCGGATGTGCCGAGGGATGGGAAGGGGGAAGTGGGAAGCAGTTTTGGCAGCATGAAGGGAGGAAATGGAGGAAAATATTTTCGTAAGATTGAGAAACACGCAAAATTCCAGGATAAACAAAAGGTGTGCAAATACCAAAGTATTAACCTTTAAGGATGTTTTGATCCCATTATATCACGCAATGATTACATTATTAATTCTTTTTGTCATAAGCGATATTATTGTAGTGACCAGTCCTTTATATGAAAGCCTACGTTGCCGCGATTGTTCAAGGATAGCATTTGGTTTATGGTTTTGGAGTTTAGTAGTAGCTGAGCTTGTAGTCAAGGCAACATCGTACTGAGCCATTACGGATGCGCAGTTCATACAAAAACTGGGTAGGAGGTCCAGTTTCTTTCCTTTTGACACCTGCGATTTCTCAGGAAGATACGGCCCTGGAAAAAAACTCACGACCTGGGGCATCCTGAGGCCATTTCTTCGATTGCATCCCCCCTATCCAGCTTATTGGGCGCGGTAGCCTAGTGAGTAAAACGCTTTGCTACTGATGCCGGTTGGTATTCCAAGCTTCACCCCCGCTGTGTGTATTTTCGAACACCAGATATTTCTGGAAAGGCATAAGCGGCAAGTGGAAAGGAATTGGCCACCCAACCTTAATGTGTGACGGCCTATTACTACGTAAAGTCTACTCTCGGCAATATGGCGAGACTTTAGGTTGATAACTATTGCTGCTATGGTTGATCGGGAGCCACTTCATTACCTTGTGACCTCCCAAAGGAGATCTGCTCCCCGAAAAATTACGCATCATGGCAACAATCTTTGTTGTCCAAAGGTGTCGTGTAGGTTTGAACCAGGCCTCTCCACTCAGAGGTAGTGCGCACTGGCCAAAAGACTACATTTCCTCGCCTCGCCAAAATAGTGGATATTAATCACATAAAATGGCGACAGCAGCAAGTATTTTTCCTCGGAAAGCCTAACGTGTGACGACAGGAAATTAAGGAGGAGATTTTTATAAATCAGTGCTAATAAAGCGGGTCCAGCCAATAAGCCCCGCGGCGTGGCGGCAGCCACCCTCTGGTTTGTGCGAAAGATGAGATTTCCTCTCTCCGGAAATGAAAGATCCCGGTCCCCATGCATCCATCTTTTACTCCTCGCTCAGCCCCGTCGTTCACCTCTCTCTCCATCTCCCATCCTCTCCGGTCGTTCCTCCGGGCTTCGTCCCTCCATTTCCTCCCATCAAGCCTCAATCCTCATCCCTCACCGACTCCTCTCCATCGCCCGGCTCTCTCTCTCTCCCATATCGGCCGTCGGAATGCCTGCCTTTCCCCACTCCTCTACCATGGGCATATCCCTTCCTCCCACCCGCCCCACCGAAGCTTCTACCATGCGACCGAGTGTCTCGACGGTGACGGCTGTGCTCCTTCACACCGCCCTCCCTCCCTCACCCCTTCCTTCCTTCTGCCCTCCTTTTTTACCTCCCGCCCCTTCTCCTCCCACCTCTCCACCGTCCCCGTATCTCTCCTCCACCCATCCCATCCCACTGCCCACTGTGCCCACTGACCCTCCGAGTAGGGAGAAAAATCGTGAAAGGTCGAGGCGATGAATTCGTCGCTCCACGCGGGATTCCTCTCGAATTTATTACCCGAGTGAGAGTTGGAATTCTCGATTCTCCTTTACCGCTTTCGCCCTTCATGCGGACGATCCAACCGTGATCATTCCATCGCGGTCTACATAACCTCTCTCTCCCTCTCTCTCTGCGTCATCCTTCCTTCCTCTACCTCTGTCGCTACCTCTTTCTGTCCCTTGCTCCTCCAACTCTTCCCCTTCAATCACTCATGACCGTGCACGACCGCCTGGGGGCTCTTAAAATATTGGAGAGGTCAGGGAAAATTAAATGGGTGGAGAAAACCATGCAATTTAGGGAATTTCACAATATTTTCCTGACGTTCTCATATCAGGACAACGACGTTAGGATAGGACCGGATAGACCTCTCCATTAGGGGAGGTGCACAGACAAGATTAATTTCTGCATTAAAAAATTGAAAAACTCCAATAGCCGTAAACAGTTAACCTTTCTAAATAAAGTAAAAATGAGATTAGTTGGCTACCACCACAAGTCAAAGTTAGGGTAAAAGGCAAAAAGGAAAGGGATAAGAAAGGTAAATACGAAATAATTTTACCCCAACTTTGACTTGTGGCGTTAGCCAACTAATCTCATTTGTACTTTGTTCAGAAAGGATAACTGTTTACGGCCATTTGCACTCATTTATAAAAAGTACGCATAATCGATGAAAGACTTTTCGTTCCCTTAGGAAAGACTTTATTATTGTCGACTAGTTTTGTCTGCAATGTAGCATCATCTGGACTCTGATCAGCCCAGATAATGCTAGTGTGGTGAAACAAGTCGACAATAAGAAATTTTTTCCTGAGGAAACGCAAAGTCTTTTATTCTTTCTTCGCGGTTTACAAAAGGATTTCCACAAAGTCTCGGCATCAACTTTGTCTCAAAACATTTATTAAAGACAACGTTATTTTTATTTTCATTTTATCGGGATCTGAAAGGAAACACATTCAACACTACTGTCTTCCCCTTTACACCTCCCCTAATTCATTTCTGTAACATCTGAAGTAATCTTATAGTAGTTAAGCAATTTTAATGATTCTTTAATACTACAGAATTACTTAGGTGAACGTAGATGAACGAAATATTCTCTTATTTTTGTTAAAGGTGCTAGTGATAAACTTGTTATAGCATTTGCAGAGCAGAATAAAAGTCGCTCTCCTCACATAATGTTTGACTTAAAAAATGATGCTTGATCCAGAAAACCTGGAAATGTAATGGCTATTTTTTTATACCTTATAACACCTTTTGCAACCCAAATTCCGATTCTCTCATGCTCCACTTTCTTCCTTTGATGTATTTTTTCCCTCCAAGTCCTTGTAAAATCCCCTCGTTTCCATTTTCCCTCCCCAATTATTTCTTATATAAACCGGTTCTTTTTACCTCCTAGCGTAAGCATGAAGCTTCGTCAATTTATTCCTATTATTTTACGCAGCATGTATTACCTGTCACTATTAATTAATCTCTTCCTAGTTCTTTTTGCAAAATTTTCTTGAATTTAAAAATGTGGGGGATATGTGAGGCGTAACTCACTGGACATTACAATGTGCGCATTTTCTATTTCAAGCCAAAATGAATTCACATCCAAAATCTTTACTCCCTATTAGCAATTATGTCATTTGGTGGATAAAATATTTAAGTAACAAATGAACACCTAGCACTGAGGTGCTAGGGCTTTATTTCGCCCTCCTTTAGTCATTTCTAAATACAATAACAGAGCTTTAGGGGTAAACATGAGTTCCATGCAATCTACTTTGTTTTATTTCGTCTAGAAATTCAATGTGTTTATTTCAAATTCACATTCCATCAACCGTGTCGCAAATGGGTGTATCTACTGCATTAATAATGGTAACCATCCTGATCATAAGCCCACGACTCAAAGAACGTGTTATGTTTGACGGTTTCTCTTAAGTGAAAATATTCACTGAAACGGATTCCTTTATCTAAAAGTAATGATATAAAATTGCGTGTCCTAGGATTTCTCTGGTGACTAAAGTATAGACTATTCTCACCTACGATTCTTTTGCCGAGTCGATTATTTTTCTAAGTTGTAATTTATGCCTTTGGAGTTGAATCATCGAAAACTGTTGACGTTCAAGACGTCTTGTTTAATTTTTCTTGCCAAAGTTATTTTTACCGTGAAGCGTATCGGAATTTTTTTTCTTTAAGCTCGCCGACGACTCATTATCTGAAACAAACAAAGTTCCAAGTAATCTGGCGAGTGCTGAAGGGAAAACAAATAGTCAACAAAAAACGAAGTACATTTCAATCCAGAGTGCAGTTTTAAATAAATCTCTACAAGTTAAGAAAAAATAGAAAGAAAATATTGTACTCGATAGTAATGATGAATTTCTTAAAGTTGTCCATTTGGAACCCAGTGTCAGTGATAATAAGTATATCCTCGAGGAAGAATAGAACATTTGAGAACACACTGGTTGGGAACAACGTCACCATCCGAAAGCAGCATTGATTCATTGATATAAATATGAACGCCTTCATGGGATTTCTTAGCAATAGGTGTAATATTTACCTAAATAAATGCAATCACGTTTGCCATAAGGGAAGGAGAACTTAGGTATCATTTTTTTACAAATCTATATTATGCATCAACATAAGTACGATTTATACTTGCTATAAATGGCACCATTAAATGCGCCATATATGTACAAATGAAAATTATAAGTTTATTGCCATAGTTATCTGATTAATATGTATCATATGCAATTTTAATTGTCTTTCTGTTTGAGAGATAGTTTAGACCGATCCTTGAGGAATTCCATTGTTATGTACAAGAAATAATTAAATAACTGTGTGTTTTAGCAGAATAGTATTTTTCGCCTTTTTGGGTATCCACGACCGTAGTGATTTTTATGTTTACTGCTGAGAACGTTTTCGAATAATGACACATTTGAAGAGGCCACCATCCCTGATGTCACTATTTTTTACTTTCACATTATCAGTGATCTTCAAATATTTCACTTCCCCAAAAGTGAAATATTAGCCTTATCTTTCTTAGACTTACCTTCCTTAATTCGTTTTCTAGCTCTTAAAAGTGAGGTGGAGTAAAGCATGTGTATGAATACGTGTATATTCTATATCTTCGGGATACGAGATATATTGAATAAAATATATAGTTAACTTCTTTTCATTACCTTAAGAGAGTTAATAAAGTATTTCTTATGCTGTAAGAACCCATGCGTTATCGTTATGACCACATGAATATAATTCCGAATACTTGGTATATCTTTTGATAATGCAACCTCTGATAAAATTTCATCTATGGATGAATGCGTATCACTTTATTCTTTAAATTTGGCATCTCTTTTTATTTATTTTAATATATATATATATATATATATATATATATATATATATATATATATATATATATATATATATTACCTTTAATGTCAACTTTTGCTAGCAGTGATTCTGAAAATGTATCATTACCCCCATCACGCGACGGTAGGCGAAATCATGCCTATGAAATTAGAGAGATTAAGTGTGCGAGGTTGGTCCCATAAGTACCCGGCCTGATCTAGAGATGGCGGTAGTTGTTTCAAAATATCATTGTATTAGACAGTACGCAATCTAGAAAGCATGTGTTTCAAGTTTGATGGCGCCATGTTTTTTTAGTATTTGTCTGGCAACCATTCATTGTGAAGGTTTTCTGTGAATTTGTGAAAATTGGTCATCGTTATATGATACAATACTTTTATTTGCAAGGACTCAGCCCAACCAATTTAAAAGCTCAACTGGTTTCTACTCTGCATGAGTCTGCTCCTTCGTTTACAACTGTCAAATATTGGGTAGCAGAGTTTAAACGAGGCCGTACGAGCTGTCAAGATGAGCATCGCATTGGTCGAACAAATGAGGTGACGACTCCAGAAATGGAAAAGAAAATCCTCAAATTGATACTGGATGATCCTTGACTAAAAGTTCCCGAGCTAGCAGACATAGTAGGCATTTCAAAAAGTGCGGTACATCGCATATTAACTGGTCATATCCTCGGGTCAAAAATAGTTGTAATCAGTATTCAACGCCAAGCCACACACCCTAGCGGTGGCTTGCCGGGTACTAAAATAAGAACGAAAAAAATATTCTCGAATTTATTGCGTCTTAATTAAAAATGTAATAACAGCTTAATCTCAATATTTCTTGATAGAATCTCCCTTGAACCTAATTTATTAGTTTGCTCAAGGAGTACTAAATTGAAGCAATTTAAATGTTGCACCGTAAGAAACGCCTTCAAATATAATATGCTATGTCCAGCTGACCAGAGCAATGACTGCGTAATTGGTTGCATTATCCAGCCGCAGTATGGTAAAATTGATATTTATATTAACCTGTGGTTTTGTTCAAAATCAGGCCATAACAATTTACATATTTGCCAAGGTTCGTGAATTAAAAATGTAAATGAATGCTACTTACGCATGAATTATTATTAGGCATTTAGATTGGCCATTGGTTTTCGCGAAACTCTTGAGACAGTTACTCCGTGGATCAGAAAATTCCAGCTCACGCTAATGATAGCGAGCTCGAATTCAACCGTTTTGAATTATTGGATGGACTGACACCTCCCAAAGCTACTCTTGATTTTTTTATGTTTGCATACATTAAAAACAATTGAAATTTCCATTTAAACTCGTCAAATTCAAATTTCCGTATAATTAAAATGTCACGCAATATCCAAAGTGGTCTGAAAAACAGTAATGGAAATTCACTATTTCCGTGAGATCATGATTGAAATCAGTTGTTTTATTATATATTGCACTTGGCTTGATGAGTGTTTCAGAAAATTATACCGGCGAATGACAGAAAAGTCGTCATTTTATCGTCGGTAGTCAAATCGAAAGACTGTAATATGTTGAAATATTAAAAATATTGAGTTTAAAAAAAACGAATCATGAGCAATTTACCTACAGATATTACATTTGAAAATAAAAAAAATATTTTCATAATGAAAAAACTCACGTCCTTTAAATAAATACATTTTTCAAACTATGACTCCTGAAAACTTTCTTTGAATGATTTTTACATTAAGAAATCCCTTAAAAATATTCATTATCATTGCTTTCATTTAGCATAAATAATCTTCAAAATTGAAACTCAAAATAATTTCGCCCTTAGATAAAATGTGCCAAAATGTGAAAGTTTGTCACATGTGTGTATTTGAGGTCATCCCACTCGTGAGGCTTTATAACTACGTTTCCTCGATTGCTCAAGTGATTAGAGCATCGGCCCGGCATGTCGACAGATCCGGTGTCCAAGCCCCGGTCAATGAAATAGTTTTACGCTTGTAATCTGTTCGATTCTGCCTTCCCCACCTCTCCTGTGTTCGTCTTTTATGTGTGTCCAATCTCTTTTTCTTACATATATTTCCATGTGAATTAATAGTTGTCTAGATATATATATATATATATATATATATATATATATATATATATATATATATATATATATATATATATATATGTATATACTATATATATATTTATTTATGTATGCATAGTATACTCCATTAGTGCATTTCAGTTTAGGTACGGCCAAGACCATGATGGAATTTTACAGCAGATGCATACTTTACATTTCCAGTTTCTTCTGAATGCATTCACAAAGAGCGATTACCCTATTTAATATCAGTGTATTTATTTATTCAGCAAATTACATATGTTTGATGAGATCGGTTGAGGCCAGTACTTCATGGAATTCCATTGTAATGTTCAAGGAAGTATCAAATAGCTTTCTGCATCCGCGATTCCCGAAAAAAATTCAGCAATGTTAATATAGGAAGTTATTCAATTCTTCCTTGTTCATTACATTTTAAATGATGCTATCTTGAATTAAATTTTATCAAGACAGCATTATAGCTAAGAAAAAACAATTATTCAGCCATTAAACATAATGCAGTAGCTATCGATGTACACTATTTTGAAGCATTTTAGATGTTTTGCTCTTATTTTGGTAATTTTTTATGCTTGTATTTGCGCTCTATGTTGCTTAAACCCAAGTTAGAATTAAAATTTAAATATTTGCTGCAACGTTTTAATTTTCTTTTTTTACAGCATTCTCACAATCTCTCATTAAATCAAAGCAACATGGAAAATAAGGTTTAATCGCCCATTGGCGTTGTATTTTGCTTTCACCAAAGTTGAATTCGCTCAACTCTTCTTTTCGCTATTTAAACAGATTACTCATAGAATTAGCGCACATGAATCGTAAAGGAATTGCTTGCATCGGCTATTCTCAGGCTCCTCGATTCCTCCCGCCTATTCCTGTTCGTTTCCTCTCCTTATGTATTTATTTTCAATTGGTGCTTTGGCCCGTCAGCCTTCCGTAGAAACGCTCCGATATCGGGGAGCAAACGTTATCGGAACAAATGCCTCCGTGTGTTTCAGGCAAAGCGACCGAATAATTGAATGACGCGGAGCGTGGTGGGTGCTCGAGAGGGAGGGAGGGGGAGTAAGAGGGATAAGGCGAGGTGATAAGGTGATTGAGAGGACAGCAGCGACGGAGGGAGGACCAATTTTCTTGCACCGTTCAAGTTTGTTAAAACAATCTCCCACCTGATAACGCCGTTAATTTCGGGGAATCTCTTCGAAAGTTAAATGAATATCGTCGATCGGTTCGACCTTTCCCTTTCTCCCTCAATTACGCGGAGGAATATTCGTGATGGAAGGTCCGGAGCTAAGAGAGAGGGAAGGAGGATTTCCACAAACGCTTTTCCGACGTGCGGCCGCGGGGAAATAATTTGCGAATGAAACCTGGCGCGGTCCCTTTAACCCGAGGCGAGAGTAGCACGCTTCTGAGGGAGAGGGGAGGCGAGGGTAGATTGAGGAATGAATTCTTCAGGGGGGTTAACGGCGGGGGGGGGGGGAGTCAAGTTGAAGTGAGGCCGTTGGTTGGGTGGGGTGTGGAGTACCACCTTATTCTGGTCATGTTTAAAGGAGCCCGGGTGCTCTGGGAGAAGCGGAAGAAAATATGTACTCACCGTTCTATTTTTGGGAAGCCTCATATTTTATTAACGCGGCCCTTCACCTCGAATCCCAACCCCTGCCGTCAGCTGTTTTTAACTTCGTTTGACTCCAATTCCTGTGAAGGAAGACATTTATTTACTCGGGTAAATTATTCATAAGATGAAAGTAAATAGAAAGTGCGAAGGTAAGTGAGTGTGGGTGTGTGTGTGTGGAAGGGTCCATTATTGTAAGCTCGTATTTTTTTTTCTCTCCTCGCGAGAAATTTAATCTGTGCCCGGAAAAGGGAATTGCATGCTAATGAGTCTCCTTCTATTTTTTAATGCAGAGAGGAGAGATGAAATGTCTTGCTAGGAATTTTTAAAAAGAAAATTTCGATGAAAATGGTAAATTATTCATCATGAAATTATTTACACGTCAGCTGAATATTTAACGTGGAGCAACTGCAACTCCTTTAAAAATCTTGTGCCTATTGGGTACATGTATCCAACGGGCACTACAAGGTTAACGAGGTTGAATATGGTATACAGTACAGGAATATAATCAGTTCAAAATCCTCTGTTTAATTATTCTCATAGTTCTTTTGAAGCGAGGGGTCTAAAACCGCCGTAGAGTTATCATTTTACCGGTTGCTGTGTATATACTTGGTATTTAAAATGTTATCACTAGGATGCCTAAAGTCATCAACATACGTAATAATTTTGGATATTTGATGAGGGTAAAGAGAAGTAACAGCCAAGCTTGCCACTTAGAGTTTTTTCTCACAACTATTATTATAATATCGTGGCTACTTTATGTGAGTGGGAACTTGAACCATCATAGTTCAACCGTTTATGCAGAAGACCCATATTTACGTAAAACGTTTATGGGAATAATAATCTGCGTAAAAGTACGGGGGTAAAATGGTTTCTTTCTGCACCTTATGAATATTAAACTGTGAGAAGAATATAAGGTCCCACAATGATGTATGTATTCACACACACACACACTCATAGAAACATATTCTTATTAGCGTGTTGCGTGTAGTAATAGGTGAACATAGCATTAGGCTAGATATTTTTCAATTTTCGTTTCATATTATATCATTATGCCAATATTGACCCATAAATAAAATTTTATTGAATATTCAATTTTATTTTTTATGTTAAATTTAGAAAATAAAAATGCTTCTAAATGACGTTCCCTTAGCTTAGGAAGATAAGACTTATCTTTGAATCAAATTATGAAATTTCGTCTACACTGAAATTCTATTTTTTTCTTTAAAAACCTAAATTTGCTGCACGATGGGTGAGTGACCATACATATGTGTAGGTAAATATGGTAAAACTATGAACAAAAAATTATACTTTTACCGTGTTCCAGGTTCCTCTAGAAAATTATTGCATTTGAGTTAAAATGGTAAATGTTTAAACATCAAATCCTTCAGTATTTTCACTTCTACTGTGTAATGAGCATTTACAAGTCCTCCAGCATGCACCTAAATGGCATATTCTCGCGG
Source organism: Hetaerina americana (assembly GCF_022747635.1). Taxonomy (NCBI): domain Eukaryota; kingdom Metazoa; phylum Arthropoda; class Insecta; order Odonata; family Calopterygidae; genus Hetaerina; species Hetaerina americana. Next base: position 107,518,479 of record NW_027286763.1, read on the forward strand.
CACAGCCTGTTACTTCCCAACTTCAACTTCCAGCTCTATGACGCCATAAAATGAAGTCGCATGTGCAGAGTTACTTTGTAAATTTTCCATACCGAGAAAATCCCAAAAGTTAATTTAAAATGAGCTTTTCAGATGATAGTTTAGGGATTGAAAACTCATTAGAAGAGGAATTCTCGTTAACGCAATGAGGTCTCTTTCGTTTTGGTGTAACTGCAAACGGGGTCTGTCAATTTCATAAAGTAAATAGCGGTTTTGGAGACAAAACAAAAATTGAGACTTTTTTTGTGGTTTGTTGTTGTTTTATCTGTTTTTGAAAAAATAAACTCCGATTTAGAACGTGAATCGAGTAAGTTTAATAGCAATCGAACACGATTGAAAATTAACGCCAAATGAAGTCAGTTTGCAAAAATATTTTATTTAATTAAGATTACTTTAACATTCACACGAATTTTAACATTCAGCTCAGCCCTCTGTCTTGGTTTCATTTCATTTAGCTTTTGCTTGTAAAATATATTTGTTGAATGTTGTAGGGATACGGTCTTTACAGCACGAGGGTTCTTTCTGCAGACGGGGACTAAAAATTGAGGCCAGGGAACAATGACCCAGTTCCACTTGACCCTTTTTCCCATGCCCGCTCTGCTCCTCCCTGCTTTGACCCGCGAACTTAAGAGTGCATCTCTAAATATGGGCCGCGTACAATAGTAATGCGGATAGCAAAATCAGGTGGTGATAATGTTGGATGAAATTTAGATTTAAAAAATGAAGTATTCAAACGGTTTAGAGCTCCATTATCTAGAGGGACACCCTTACATTAATCTATAACATTTTATGTTACTTTATTTTTTTCTCAGTTTAATAAAATTTTTCATCGTTCAATTTATTCTTGCACTTATGTAAAAATTATTCAATAGATACTTAGTTTCTCGTTCCTTATATATTTCAATTGGTCCTTTCTAATATCCGATTTCGTTAAACATTAGGTAGTTTGAACAAGGAGGTCGATGAAAAAAAATTGTAAGTGCAAGCACATGACTATAATCTCCAAAAAAATAAAATTTCTATTTGTGTTCCGTACAAATACGATCATTCCTCAATATTTCTGTTAGAAGCTCAACTTAGGAGATTGTTTAAACACAAAAGATCATCATAGTTAATCCTTTACGGATTTGATTTAGCGATTTTCTTGCCCCACACCCTACCTTTCAAATATTTAATCATAGGTGAAAAAATGAACCACTGTGTTATCTTTAAAAGTAATTTTTTATGAAATCCCTTGAAATTGAAGTCATATTGTGTATAAATCTCCATACGTATTATCATATTAAGGAAGTATGTCACTTTCGTAATAACGTTTTCTTCATGCAAAGAATATATAGTTTCCTACGTCCGCGCATCCTCATGCCATTCTCAATTGCCATTGTGGTAAAAAACATTTAAATAGAGTTATTTTAATTGGCCAGATGGAAGTAGGGTGGTCATTTATTTGTGAGGAGTGTACTTACATTTGTGACCAAATCGATTTCACTTCTAATGTACGCTCCGAAGTTGTGAACATATACTTATGGGATTTATAATGTTATATTTGATTCAAAACTCAACATTTCAAACCAAATTAAACGTAAATGTGTTTCTTTACTGTCCTATGTTTGTTATTTTCGGTGTTCTTTGACAAAATAGCTTTAGGAGTGGCAAGTTTTCCTCTGTGCTCTTGAGTGGCAGTCCGGACTGCAATTTCTTCCTTCCCTCTGAGTAACGTTCCTGGTGTCGATTTTCGAAAGCGCCTCGGAGTCGATCCCCAGTTGTGCCTCCTTGCTCCCGGCATTATCCCCCCCCCCAACCCCTGCTGCAACTGCACACCCCATTCCTCTCCCGCAGAATTTTTCTCCTACGCTCCCTCCCACACAGAAACGCACGTCACTCTTCCCTCACCCCCAAATCCCCTTTCGCCCGTCCCGCCGTCAACTCCTATCATCCCCCTCATTTTCTCCAAACCAACTGTCTCACACTCTCCACTCTCTCCCTCTTTCCGTTCCCAAAATCCCTCATTCCCATCCTCTCTCTCTCTATCTCTCTCTCGCTCTCTAGATCGCATCCATGCGGCCCCTTTCAGTTCGAAAATTCTCTCCTTCATATCCTCCATCCTACCTTAATCTACGTTTCATTCTTACGCTCTGGGGGATTTCAAGCTTTTCGGAAAGCCATTAGCTCTGGAGATTTCGAGAAGTTTACCTGGGAGCGATAGCACGAGTAGCAGAGCGAGGTCTCCTCCTTCCTAATACGGCCATCCCTAACTTTCCCCTTCCCCAGACCCTTCCAGTCTCTCCTCATCCCTCTCCTCTCCCCCTCTCCTCCCTGTCCCACCCCTTTCACTCCCTCCCCCGCCCGCCCTCGAGACCCGAAAAAGAAACCCCCCTCCCAGACACTCCCGTGCTAACTCATCGTTTTCAGAGGGAGCACGATATCTCTCTCCTCCACCTCCTCCTTCCTTGTCCCCCCTTGACACGCCCCTCAACCTACACACCCTTTCATTTACTGCCCATTCCGCACTGTCTCCCGACAGTCCTTCCTCCACCACCCGACCTACCTCCTCTTTTTTTCGAACAAAGCGAATTTCTTCTAAAAGCACCCTCTGTCGTGTGAGGTGATGGATGCAGTTGGCGGAAGAAAGGTGGTCGGATGGGTGGGAAGAGGCAGGAGACCCGAAGGAGGAGGAGGTGAAGGAAGGCGGCGAGTCAGAGGGGGTTCATATGTGGAAATGACGCAATTTACCTCGCTCTCTCTCTGTCTCGTGCACTTTCAAGTCCCTGGAATGTCATAATCAGGCCTCAAAATGGCTTCAAGATCCTCATTTTCAACTGAAATGCAATCTCCATGGAGTCAAGGTTTTCCTTTCACGTCCGTACATCGTTCTCTTCCTAATTCAGTGTTCTTTTTATGGTCAGAATTGCTTAATCGACCTACAGAATGGAGAATTATGACATCTGAGTTATGTCTCTTGTGATGCGGTGACGACGTATTCTTATTAGATCAATTTTATAAGAAAATCTGCATCAAAAAAGTGTTGATACGGTAAAAATGGTCGCATAATAGCATGATGGGATTAATAAGTTTCATACGTATTACGTATTTTCTTCATGCTTTTCCGAAAGTATTATACTATGTTGAAATATATTCTGAATGTATTCAGAGGTTTTTCATAAAATTGGGTAACACTCTAAGCAATAGAAATGGGGTAAAAATGTATGCCATATCGAAGTAATAATTGCGAAAATAGCACCATTATGTATTGACGCACCAATGTCACTGCCTCCGCCGGTTGTGGTATGCTTCCTGTAACTCATCAATAGGACCTTCGTTCAGGCACCTCGTCATGGCCACTTTGATATAATCCAGTGGTCCAAACGGTACTCAAAGGAATGGTACTTGGGTCGTACTCAAAGACTCATGTTTCATCACCAGTAACCAGCTATTCTAAAAAATTCGGGTCACTTTCAGCGTGGTCCAAGAGGTCAAAGGTGAGATGTTCACACAAGCAGTCTTCCAACAGCACCTTGGGGACCGTCTTGCCACACTTTTCTCATGTCATAATCTTCTGTAAGAATGCAGTGCACTGTGGTTTACTGAATATTTCACTCCTCTGCTTACCTTCTGACGCATCAAACTGTGTTGTTGATGGATGTACATGGCATTCCTCATCGCCAACAACCTCGTTACTCTCCCTGAGCATCCTGTTCAAGCAGAAAAACGTCACTCGCGACATTCTCCGTCTCCATAAGCACCCTTAACCATGGTCGTGGTCTCCGAACCCAATATTCCAAGCTTAATGCACAATTTTATCGCATATAAATGCCCAATGGAAAGTGTCCTTGTGAATCCGTGACGTAACCTTAGAACAGGGGTCCAGAGTAGCATTAATCCGCACAATGTAAATGCCCATAGTTAACTGATCGCTTTGCTTTCCCAAGATCTTCCATTATATTTTCCACTACAAATCATTCCACTCCAGCCATTTGAAATGATGGCAAAAAATCATTGCTTATTTTTTGGGAGAGTCCCTGTATTAATATCCAGTTATTACAGTCGTCACATGACATTGATTTTTCGTCTAGTGTAAGAAAATGTAAGCTTTTTAAATGTAGAACTACATGTAAACTGACAAATACTGGCAAAAATTTCGCCCTATAACTGGTAATTTAGCAAACACCCTCACTCGGTAGAACTTAAAAAATACAAAACCACCTTTGCTCACATGAAATTAAATTTGCGAATGGAACTCCTTGAGTTTTGTATTATTTAATCGATAATGAAGACTATGGTGCATTTTTATACATATCACAACAAAATGGTTCTTTGTTGCTCAATTTTCCTATTTGAACCCCTACCAAGACACGTATTAGATCAGTCTTGTCAGTTTGGTGACTAATGCAGGCAGGTTTTGTATAACTATAGTTAACTCTCTGGAAACTAGGATACAGGGCTGATTATTGGAATTCCGTATTGATAGCGATCATTGGCCATTCGGTAATCACTTATTACTTAACTGTCCATTTTCAATATCGCGGACCATAAATCTAAATCTTTAAATCCAAAGTATATGATGAATAAGAGACCACTGAAGTTCCCCTTTTTCGTAATGCAATTAATTTTGTATAATAAACGTGTACATTTAACATTGGTTGTAACTAATCCATCAGTGTGAAATATAGAAACTCCGGCAGATACCACGACAGTAACTTTTAACGGAGTCATCCCCTAAGTGTGCAGAGTTTAAACATTATTCGCCTTGACCGGGATTCGAACCCAAATCCATCGCTTTCTGAGCGAGCCTTAGACCCTGTGGGGCTTTAAAGTTAATGTCGCAGTATCTAACGCCATTTCTTGGAATTTTTTTTAAGGTAAAACACCATTGTATGTTAAAACACAGTGGGCTGTAACCTCGTGGGCTGGCGCTTCTCGCACGACTTCAAATGCTTGTGATTTTGTATGTACGGTGTTTCGTCGCAATATATTGTTCCTCTAAAGTCCCCAACATTTCAGCGTGTTAGAGGACCCCTCGATATCTGGCCGAAAGAATCGGTCGGACATCGAGGGATTCAAGTTCGAATCCCGGTCAAGGCGAATGATTTTTACACACTGAAATTGTCGTATTGTAAAACTGCTACTCGTTTGAGTTATCAGGCGGACCACCAGAAAAAAATCTCATTTGTCCTCATCGTGTTACAGTAGTGACAGTTCTTAAGATATATTTCTGGGATGTTTTTTTATGGTTTTCATGTGGGTACTGCATTATTTTCTTGGGTTATTTTTCCTTCTCCTTTAACAGTTTGTCTACTTTTCTCTTTAGAGATTTCAACTTTACTGGTTTGTATTTTAGGAGATTTTTTGGATTTTTTTAACAGTTCATTAGTATTATGATAGTAAGTTTATCTGTAGTCTAATTTTTCTCACTTTTTTATTGGTTATTGAACAGTGCCACGTGTAACACACACCTATAGAGGTATCTGACCCGTACTGATAAAAACAATGACAAGGATCAAGCTATCGTTGCATTTATATAAGCAGTTATTCAATAGTAATACATGGTACTCTGTTGAACTAATAGCTTATAATATGACAATGCGTTGTTATCTCGATTCACATGATATGAGAAGTCAGTAAAGATGCAAAGGAAAGACTTGTCAAAACTTATATAGAGCTTATTTGTACGGCTCGGATACTTGGTTATTGAGGCAAAAGGATAAGCGGAGATAATTGGAGGCTCATAACACGTGGGTTTCGAGAATAATCGAAAAAGAAAATGGATGGAAAGAGAAACCAAAGCTGGAATTATAGGCATAGTGGAGGAAGAAAGATGGCTGTTGAGAGAAATTTAAAAAAGACAGTAGCAATGGATGTAGGAAATGCTCAGAGGAAATGGGAGTGCTGAAGACGAGAGATGAGGAGGGAAAATAGACAGAGAGGAAGAGGGAGAAAAAGAATATGCATTTTAGATAACACAAAGGGAGATAGAAACAAGGCATCGTACAGAACAAGCAATTGTCATGGGTAACATCGGGTTTTAGGGTATTTAATGTTATGTTGGTTAGGGCTTATGAGTACAGTATTGCGTACCACCAGGGTACATGGAAAATCTACGCTAATCCGACAGCTTGCTGCTTTAAAAATATTTGTTTATTATACACACACACATATATATATATATATATATATATATATATATATATATATATATATATATATATAAAGGAGAGTGTTTGTTTGTATGTATGTAATTTGTTTACTGTTTTGCTGTCATGGAAACAGCATTTTTCAAACTATGCCAGCAGGATACTTTTGCAAGAACACTATTGTATTCAGAATTGCCGAGATATTAAACGTGGAATACATCAAGGAAAGTCTTTTGTAGAAGAAAAATGGGCAACTTTGATCCCGAGAATAATATTTATTCATGTGACGCATTGGGCCGAGTCTACACAGTCCATCCTAACAACGCCGAATGTTATTTTTTAAGAATGCTTCTACATACCATTAGAGGACCTCGCTCATTTGCAGAATTAAGAACGGTAAACGGAGAAATATGTGAGACATTCAGAGAAGCTTGCCAGAATTTAGGGTTGCTAGAAGGAGATCAACACTGGGATGACTCATTGCGAGAGGCCAGTTTGATTTCTCTTCCAGGACAAATCCGAATTTTGTTTGCCATCATAATAACCTCCTGTAATCCATCTAACCCAAAAACATTATGGGAAATATATAAAGAATCAATGAGTGAGGATATACTGGCTAAAGTTCGACGTGAAAATCCTACATTGGATATTACGTTTAACTCCGACATTTTTAATAAAACTTTGATTATTTTGGAGGAAAAGTGTATCACCATGGTTAACAAGACTTTAGTGGAACTCGGTCTTTTTGCACCTGTACAAGATCAACAGGGTGTATTTTATCCAGATTATATACGTGAAACTAGCTACAATGTCTTAGACTTAGAAGCATACATCGCGGATAAAAAGCCACTTCTTAATGAAGATCAGAAATTCGCGTACGAAACAATAATGGATCAAGTAGATAAACAAGAAGGAGGTATCATTTTTCTTGATGCTGCTGGTGGCACGGGAAAAACATTTTTAATTAATTTAGTTCTCGCTGAAATCAGGGTTCATGGAGAAATTGCTCTAGCCGTTGCATCTTCAGGTATTGCAGCGACATTAATGGAAGGAGGAAGAACAGCCCACTCTGCCCTTAAGTTGCCACTTAATATTTCCCGACAAGAAAATCCCACATGTCATATAAATAAAACAAGCGGCCAGGCACAAGTTCTTCTGGAATGTAAATTGATAGTATGGAATGAGTGTACGATGGCTCATAAAAATCTCTTGAGGCCCTCAACGCAACACTTCAAGATCTTAGAGGAAACTGCAGTTTAATGGGAGGAGCTCTGGTACTCCTGTGTGGAGACTTCCGTCAAACTCTGCCTGTCATTCCAAAATCGACTCCAGCCGATGAAATTTATGCCTGTTTAAAACACTCTGTTCTATGGAATCATGTCCAAGAAATTAGCCTTAAACAAAACATGCGAATCCTCTTAAGAGATGGGAATGCTCAAAATTTTGCAAATAAACTTTTGGAGATTGGAGAAGATAGATTAGTTATTGAAGCATCTGGTATGATAAAATTGTCATCAGATTTATGTGTATCGGTGAAAACTGTCCGCGATATGATACAAGCAGTCTATCCTAACGTTAATCAAAATTATAAAAATTTAGAATAGTTGCGAGAAAGAGCCATTCTTGCTCCTAAGAACGATGATGATAATGAAATTAACAAGGAGATACTAGCCATGCTGCCAGGAGACGTGATTGAATATAAATCGGTTGATACCGTAGTGGATGCTGACGAAGCCGTCAATTATCCAACGGAATTCCTAAATTCACTTGATCCAGCTGGATTGCCACAACATCGCCTTATACTTAAAGTAGGATCTCCAATCATTTTATTGCGAAATTTAGATCCACCAAAACTCTGCAATGGGACACGATTGTGTGTGACAAAATTAATGAAAAATATAATCCAGGCAGTCATTTTAACTGGAAAAGGAAAAGGTGAAATAATTTTTATTCCACGGATACCTCTAATCCCAACTGATCTTCCCTTCAACTTTAAAAGATTACAGTTTCCAGTCCGGGTAGCTTTTTCAATTACCATTAATAAATCACAGGGACAGTCTTTAAAGTTTTGTGGTGTTGATCTAAGATCGCCATGTTTTAGCCACGGGCAACTTTATGTTGCTTGCTTCAGAGTAGGTTCGCCTAAAAATTTATATATTCTTTCTCCCGGATATGAAACAAAAAATGTAGTTTATTAACAGGTGTTAAATAAAAAAGATTCTTAAATTTGTATGAAGTAGTGTGTTATTGTACTTTATAATTTGTTGTTTTTATTTATGTAGTATATTTATATTATTGTTTCTCCCTAACCCGTGCAAAGCCGGGTATTCATCTAGTATATATATATATATATATATATATACTAGCTGAATATATATATATATATATATATATATATATATATATGTGTGTGTGTGTGTGTGTGTGTGTGCGTGTGTGTGTGTGTAAGGAGTCACAAATAAATATTTTTTGACTCCTTACAAAACACAAATACCAGCATCCTACTCTACATAAGGTCCCTCTTCATTTCTGAGTACTTTCTTCCTCCCTTCATCCCGTCCAACATCCCTATCCTCTTCCTTCCCTTTCCTCGTTTGCCTAACATTCTTCCTTCTATTACAGTCTTCAACATCCCACTGCCGATCAATACGTCCTTCAACCATTTTTTCTGCCTCCATAGGATTTCTCCCAGCAACTCCCTCTCTTCGCCCACCATACCAAGTACTTCCTCATTTGCTACTTCTCTGTCCATTTCACCTTCTCCATTCTTCTCCAAACCCACATTTCAAAAGCCTCCAATCGACGTCTATCCTCTTGCTTCAATGACCACGTTTCCGCGCCGTACATAGCTACGCTCCATAGCAAAGTTTTTACGAGTATTTTCTTAATATCCTTACTCAACGTCCCTCTCATCAACTCCCTCCTTGTGAAAGCCTCTTTGCTTAGCGCAATTCTTCTCCTTACGTCCCTACTACTTTGACCGTGTTGGTCCAAAACAATACCGAGATACGTAAACTGCTCTACCTGCTCTAGTTTTTGCCCTTGTTTATGATCCTGAGAACAACTTTAGCTGCGTGGGATATCAAACTTATCGTCCTGGAGTCCTCACATGATGTAGCCTTTACCTTTTTCGGAATAGGAACTAAAACTGATCTCACAAAGTCTTCCGACCAGATTCCTTCCTCATAAATACTACGAATCAGCCCATATAGCCTCTTCCTCCCACATTTTCCTAAACATTTCAGTAGTTCCGCAGGAATGTTATCCACCCCCACGGCCTTATTTAGCTTCATCTTCCTTAATGCCCTTTCCATCTCATCGTAGAGTATTCCTGGACTTAAGCTATCTTCCTCTACGTTATATTCGTTTTCTATGTCTAACTTTGTTGGTCTAAATTCTTTACTATACAGTTCTTCTATATATTTCTTCCATCTCTCTTGGATCTTTCCCATGTTAACTATTATCTTACCCGCCTTATCTCTAACTGTTAGCATAGATCTTCCTTTCTCAATTCCCGATAAAGATTTAACTTTCCTGTACATCGCATACATATATATAGCGCGCCGCGTAGGTGCCGATCAACGGGTGACCGCCTGGTGTATACCAGGCGGAGGAGTCCCTCAGGTGACGAAGGCGATCGAGGCGGCGGTCAAAGGCACGAAGTGCTCTAGGCTGCAGGTCGTGGCCCATGTGGGCACCAACGACGTCACGGACCGTGGATCCGAGGAGATCCTCCGTTCCCTTAGGGAACTGAGCTCCGAGGTGAAGCGCGTCCAGGGCGTCGAGGGGGTTCGGCTGGGACTAACGGTCTGCAGCATCGTTCCGAGGGAGGATCGCGGGTCTCTGGTTTGGAGCCGAGTGGAAGGCATAAACCAGAGACTATCGAGATTCTGCTCGGACATAGGAGCCTCCTTCGTCGACCTGAGACCAACCCTCCGATCTTGCAGGACTCCCCTTAACCGATCTGGGGTCCATTACACGGCGGAAGCGGCGAGTAAGGTAGCGGATAGGATACTCGACCACTGTAGGCCTTTTTTAGGATAGAGGGCAGGTCACTTAGTGGGTCAGTAACATCTGGGGATAGCGCGTATAATATTATTAACAAAAATATAAAAGTCACCGACAAAACTGGCATTGATTTAGAAAGACATGTGACACGCACTTCCCCACAAAGGCGTCCTAAATTACAGTCAGGCACAAATAAGGACGTTATTCAACATCAAAATAATTTAACTATACTTGTTATAAATTGCAGAAGCCTCAAGAACAAATCAGCGGATCTAGAACACATAATCCAAACTCATTCCGCTGATATAGTAATAGGCACAGAGAGTTGGCTGTGCAATGACATAAATGATCAAGAAATTTTCCCAATAGATTTCAAAGTTTACCGACACGATAGAGATACAAGACCCGGAGGAGGTGTTTTCGTGGCAGTTAAAAGTCATTTTGAAAGCAGGCAAGTTTCATTTGAGAATAATAACATAGAAAGTGTTTGGTGCACCTTAATACGGACCAATCAACCCAACATAAATTTATGCTCTTTCTACAGACCTCCAGACTCAGATTTGAAAACACTTCACACCCTCAACGATCAAATTTACAATTTTACACGTAAATATAATAACAACATAAACATAATTGGTGGCGACTTTAATCTCCCTGGTATAGATTGGGACAACAATATCGTTAAATCTGGGACCCGCGATCGCGAATCTTGCAATTCCATGATAAAATTGGTTCAAAGAAACTCCCTCCATCAAGCAGTACGCATGCCCACCCGTGGAAAGAACATATTGGATCTATTTCTTACAAACACGCCTGAACGTATTATTAGTGTATCAACTGATGAGGGGTTGAGTGACCATAAAGCAATTAATGTCCACTTGGGCATAGAAATTAAAAAGATCATTAAACCAAAAAGAAAAATTTATAATTACCATAAAGCAGACTTTGAATCCTTTGCCAATCAATTAAACTCTTCACTACCCGAGTTCAAAACCCGCTTAAGTCATGTCAACGTGGAAGAAACTTGGACAGAATTTGTCAATATCATGCAAAAAGGAATCGTAGATTTCATACCTATAAAATACGTTAAAGCAAATCGCGACCCCAGGTGGTACAATAAAGACGTTAGAAAAGCCCTTCGAAAGCAGAGAATGCTACACTCTAGGGTAAAGAGGGCAGGCGTGAACACATTATCCCCTGAGAATAAACAATTATGGGACACATATAGATCCTCCAAAATTGAAACCAAAACACAATTACGTAGCGCTTTACTGGACTTTAAACGCAAAGTACTTTGCGAGCACTTGGACACTGACCCCAAAGCTTTCTGGTCATATGTTAGGGAAGTAAATGGGAGTAAACAAACCGTGGCTTGCTTAAGGGATTGTAGCAATATAATTCATACAGACAGTGAGGGTAAAGCTAACATCTTAAATTCATTCTTCCAAAGCGTTTTCTCGAATGATGTTGCCACCGCATATCTCCAAGAAACAATACATACTCCATCCATGGAAAAAATAACAGTGGACCAACAAGGAATTCTAAAATTGCTTAACGAGATTAAACCCAACAAATCCCCGGGTCCCGAAAATATACCAGCTAGGGTGATAAAACATTTAGCTCCAAACATTGCCCCGTACCTTGAATTTATATTTAACAAATCCCTCACAGAGTGCAAAGTACCTAAGATTTGGAAAACCGCGCAAATAACGCCTATTTTTAAAGGTGGTGACAGGGAGGATCCCAGTAATTACAGACCTATATCTCTCACTTCTATCTGTTGCAAAATCTTAGAGCACATAATTGTCAGTTCAATAATGAGACACCTTGACAATATTAACTTTTTAAGTGACTATCAACACGGATTCAGGAAAACCCGCTCCTGCGAGATCCAATTAGGATTATTTATACATGATTTACTTTTATCTGGTGAGAGAGGTAGGCAAGTGGATGCCATCTTCTTAGATTTTCAAAAGGTATTTGATAAGGTCCCACATTGTAAACTCATTCTTAAATTAAAGGTCGCGGGTATAAACAAGGGCGCCATAAGTTGGGTTAAAGATTTTCTTTCAGAGCGGGAACAGAGGGTAGTCCTTGATGGCGCTAGTTCTGACAGCGTTTGAGTCACGTCGGGGGTACCTCAGGGAAGTGTGATCGGGCCGTTGCTTTTCTTGATTTTTGTTAACGATTTGAACCGCGAAGTGAAAAGTAAAATTAGGATGTTCGCGGATGACACGGTGATCTATCGGGAGATATCTGGGGATGAGGATCGTTTTATTCTAGAGCAGGATTTAGATTGCATTACTAAATGGTGTTCTAACTGGGGATTGACTCTAAATTATAATAAATGTTCAGTGGTAAATTTCTTTAAAAGATCAACGGGATTTGCTTACAAATTAGCTGGAGGTGACCTAACAGTAGTTGATACGGTAAAATACCTAGGTGTCACATTCACAAAAGACTTAACTTGGGGGACTCACATACCTCGCCTCGTCTGCGGTCAAGCATATAAAAAATTGGGATTCATTAGACGCATTGTCGGCAAAAGTGACTCGAAGGTCAAGGAACGTTGTTACCACGCTCTTGTAAGGCCTCATTTAGAATACGCATGCAGCGTGTGGGATCCGAGTGAAAAAGGTCTCATTCGGGAAATTGAGAAGGTTCAACGCCGGGCAGCCCGTTTTGTAAAAAATTCCTACGATAAAACGCAAAGCGTCACCGAAATGCTCATGGATTTGGGGTGGGAATCATTGGCTGAGAGACGATTCAATGCAAGATTGAAATTATTAAATAAATTTAGATCCGCATGTTTCAGCACCGAGGTCTCGCAAATTATTCGTACTCCTACATACATTGGTCGCTTGGATCATGCATATAAAATTCGGGAAATAGATGCCAGAACTAGCCGACTCAAGGACTCCTTCTTCCCACGGACAATACGGGATAGCAACTGCAGGGTTATAGATAGCAAAAATTCCACTTGCCACCCTCAGCGTCTAAAAAATAATTAGTTGTATTTAAATGCATGCTCTTCCACTAACTTTATGTGTTTTTCTATAATAACCCATTCTTTCCGAATGACCTCATTCGTGTTCCGTTCATCTGTTTTTAAGTCTCTTTCCTTTCAATCCCTCGTCCCTCTCCGCGGGGGGAAATTCCTGCTACCTGCAACGTTGGGCCGCATTCCATTCCCTTTACAGACTCTTTGGGGGTAGAGTGTTTTGTGGTGAATTTTCATGTGGTAGTGATGTTTCAATTTCTTGCTTGTTGTGTCCTGGCTTCTGTGTTGTAGGATGGCTTTCGTGCTGCATCATGGGGTGCAGTTTTTTAGTTGTTTTGCGGTATACTATATGTGTTTGCATGAGTATTGGATGAAGGGATTTTTGCATGAGTGTGTGCGCCGCTGTGGGTGTGATTTTCCGTGTTGTTTTTTTTGCATGTGGTATTTTTCCTTTTACGGTTGGTGACCAAACACCCCCCGCCACACGCCCTTGCGGCGGCTTGCGGGGTATTATGTAGATGTAGATGTAGATATAAGGAACTGCCCCCCTACCCTGATGTGTGAATATTCACACGCCGTATAGGGCTTAGTACTGGGTGAACTCTACCATCACTTACCAAATCGACCTTCGGGTTGATTACTGTGTTTATGGCTTTGTTTATATATATTCATACATGCATATAGATATTATATATATACATATATATCTGCCCTTTAGTTGGCTCCTTTCCGCAATTAAGTGTATTTCGACACGCAAAAAGGAACTACCTAAATGGTAAATTAATCTGGTTTACTATTAAGATTTTGAATTTTATTAACTATTTAAACTTAAACCTAATGCCCACCAACCTTAAAAGTTAAGCGCTTTGTAACTCTATGAAGAATGTATATGTAATGGTGGTTCTCCCTAAGTGAAATATCAATACCTGTTACTAAGCCCCGCTGTATTTGTTCACCAGTCAGGCGGACGTTTGTTTTCGTTTTGATTTTCCTGTTACGTTGTTTAAAATATCCGACTAGTTCGCCCAATAGCTGCCGCCGATTTCGGTCAATTTTCACTCTTGTTTCCGAAAGCCTGCAAGGGATTTTGTGCCTTGGGTTTCCCTCGCCTGGTCTAGAGGTATCTGTTTGCACTGCAGAAGGTGGATCAATGAACGGTTGAGAGGCTGCGAGAGACGAGATTTCATCCGACCTCTCCTATGTAATGAGGGCACTTCTCACCGTCGCGTCCCGGCGGGAGTCGGAAGAACTGGTAGCCACACTCAGTAGGGTAAATAGCTTACCTCTGCCGTCTCGTCTAGGTTCCGTTACCTTAGTTAGTTACCTATTCCAGCGAAAGTCCCAAGTGAAGTATCCATTGAATCTAAGAGAATAGTGGTACGTGTTTCATGGAAGTTTGGGAGTCACTGAATCTTTTTCAATCCATTACATGAGCTAGATTATTAGAATTTATCGATTAAGAAAATTAGTCCAAACGTTAACCGTCCAAGCATGCACTTTACTTACCTCCTCCTCCTGCCCTGTATTTTACTGTCTTGCAATAGTCCTCCCGTTTCCAGGAAGGAAATCATTGAATTGTAATAATATGAATGAAAATTTAAATACTCCTGTGTGCACATTACGGAAACGAAATATCACGGTTTTTTTATTGAAAAGATGAGATTGGAACGGATGCGATGAACATTAAAACATAGGTTACTATTAAAATGAGATTTATGAAGAATTCCTTCGCAGGAGCCCCCTCGAAGCCGTTCCAGATACTTAGGTACAAATATTTGACGAAGTTCAAGTCAATGCAGCTAAGTCCTCTTTCATCTTACCTGCAGGGAGTTCTTACAAAGCAATAGAAGTTTTGGGAATACACAAAAAGAAACTTTCAGATAGCTTAAAGATTGGAAATGAGCATCATTTGCTGTCGATAACCACGTTAAGTATCAATATTCAACGGCATTGACTACTAAATGTAGTTAAGATGCACGTAAACATTAAATTGACATTTTTTCTGAATAAATGTAAACAATTCAAACCAATTTCTTCGTCAAATGTCATTTTTAATATTGTCGTCCCTTTTTTCCATTTTTGTCCATAGTTCCTCTCTTTTTCTGCGCTGGCAAAAACTATTCGCGTCCAACTGAATGCAAAAATACCAGGTTCTCTTTTAGAGAAATTATTTTAACAACATACGTGACACGTGGAAAAAGTTAAAAACAGAAATTTTGGCAAAATTGAAAGGATGCGATGTGGAAAAATATTTCCCAATCAGTTTTTTAACGTTCCATTTGTATGCATTTTCTCTGCCAGCATCCAGTTTGTTCTGCGTTTCTCCTTAGGGTTTTTGGCCGCTAAAGTGGAAAGTTAAAGTAGAGAGAAAGATGGATAAACCAATATGATCGTTCGAAGGTTTCCGCGGCGATGAGTAGGTGATTTCCACATTTTTCGGGCTGCGTCCGCGTATGTCGTTTAAATGAAAACGAAATAAAAGAAAACGAAAATAAAGCGAAAGAAGGAAAATACTTCCAGAGAATAATCAGAGAGGCCATTGAAATCGTTAAAAGGCCAGAAAATTTTAACAGAGAGGATGGATATCCACTCCACAGTGCGTGGAAAAGAATTATTCCGCGAAAATATGAGGACGTTCCCTGATTGGCCAAGAAATTTCCCGGTATTGGCGCCGGATTTTTCCTATATAAGACGGGACAACAAGCTTCTTTTCATCCTTGACCTGAGGACGCCAGCAGGATAGCTGGCGAAACTGTTGTACATTTAAACGACATACGCGGACGCAGCCCGAAAAATGTGGAAATCACAAACCAATATGATATTTGGGGAAAATGCGGTGTAGTGCCAGCTGTATGATACACGTGCGTTTCAGGGTCTCATCCCTTAGAGATTTTTGTTGGCTTGATCCGTCGTCGATGTCGTGTCATCAGCTTTATTCCTACAAGTCCCTTCTCCTTAACCTTTTACGGACTATTTATAAGCCCAAATCTTAAACCGGAATCACCAATGTGTTAGTCATATATTGTGCAGTGGTGAAATTTACCATTCAGATGCTCCTCTCCATAGTTACATTATTGGAAATTCATCTTTCAAACTAAAATAAACCATTTAAAGAACTTGAAATGCTTCGAATTCAAATATCGAGAGAGTTTAATTGATATAAAATGGTTTATGATTCAGTAGTACTTAATTTCTTTCTCACCGCTTTTTTGGTAAGATAGAAGATTACTGCATTACCGCAATCTAGTGTTAATTTTGAGATAAGTACTGACGTATTTACGTACATTTATTTATTTACCTCATTTTTAGGAATAATAACTCTAAACGCCCCTTTGACATCAGTTCAACATCCAAAGACAGACCTTATTAGTGCGAGAGTCATCTTTTAATGAGCACATTTCCCTCTGATGATTTAGAGGTTTGCTATATTTGGTTCAGTTCCTCTCCATAACCGGTATTGCCAAAATTGTTCTTATCTTAGTCTCATCAAGCAGTTCGCTCATCTCCATCCTCCTTTGCCCCTTCCTTGCTTTCCGTTTCGCCTCACTGTTTAACCCTTCGTACCACTCCCTTTCTCAACTAGTCCTTTTCAGTCCCCTTGAATGAGTCTTTCCCCTTTCATCTCTCCAGATGGTTCACTTCGCACTTATCCAACCCTCCGTTTGTCAGAGTTTTCATCTCATCTCTCCCCTTCCCATTCAAATTTCTGCCAGCACTATCCTTTTTCCGCTCACCCCGCAAACCCTCTCTCCCGATTCAACCCTCGCCACATCCACCCTTCTCTCTCTTTGTCTCTCTCTCTCTCACTCCCACCTCTCCCCCCGTTGCCCCATCCCCCACGGTCGCATATGACCTGCCTCTCTTCACGCCCGAGTGGAACCCTCCTCTCTCCCTCGCCACTCGGGTAACGAGCAAAAGGCTAGCGAGGTGCTCCTTCCGCCGCTGCCATACCCACTTTCAGCCGTACCCACCCCTCCCTTACCTCCCTCCCCCCTCCCCAACCATCCGCGATCCCGCCAGCCTATCCTAGCCCACGTCCTGCCCTCATTCGTCCGAAAAAAAATCCGGTCCCTCCCCACTTCCATCCTCCCCCTCTTTCATTCCCCATTTCTCTCATCCCGTCTCACTCTCACTCTCTCTCCCCCTTTCATTTCATCTGCACCCCCCTCCCCTCGACCACTCACCTTCAACCTCTCACGTCCCGAACGAAATGAGTGTCTCAGGATGACGGTATGGTGGGGGAATGACGCTCACCAGGTCCTATATATGTATGTGTGTGTGCGTGTGTTGGTGATATCCACTTTCAGTCACTCGTAACGAGTTGTGGCGTGCGCGCAAAGCGCGTGAGTGTGGAGAGAGGGAATTAAAAGCGGAAGGGAAGCCGGAGTAGTGCGGGGCGCGGTACTCGGAGGGCACGGTGAGTCTCACACGGCTTCTGAGCAGACCGGGAGAGGAGTGGGTAAGGGAGCACTTCGTAAAGGTCAAGCTGGTGAGTTGGCGCGGAGGCTCGAGGCTGACGGACTCCGACATCTATAAGAGTGAAGCAGTACGTTGACTACGTGAAATGCATTTCTTCCTCCAAAATTTACGCAATTGTAAATAGTTGTGTCTTAATAATTCGCAGATCATTTTCGATTTCACCCTTAAGAAGTGATATGATCACATATCAGGACGAAAATTTTATTTCCCAGACTTCTACATCTACATCTACATCTACATAATACACCGCAAGCCGCCGCAAGGGCGTGTGGCGGGGGGTGTTAGGTCACCAACCGTAAAAAAGAAAAAAAACACATGCAAAAAAAACAACACGGAAAATTACACCCACAGCAGCGAACACACTCATGCAAAAATCCCTTCATCCAATACTCATGCAAACACATATACCGCAAAACAACTAAAAAACTGCACCCCATGATGCAGCACGAAAGACATTCTACAACACGGAAGCCAGGACACAACAAGCAAGAAATTGAAACATCACTACCACATGAAAATGCACCACGAAACACTCTACCCCCAAAGAGTCTCTAATAGGCAGGGAATGCGACCCAACGTTGCAGGTAGCAGGAATTTGCCCCCACGGAGAGGGACGAGGGATTGAAAGGGAAACTTAAAAACAGATGAACAGAACATGAATGAGGTCATTCGGAAAGAATGGGTTATTATAGCAAAACACATAAGGTTAGTGGAAGAGCATGCATTTAAATACAACTAATTATTTTTTAGACGCTGAGGGTGGCAAGTGGAATTTTTGCTATCTATAACCCTGCAGTTGCTATCCCGTATTGTCCGTGGGAAGAAGGAGTCCTTGAGTCGGCTAGTTCTGGCATCTATTTCCCGAATTTTATATGCATGATCCAAGCGACCAATGTATGTAGGAGTACGAATAATTTGCGAGACCTCGGTGCTGAAACATGCGGATCTAAATTTATTTAATAATTTCAATCTTGCATTGAATCGTCTCTCAGCCAATGATTCCCACCCCAAATCCATGGGCATTTCGGTGACGCTTTGCGTTTTATCGTAGGAATTTTTTACAAAACGGGCTGCCCGGCGTTGAACCTTCTCAATTTCCCGAATGAGACCTTTTTCACTCGGATCCCACACGCTGCATGCGTATTCTAAATGAGGCCTTACAAGAGCGTGGTAACAACGTTCCTTGACCTTCGAGTCACTTTTGCCGACAATGCGTCTAATGAATCCCAATTTTTTATATGCTTGACCGCAGACTTTACGTATGTGAGTCCCCCAAGTTAAGTCTTTTGTGAATGTGACACCTAGGTATTTTACCGTATCAACTACTGCTAGGTCACCTCCAGCTAATTTGTAAGCAAATCCCGTTGATCTTTTAAAGAAATTTACCACTGAACATTTATTATAATTTAGAGTCAATCCCCAGTTAGAACACCATTTAGTAATGCAATCTAAATCCTGCTCTAGAATAAAACGATCCTCATCCCCAGATATCTCCCGATAGATCACCGTGTCATCCGCGAACATCCTAATTTTACTTTTCACTTCGCGGTTCAAATCGTTAACAAAAATCAAGAAAAGCAACGGCCCGATCACACTTCCCTGAGGTACCCCCGACGTGACTCGAACGCTGTCGGAACTAGCGCCATCAAGGACTACCCTCTGTTCCCGCTCCGAAAGAAAATCTTTAACCCAACTTATGGCGCCCTTATTTATACCCGCGACCTTTAATTTATGAATGAGTTTACCATGTGGGACCTTATCAAATGCCTTTTGAAAATCTAAGAAGATGGCATCCACTTGCCTACCTCTCTCACCCGATAAAAGTAAATCATGTGTAAATAATCCTAATTGGGTTTCGCAGGAGCGAGTTTTCCTGAATCCGTGTTGTTTGTCACTTAAAAAGTTAATATTGTCAAGGTGTCTCATTATTGAACTGACAATTATGTGCTCTAAGATTTTGCAACAGATAGAAGTGAGAGATATAGGTCTGTAATTACTGGGATCCTCCCTGTCACCACCTTTAAAAATAGGCGTTATTTGCGCGGTTTTCCAAATCTTAGGTACTTTGCACTCTGTGAGGGATTTGTTAAATATAAATTCAAGGTACGGGGCAATGTTTGGAGCTAAATGTTTTATCACCCTAGCTGGTATATTTTCGGGACCCGGGGATTTGTTGGGTTTAATCTCGTTAAGCAATTTTAGAATTCCTTGTTGGTCCACTGTTATTTTTTCCATGGATGGAGTATGTATTGTTTCTTGGAGATATGCGGTGGCAACATCATTCGAGAAAACGCTTTGGAAGAATGAATTTAAGATGTTAGCTTTACCCTCACTGTCTGTATGAATTATATTGCTACAATCCCTTAAGCAAGCCACGGTTTGTTTACTCCCATTTACTTCCCTAACATATGACCAGAAAGCTTTGGGGTCAGTGTCCAAGTGCTCGCAAAGTACTTTGCGTTTAAAGTCCAGTAAAGCGCTACGTAATTGTGTTTTGGTTTCAATTTTGGAGGATCTATATGTGTCCCATAATTGTTTATTCTCAGGGGATGATGTGTTCACGCCTGCCCTCTTTACCCTAGAGTGTAGCATTCTCTGCTTTCGAAGGGCTTTTCTAACGTCTTTATTGTACCACCTGGGGTCGCGATTTGCTTTAACGTATTTTATAGGTATGAAATCTACGATTCCTTTTTGCATGATATTGACAAATTCTGTCCAAGTTTCTTCCACGTTGACATGACTTAAGCGGGTTTTGAACTCGGGTAGTGAAGAGTTTAATTGATTGGCAAAGGATTCAAAGTCTGCTTTATGGTAATTATAAATTTTTCTTTTTGGTTTAATGATCTTTTTAATTTCTATGTCCAAGTGGACATTAATTGCTTTATGGTCACTCAACCCCTCATCAGTTGATACACTAATAATACGTTCAGGCGTGTTTGTAAGAAATAGATCCAATATGTTCTTTCCACGGGTGGGCATGCGTACTGCTTGATGGAGGGAGTTTCTTTGAACCAATTTTATCATGGAATTGCAAGATTCGCGATCGCGGGTCCCAGATTTAACGATATTGTTGTCCCAATCTATACCAGGGAGATTAAAGTCGCCACCAATTATGTTTATGTTGTTATTATATTTACGTGTAAAATTGTAAATTTGATCGTTGAGGGTGTGAAGTGTTTTCAAATCTGAGTCTGGAGGTCTGTAGAAAGAGCATAAATTTATGTTGGGTTGATTGGTCCGTATTAAGGTGCACCAAACACTTTCTATGTTATTATTCTCAAATGAAACTTGCCTGCTTTCAAAATGACTTTTAACTGCCACGAAAACACCTCCTCCGGGTCTTGTATCTCTATCGTGTCGGTAAACTTTGAAATCTATTGGGAAAATTTCTTGGTCATTTATGTCATTGCACAGCCAACTCTCTGTGCCTATTACTATATCAGCGGAATGAGTTTGGATTATGTGTTCTAGATCCGCTGATTTGTTCTTGAGGCTTCTGCAATTTATAACAAGTATAGTTAAATTATTTTGATGTTGAATAACGTCCTTATTTGTGCCTGACTGTAATTTAGGACGCCTTTGTGGGGAAGTGCGTGTCACATGTCTTTCTAAATCAATGCCAGTTTTGTCGGTGACTTTTATATTTTTGTTAATAATATTATACGCGCTATCCCCAGATGTTACTGACCCACTAAGTGACCTGCCCTCTATCCTAAAAAAGGCCTACAGTGGTCGAGTATCCTATCCGCTACCTTACTCGCCGCTTCCGCCGTGTAATGGACCCCAGATCGGTTAAGGGGAGTCCTGCAAGATCGGAGGGTTGGTCTCAGGTCGACGAAGGAGGCTCCTATGTCCGAGCAGAATCTCGATAGTCTCTGGTTTATGCCTTCCACTCGGCTCCAA
This sequence comes from Hetaerina americana, assembly GCF_022747635.1. Classification (NCBI taxonomy): domain Eukaryota; kingdom Metazoa; phylum Arthropoda; class Insecta; order Odonata; family Calopterygidae; genus Hetaerina; species Hetaerina americana. Next base: position 107,540,037 of record NW_027286763.1, read on the forward strand.
ACCAGAGACCCGCGATCCTCCCTCGGAACGATGCTGCAGACCGTTAGTCCCAGCCGAACCCCCTCGACGCCCTGGACGCGCTTCACCCCGGAGCTCAGTTCCCTAAGGGAACGGAGGACCTCCTCGGATCCACGGTCCGTGACGTCGTTGGTGCCCACATGGGCCACGACCTGCAGCCTAGAGCACTTCGTGCCTTTGACCGCCGCCTCGATTGCCTTCGTCACCTGAGGGACTCCTCCGCCTGGTATACACCAGGCGGTCACCTGTTGATCGGCGCCTACGCGGCGCGCCCTTTCCCTCAATGGAACCATTACACGACGGACATTCGAGCTACCTATTACTACAACTTCCTCCCTTCCCGTTCCCTGACGTCTTACCCTAGGCAGTGCCCTCGGAGTAGGGATAGGGGCTGCAGGTACGGTGGTGCTGTCATCCGACAGCACCTGGTACCTGTTGGAGATGGGGATGGTATCTGCCTCCGCAGAGTCCAATCCACGCCGCAGCGTTACCTTCCCCTTGCCCCGAGAGACGACCCTCCAATCGTCCGACCTACGGACGTGAGACACTCCCTCGTTGGGAGATGGGACACGGGGTAGGTCTCTAATCGCCCAGCCACGTGTTGCATTCGGACGAATCCGTGCACCCATATGGGCGTGGCGGGTTTTCGTATTCCCACCCCGAGCACCATCTCTCCTGAGGGGAGTCCTCCGGCCAGCGATCTCCGATCGAAGCTCCCGCACCATTCTCTCCAGCATGACAATACGGGCCCTTAAAGCCGCGCATTCGCCAGTGCCTTCGAGCATGGCAACAGGGGACCTAGATGAAGCCATCTTAAATAACAAACGAGTTCCCAACAAAAGCTAACTTGTATACGCTACGCTAAAATTTCTAAGAGGGGTTAGTTAAATTTACCTCAATCAATAAGTTACGCTTTGGAAGATAGTAAAGAAAGGAAAGAAAAAAGATGGTAAAGAAAATAAAGCACTCACCGATAACCAATTAGATTCGACGGACAAAAACCACCGCAAGCCACTACGAGTACCCACTAGGAATACCACCAAACTATTAAAAACTAATAACAAGCAACACAAAAACTAAATAAACTTAACTATTTCACAAAATTAAAGCTAACACTAAACTACACTTCACTAGGGAAGAACAAACACAGAGGTACAGAAGTATCAGCAGGCACGCAGGTAGTCTCAGGTAGGGTCGAACCGGTTCTAGGGAGCGAGCTCGAGCACGTCTGTTCTCGGCAGAGGCCAGGCAGAGAAAATGACTTAAGAGGCCATTGAAATTATTTCTTAAAAAAAGGGAAATTCTCAAAAACCATTCGATTTTTTCCATTTGCCACTGCCTTTTTCAGGTTCTCATGTCCTAATATCTTTCAAATCTCACGTTCCTGTCGTACTCTCCGATATCTCTAAAAAAATCCTACAGCCACTGAAGTTTTGAACTAATTAGCTGGATCGATAGGTGAGATTTTTTATGCACGTGTCTCGTACCGATTATTATTTGCAAAAATTCAACGTATTCATAAAAGAGGAGCGGGAGTTTTTTCCTGTTCATCTGCGGTTTCCGAGAAGGTCCTGGTTTCAAAATTACTCGCCTTACCTAATCTTTAAAGTAAGCATATTGTTCAATGTCATCGCACCAACATGTGATAATTTTTGCATTGAACTTTTGCACCACTCTGAATAAACCTTACCGGTAGGAAACGGAAAAAATCACTCTCTCTTTGGGTTACTCTCTTAAGTTCTCTTCACGCCTTTCAATGCTCGTAACATCAAAAGAAAAGGCCAACCCACAAGAACAGGGCAGCGGGAATGTTTCTAAGGTGCTCGTCAAATGTCCTCTACACTTTGATGATTCCTGTTTACTCGTGATCTGAGACATCTCTTCTCAAGGCGAATAGAACATTTCCTTTTGAGGAATGGATTTCGTATGAGGGTGGAGTGAGAACGTGTGGCTGTCTCTCCTCGAATTTCACCCCAGTATCCTGCACAGACCTGCTTCCGCCTCCCACCCTTCTCCGCCGCCCCCATCTGTCCTCATCCCGCCCCACGGCGTCTCCAAGACCTCGAGGCGTTCGGCTCATGTGAGGCGGCAGCTCACCCTTCCCTATTCATCCCCCTCCCGTCCCTTCCCCTCAGGGCGTGACACCCTGGAGCTATCCCCGCACCGAGATTTGCTCCTAGAATCACGAGGCACATCATCACGGGGGGACATCCCAATTCCCAGGAACACGTCTCTCCCCCTCGCAAATGGCAATGAGACATGACGCTAGCAGACGAATACGACTTCTTAAAAATAATTGTGTGCGTTTATCTCGTGCGTTCTAATTTAGGAGATATCACGTAACGAAAGATATGGGAGATAACGCGTAGAACAGTGAGATTTTCATTTTTTCCAAGAAGGAAGAGAGAGCAGACCTTGTTTGACCACGTTAGGAGAGAAATGTTGTATGGTGTGTGATTATCCTCTGCCACACACCCTTGTGCTGGCTTACAGGATACTATGCAATAATAATAACAGTGATAAAATATCCATGCTAAAAGGAAAGGCTTGTACATTTCCACAGATTTTATTGTATGGTACAACGCGTTTCACCGACCTGCGGCATCATCAGGTACAAATTTTCTAAACAGACAGAGCAAGAATATATACCCTCAGGACAGAGTGGGGGCGGGGAGGGGTGGAAGGGCCTGAGAGGGGTGGGGTCTCTCAGGTGCGTTGATGTGTTATTTTGACCATTTCCAGGCTAGAGTCTTGGAGAGGAGTGGAGAGGGGTATGGGAACAAATGCTCATTACAAAGGGTCGTGTTGGGGTTTGCCAAGTGCCTTCTTATCTCTAATTGCTCGAGAGCGTCCATTTTTAATCCTTTTGGGAGGGTGTGTAATATCTCAGGGACAAAGTCACTGTTGTAGTCGAATTCCAGTAAATCCTTGGCAAAGAGAGATTAGTTATTGTGATTTTTGTGACACCTTGCGTTTTCCTTGACTCGTAACTTAATATTCCTACCTGTGTGACCGACATAAACGCTGTTGAAATCCTCGAATTTCAGTTTATAAATGCCTGATTTCAGAAGGCTTTCCTTGGTGTCTTTTCCATTGGCTAGAAGTTTGGAGAGGGTTATGGGTGGGCAGAAGGCTGCTTTGAGTGAGGTGGGTAGACAGTTGGAAATCCTATATAAAATATCTTCCAGAAATGGGATCGAGCACCACTTAAAATCCTTAGATACTGCGGGCTGAGATACGAAAATACTTTTTATGGCTTTTGCTTTTTGTTTTTTCCGTAGTAATGTGTCAACTAATTTAGGGTTGTCACCATTTTTGGTAGCTATATTAGTGATAGTCAGGAGTTCAATGGCTCAATTTATCTAAACTTTTGGAATAATCTGCAGAGAGAGAGAGAGAGACTGTCAGGCCCAAATTACGCGTATTTTTTACCCGAAACTCCAATTTTTCAAAGTGAAATCGGGAAATAAAGGCAGTACCTTCATGAGCAAATCATTTTGAACTATTCGGTAATACGGTCACACGATCAGCAGTTAGTGACCCTAGGATGGGTCAATGAACTTCCTAACTCTCCCCTGGTCGTGAATCACATGAGAATTTTTCCCCTCCACTATTTCCGTAGTCAATTTATATTTCCCTTCCTATCATTCCCGACATAATAGGTTTTGGTAAGATTTCCTACCTCGGTAGTATTTCACCGAGTTGTTCCCTTTTTCATAAGATCTTTTTCCACACCGTTTCTCTGCCTGCTCTTCGCAGATCTCCGCTGGTGATTTATTCCGTTTATTTAATCTCCATTATTCCTCTTTTACCGCTACATTCACCATAGTTTTTATTATATTTTCTTACTCTCCAAGAGCCATTTCCCCGTGGTAATACATATACTTTCCATGCATGTCTAATATGACATATTGCCTAAATCATCGAATTATTCCATTTTCCGTTTATTAAATCTGTTGGAAACTGAGAAACTTCGATGCGTCAGTACCTATGCTAGAATACTACACATGAATTTTTTATTCTGCCTATGGCATGTCATAATTCCGAAAAATTTAGTTAAGGATTCGTGTACGACTTATATAAATTTTGCTTTTATTTCAGGCCTTTCAAGCATTATCATTTTGTAGGCTGGGTTTGGTGTTACATAATTATCAGGAAATGGCACCATCCAAAATTTATTCTTGATAAAGTAATTATTAAAATGCATTTTCTCATATCTGCGGGAGCTTAATACGAAGGAATAAAATTAAACATTTTAAAATCCAATTATGAGAATAATTAGCATTATTTTTTTTAATTTGCGTCAAAAATTATCATATTGCTTATTAATAAAAATTACTATCCTTTAGTTGGTTTCTTTTTTTACCTTTTCACTATGAACTCTGTTAAAATATACGTTTTTACAAATTAGCTCAATTTTCAAATAAAATAATTAATTTCATTTCTAAAATAATAGTCAATTTCGTAATTTATTTCTGTAAACATAAATCACATTAATATTACTTATAAATTATTACAGTGGGAAGATAGTCTACGTTTATTGATTGAAAATTGGCAATTTTCCACAAAATAAGTGGAAAAGTTAATTTTGTGGAAAATTGCCAATTTTTAATTAATCATTATATTCCACCATATCACGCCTGAAACTTCTCTTTTTACTAATCTGTGTTTTTCAATGGATAAATTCGCCTGGTTTATTATATTAGTCTTTATATGACATATGTTTTAGCCAATTCTCTTATTAACCATGTAATCGTTCGTATTTCATAATTCAATTAAATGTATGTCCATTCATCAAAGACAATTCTGTAAGAATCTTATCGATTCAATGTGGGGTCAGTCATAACTTTTTCCAGTGACTAAGGTATTTTGTGTTTAGACTTTTTGCTCAGTCATACGCTGTGCTATGTTTTATTCAACACAATGATGAAATTTAGAAGTGGATAGGAATTTACGTAAATTATGTGCACACTGCTCGTCGTGACAAGTGGTTGTCGGCAGATATTGTGAATGGCATTCATTTATACGTTGCACGAAGCATTTTTCAAACACAAATTTGTTTCCTCTATGAACATGTCTTTATTGATGTATTAACCAAGACATTTAATTTAGTTTGTAATATGTTCATTACAAAAATGTGGCGTTATCTTTTAACACTTGACCGGTAACAATAATTCCAGGAATCTGCGAATCCAACGGGATACATTTGCAGTTGGGGCGAACTGAAACTTATCTCAAACGCTTGTTCCTTGTGACTAACGTGGGACGAATTGGCACCTTCCCCATAATGCACCCCCTCCTCCTGGCTCCCTCGCTCCCTTCCGGGAAGAATTCTGGTTCATCATCAGCCTCCAGGAAGCAACCCTCCCGGGTCTCCTTCCCCCCTCCCGCATTCACGGTGTCTCCATTTCGTCCTTCATTGTCTCCCGCCTCGACGATCAAAGGCTTCCACGCCCCCTTCCCAAAACGCCACCGTGCCCCCCCTCCCACTTCGAGCACACACACACCGTGCCGGGGGGGCGGGGGGAGAAGGGGGAAACTGGAGCGGCGCCACCGATCGCGAACGAAGCCAAAGGATTCCCACCTCTCCGCTTTCGACGTGTCGAGCGAGGGTGAGAAGCCGTCCTTTCGGGAACCGGAACTTCCCCCGTTTTCCACGTCAACTGTTTCCCGAGTCAATTAGGCACGGAGGGGGTGATTTCGGAGGGAGTTTGTGTTGGGAGTGATAGAGAGAGATGAGGAGGGAGGCGGCGGCGAAGTGAATCTAGGGAGGGAGGAGGGTCGAAGGGACGGATGTCAATGTGGGAAACGTGTGTCGACGCGTTCTCCGTGAAACCTCCCCTCCCGAAACACCCCGAGGAGTCTGTCTTTCTCCGCCGCCAATGGGATGCTCATCCGATTCGAGCGGGACGTCGGAGTGAGTCGGCTGTTTGGCTCGCTTCAAAGAAGAAACGTCGAGTGCGCGGGAGGCGGCCGGGATCAAAAGAGGGAGGTCGTGGTGGCGGTAAAGCCCCCTCCCGTGTCAATAGGAAAACTTTGCAAATGCGGCGCGTGTTTTGGCTGCGAAGGAAACCGCCGCGATATTAAGATTAAGCAGCCAAGGGAGGGAAAGATGACTTCTTCCGCGCCGGTGTTGCTTGTTAATTAGTTCCGCGCTGCTTCCAAAAATGCACCGTACGACCCACAAACGCTTCAAAGGTGGCAAATCGAACAAGTGCAAATAAAAGTGGTTCGTTTTGTGAAAAGCAAGCACGACCGTATGGCAGTGCAACTGCAATGATTAATGATGTTGGTTGGGAGTCCCCGGATTGAATTTTTGAATAACATTTTGTGAAAAGCTATATAATCTCTCTCAAAATTATTTGGGATTTTAAAGTTTAATCCGACGTAATTGGGCTTTTTTTTCCAAATCTTCGTAACGAGGCCACATTAGCGAAAAATGAAATGATTGTACCAAGGTGAGTTATCATGAAACAGTTCCATGAGGTAAATAATGAAATAAAGTAGATCTTGTGCTCTATGCTTCTTTGATATTACTTTTTATGCATCACAAATATTACTATAATAATAGAATTGTAAAAAACTCAAATAAATCATAAAAATATATGTTAATATAAACTTTTAACAGTATAAAATTCAATGTAATGAAAAATCATATTTACAAAATATATAATAATAATAGTAAAAAATAAATTTATAAACCATAATTATACTATTTCATTATTATTTAAAAAATAATCAAGTAAAAATATTGAAGAAAGAAGTGGATAGAACAAAATGTTATGCATTTTTCACTTTTATATCAATACAAAATATAAAGCGAAGCAAGAAAACCAGGTGGTTTTTCTTTTTGACAAAGTTGATTGACAAAAAAATATCAAGAAATAGTTACGCAGCAAAGGATACAGATTATGTGATTCATGGATTTGCACATCATGGATAATATTTATCAATCAGTTTCCAAAATATATCTATAAATAAATAAATAAGTATGTGTGTATATATATATATATATATATATATATATATATATATATATATATATATATATATATATATATATATATATATATATATACATGCATGCATAAAAAAAACGTAGATTACCTGCGGTTTTCTCAAAGAGTGTAAGGAACAACATAGCATATGAAATTATAGTAAACAGGCCATTTGTTTCAATACATAATAAAGTATCATGCATTAGTTAAAATTTTCTCTTTTTTATGCAATCCAAATGTTACCCCAAGCAAATTCGCCATGTGGAGATAAGTTTTTCACTAATTGCTATCGATCGTTTCAATGATCAAAATGGGATATATTATTTAACGTCTAAATTTACTTTATAATTAAAAATAGATTAATTTTAAAGTATATAAACCGTTGGCAATTCTTAATTATTTTCCTAATTTTACAAAACGGGAAACGTAATGTTAACATTTCAAAAGGAACAATGAATTTTCCCAATCTCAAAGACAACTTTCTAAAACTGGCATGATTATTTTTCTATTTCTGTTTCAATTAATTACAAATATGCGTAACTATGTGGCATAATATTTAAATTGGCGTTCTTTTGACCTTTCTAAAATTATATGCACTTTTCAAACGATAATCTTTGGTGGACTAGTCTGGCGAAGACATCGATTCAAGCAGTGTAACTTGCAACCTCAATAATAGTAGTATTTAAGGAAGACGGCCGACTGCTGAGGTCATTTGCGCCGTAGAGGATGGACAGGATGAAGGGTGGAGAGAAATCCGGCGTCGGCATTAACCTACTCTTTACGAAAGGCGCCAAGGGGTTCGCTGCTCAACGTCCCATCCGACGGACGGTGTACTCCCTCAAAGTGCCCTCCAAAAAGCACCTCAAGTAGGGATCGAGATACTACTGAAAAATTTAAACACCGCCGGGATTTAAACCCGGGCCCTCTGGGTGGGAAGCCAGTACAATAGTCACCGCACCATCTCGATCCCCCTTGCAACCTTCAGTAACATGTTAATTGATGTTATTGGTATACCCGCTCGATACCAGCAAAAAATAAGTCTGTCAATCTTTTCTTCGATTCATGAATGGAAATACAGCTTGCTCATTATGGCTGTAGTCGCATGTTTTCCAACAAAACTGTAACGCCAGGAATAGACTCATAAATGAAATCCTTCCCATCTCATTACAATAGGGAAAATTGATCAGGAAGAGACGTTGACCCGTTTAAAGAGACTACTAATTTGGACATGCGGTGAGCAAAGGTCCTTTATCACAGTCAAAGTCACAGTAATCAGGAATAATTAGAGTATGACGTCTTTTTGGAACAATTTTACAGTGGGATCGTGTGCAGCGATCCCGTTTGCAAAACGTCCTTATGGTAAACTTAGTTGCGTACCAAAAATGCAAGACGAGCTGAGCTGGGAATCACTCACGAAGCGAGGGCTAAATTACCGATTCAATCTCTTGCATGCATTGGAAGGATGTCTCTTTAGTATTGATGGCGAAAATTTATTGTTACACACATCGTACTACGGTAGGGGAGATATTGTCTACAACATTATAGAGATTAGGCGTAGAACAGATTTAAGATTTTTTCCACAAACGATAAGGGATCAGTAGTTCGACCGCGGTAGCGCCATATTCGGGTCAAAATTATTATTCGAGTGTATATTCACCCCCTGCTACACACCATAGCGGTGGCTTACTGGGCAATAAAATACCTAGTATCTAAAATAATCAGACAGAGAGATAAATTAACGGCGAATCTAAACAATGGTCATCCATACACGCCTGCCATCGGCACTTTCCTGTTTGACTAATTTATTTGCGATTTTGAATTAGGACCGTTGAATTTCAAAATAATTTATTTTTCTTTATAATATTTCTCTTTGTCCCTGAAGCTACATGTCCGCTAATTAAAAATTATGATATGCTGAATGTTTCAGTATATTAATGTGTGCGGTTTAAGGTTACGAATCGAAATGACAATGTGTTGCAGCAGAGTAAACAAATCACATGCTCATGTCCCAAGCCAAAGGGACTGTTACGTTCATTCTCCCTCTTTCATTTTCTACCACCAAAATTTTTCATAATGGTTAAAGGATATCTTTCGAATCGCATTAAAGTCCATCATTCGGGTCCCCGCGAAATGGTTTGGCAATTACTTCTTTTGCAACTCCAGCGAAAAATCCCCCCCCCCTTTCTTGCCAAATTGGAATCATGAGTCTTCATTCAAACACATTTTGATAGCTTTTTAATTACTCGATCTCTCACCTTTCCCCGCAGCCTTTTAATTGGATTCGGTTTTTCGATGTCCGAAACGTTTCGTTGAATTATTTATTCAGTTGGATGGGTTCCGCCGAACGTGATTCGCTTTCCCCTCGGCATCCGATGAGATTTTTGTGATGTTTTCCGTTTGCATAAGCTGTGTACCAGAGACGGGCAATCCGTGATCTGGTGTAACAGTGCCCAGCGCAAGCTATTACGAAATCGACTAATCGGCTTTCAGTATTACCAACCTTCTCCTAACCTTGGTACTATGATGTATTTTTGCTTATTAATTCAGTACTTCCACTTCAGCTGAGGTTTGTTCTCGGGGCATCCAGATAGTGCTTTGCCGTGCCCATGGACGTTATTAAAAATGATATTTCACGCAGAGGTTTTCATCTTTACTTATTTTAACCAACTAATCTTGAGGAGATACTGTTCAGTTTTGGTCCTCCTCATTGACGTCAGCATCAATTCCTCTGCCCCGTGCGTAGAAACGAGCAGGTGCACACGTATTGTTTTCAAACGAATGACTGGTTGGAACTGTTCTCTTCCCCTTCTTCTTGTACGTTTGATATTATTAATTTTAAAGTTAAAGAAATGTTGTAATTAAGTTAAATTAAAAATGTTGTCATTATTTTGGCGATGATGTAAAAGTTTAAAAATGTTTACAGAGTAAAATCAGATTTAAAGCGTTTCAATTATCTTCTTTCACCCACAGTCTCTTGAATCTCTTTTCAGTAGGTATATGGGAATAACATCAGTAATGTATGATAAAACCAAAAACCTATCACACAATTTAAAATGTTATGAGCGTATTTTCACATATTGGTTAGTGTTTTAGATTCGATTTTATGGTTCAAATGCTTAAACTCAATTACTTACCATAAGGAATCTCATATTCAATACTTAAGCATTGGTTTTTCAGGCATGGGGTTGTTTTTAAGTTTTTGCCTACATTGCAGGTAGTCATTCCGATGATCCTCAAAGTCATTTAAATTTAAAGCTAAGGTCACGGCAGTGACACCCATGGGATAGAGAGTATGGGAGGAGGCAATTCTATAGAAGTCATCTATGATCTATTATACACATTGCATAAACATTAATCAAGAGAAATAACTGAGATTACTGAAGGTTTTTTACGTCGTACTTTAGCAACTAATGCTTCAACAAGTTAGCATCTAATGTTTGGAGAACGTGAAACAGAAACTAATACTAGGGGTTATAATGCAATAAGGTTTGAACAGAATTATTTTTCGAAAAAAGAAAACTTATTTTAATTCATTTTCATCAAATACAATTTATCAAAACGTATCTGATCCCAAGAACATATAAAGAAGATGATAATGAATTGAATTACTTGTAAATATGAGTAGGATTATTTCAAATTTCATTTGCAATTTATAGTTAATATTTTCATATTAAAGAGTTTCATTTAGATATTTTGGTATTTTAACTATAGACTTCACATACTAATGCACACGAATGTGCAGCTTTTAACTTTATTGGTTTAACGTGGAACGGTAAATATTTCGCAAAATTCAGAAATGAATTGGATTTTATTTTCGCTGCCTATCTCATGACTATTGCTGAGCTTACGAAATTTGGACTGAGGGCAAATACGCACGCACCACGCTCTCCTTTAACACAGCGTCTTCCCTTAGCGCTTGGGATAAAGGAATATGCTCTCTCATACCACTGCGCCATATTTTATCCGGATATATCGTGACGGCATCGCAACCATTAAGGAGAAAGGAGTTTTCGTGAAAAAAATATTATCTTTTGCTCCAGAACCGTTTTTACTTGTTTGCTCGAGCGACGGCAATGCACGTGGCTCGTGCACATACCAGGACATGTGGTGCGTGGAGTTATGATGCTATGCAAGATAAACACGTCGTAAAAATGTCGTTCTGTGGAGTTTTCTACTATTCCAGCAAGGAGATAAGGTAATGGATCCATTCCAGAAAACCGAGCTTCTTTTTCGATACCATGCCCCTCCAAATTCTCCCGTTCTCCTTTTTGTGTTTTTCACCAACCCCCCCCCCCCTTTCCCGCCACCCTCTTTTCCCTACCACGCAACAATATAAATATCTGGCCTGTGCCTTCCCCACAGATTATCGTTCCGACAGCCGCAACATACGCTCCCTGTAACTAGGGATCCTTTTTTATTCTTCATTTTTTATGCATCTTTGGCGAGGCCTTTGGGATTCCGATAAGCCACTTTCGGTTTGTCATCAGGTTTCCCAGAGGTCGAACAACCGAGTTTTTAGCAACACGTAAGCCTTAGAGAAGGCCGAAATCCACAGTCTTTGGGTTAGGAAAAGAGTTCGCTATCCACCAGTCTTACTTGAAAAAGTAGTTAATTGGCTGAATGAGAGAATTACTACTATGCCTACCACCTATACATCCCACGTTGTGATTCTGCCGTCATTCACAAACCTCAGTAACAACTTCACTGTCCCAAATCGAGCCCTCACGACTTTAGATGATGAGACAACGATGCAAATACGACCCTGATATTTAATCGCATTTTATTAAAAAAGGAGGGTAGAATATCCCTGTTGGTAGAGCCCCGGGCTCTACTGATCAGAGGACTCGGATTCGACTAGGGGTGACTTCTTTGATCACCCTTCAGGTTCACAAAAGCTGCCTGGTATTTCATCCATAAGATCTTCGTTAAACGCCATGAGAGGCACATGAAATGGAGCTAGTCTTCCTATTCTGGTGTTTTAATTTCAAACTTCATCGAGCTAAGTAGTAAGTGAACTTATCCTCACTCCTCAAACCAACCTTCAGATTGATAGCTGTAGTTGAGCATTCGTTGTGTTTGGTCTAATACGTAACACTCAAGAAACCGAATAAATGTTTGTGTCACACATATATTGTATATGAAGTTAGCACTAGCGAAAAAAGACGACACACAAAAAGGTAAAGAAATTCACTAGTTTAAAAACTTTCTTTTAGAGTTCATTCCTTCTCTTCCTTGAGAAAGGTGGTTTGTGCCACCGAAAATTCGAAAACTAGTGATTTTCTGTTCTTTTTTGTGTGCTTCTGTATTTTGTCTTTTTGCGCTAGTGCTAACTTCATGTGCACTATTATTCACATCCGTGAGACTTTCACATAAATTATTTATATATATTTATATATATGTGTGTATATATATATATATATATATATATATATATATATATATATATATATATAAATACTATCAATGTCATATTTATTTTTTTAATTAGTGAAAAATCCTTCGCATAATTTTTTATGGGTTTGGTTTGTTGCTGAAGGCAGTATGCTTTGTTTCCGCGCTGGTCTCAGGTTCAGCCCTGGCAGATTTTGGTATTCCCAAAGTTTTTCGATCCCTATTTCGACACCGTTTGCAGAATTTTTATGTTCAACACTTTGTCCATCGAAGGTAACGTTAGTGCTAGAACATTTTGTGTCTTTCATATTGTTTAGGCTGATTCCCGCATCTGCTATCTCTCCATTCTGGCATTAGGCATCGCAACGAAAGACACATGATTATGATGGGAGATAAAGAGAAATCATTACTTCATAGAGATAATCAAAAACGACATTTATTCACATCACTTAAATACTATTATCATCCAATAGGTACCAGAGTAATTCCAAAAATAAATGTTAACAATTTTTAAATAAAAAATGAAACTTATATCCATAATTGATACATTATTAAAGCCTCGATATTTGTCTATTGTTTTACATAACTCTCTTGTCGTACCTGATGGTGCTGCAAGTCGGTGATACGCGTTGTACCATATAATAATATCTGTGGAAAAGTACAAGTCTTTCTTTTTAGTATGGATATTAAATACTACCTCGAAGTGAAGCCTGAAACAATGGAATATATGTCCTCGCGGTTGTTGCAATTTTGTATCCCCTGGGGCACTTTTTGTATGTTCATGAATAACAGCTCGCCGCAAATCTTTTAACCTAATCTTTCACCCCTTAATCGCTGCTTTTTACGGTTGGCGAAACCAGGTTATTTCATACCATATCTGAAACCAAACAGCAATCAATGGATGGCGGTATTCCTCCTCCCCTAAGTCGCGAAAACACAGTCTGCAGTCAAAGTCATGGCAAATCTGTTTCGGTGTCGGAATGGGGTAATGCTGGTGAACTTAAGGCCTCCTGGGACCACAATAAACGCTGACAAGTATTGCGAGACCCTTGTGAAACAACTCATACCAGTGATTCAGAACCGGAAAAGAGGAGTGCCTTCTCCAGGACATCGGTCGCCAGCACGTCGTCCGTCAATCCGTGGCTCTTCTGCCACCTACAGAAATGGTAGGTGCAAGGGGCTGTGAATTCACCCCTGCCACAAACCCTAATTGCGGCTACAGGGTACTAAAGCCAAAAAAAAAACTTAAAGGTAAAAAAATTAATCGACTGGAACGATAATTATGACGAACAATTGAGGATAATTTAAACTTTAAAAGTCATAAATCAATTATTGGAAATATTTATTGTTTTCTATGTCTCGAAAATTTGCAGATCTTTTATTCTTTCTTTTGGGATAACCCTCGTGTTAAGGATTATTCAGGGCCTACATCACTCGTCAATAATCACTTATTAAGCTATTATGCTATTTTACCTCATGCGAAAAGAAACAATATGTTTGGTTGTAATGAGAAGTTAATATCGTAGTACGTGTACATACCTTTAGTTTGTTTAGTGGTAATGGTTTAACTAAGTTATTTTCCTGAAATCAATCTTCTCCTAATTTAATTGGAATTATTTTGTAATTCCATTGGAATTATACTGCCATATGAATTACACTTTAATATTACTTCGTCCTTAATTTGACTCATTCCGTAATCTGTAATATTTTTTTAAAGATGTCTGACTTCATTTTTTCCTTCATCATCCAAATTCTTTCCGCCTCTACGACCGCTATCTATTTGTTGTGCTTCGAAAGCTGGTTCACTCTATTTTCCAACCTCGTAGGCAAAGCAAAACCAGTGGGAAGGGGATTGGGCGGAATGAAGGAATCGTTGTCTCTGGAGCCAGGGAGGGGGCGGCAAGTGTGGGTCTCAAGTTGGTCGACATCGGTCCAGTGGATGGGATCGGTAAGGTTCCCTCCCAAGCAATAATTTTCCATTTAATGGGGGTTTCCATGTATGAAAACGACTGCCGCAAACTTGCCGCGCCAATACTCAGAATTGATGATCTCACAACGCTCGGTGGAGTTCGTCGGTGGAGATAATTCGGCACGGGGAAACGCCGGGATATCTATTGATACGTTTCCGCTGAAATTGAAACCCTTGCGATCTTTTGAATGCGAACATTCATCATAAGTCTTAATACCCACATTCCGTGAGTCTCCATTTAACCACAAAAGCTTGGTAGGTAGAGCTTTTATTTTATAAATTGATGACTTATATGGAGGTCTTGAATGAATATAGGTGAGTAAAGAGATGAAGAAAACGCTGTTTCCCCGGAATAAAACTGATATAACCCAAAACAGTTTAACTGGCCGGAAATTATCTTCTGATTGTGACATACGCAAGTTTAATTTCACCCTTGGAATGAGAATATTCGTCATAATAAACTCTTGGCCTAAGGAACCACACCTTTGGCCGATTCTGTGCAAGAAGGGAGAAATTACTACTCAGTTTGTTGGTCCAGTTTACCAATATTTCATATATTCACGCTCTTTTCGTCATGGCTGAAATGTACGTGTTATTGTTTCATTTTCTTTCGATTGTGTTATAAGCAATAGTTTCAGTGATGCGGATTCCTTATCCTTAACCGCGTTTGTACCGTCTAAGGTGCTTATTTTTTCAGGTAGCTCTTCGAACTTATATGTTTTAAATGTGATTTAAAAACTACGCTTTTTTAGGAAATATTTTTTAATGTTTTCCTTTGGCTATTCCTCTTCTTTTACATGAATGATAATACTGCGACGAAGAGAAATAATTAACCGCAAAGTGAAATAATTTCTTTAAATCACCTACTTCCTGCATTTAAGTTGTTCATGATGAAATTTAGGCGTATCGATTATGATTTCCTTTACTGTTTAACTAGATTAGTCACGTATTTCATGTTAAAACCGTTAAAATATACAGTAATTGAAATCAAAGATTTTAAATGTCTCATCAAGGCATTGAATTGGTCAGACTTAATCTCTAAGAGTGTACCTTCTTAGGAAATCGCCTTTTTTACAGTGGTAGAGAGGAGTCTGACAATAAACGGATATCGCTTTTTCAAAAACGCGAGCAACTCTGGTAAAAATAAAAATGCTTGCCTTGTTCGAAATGCCTTCACTTATTCCACAGAGTTTAATTATTCATTACCTATATTCTGTGTCGTAAAATCACGACCTTATGTACTTCTAACTCTAGGAAAACAAAGGTGGAGAAAAACACAATCAAAATGATACCGATGACATCGATCTCTTCATGACCCCCATTGCGCCGTGAGCCATATTTAAATTCCTCTCCGACGGAACGAATCGGAAACGGCGATAAGATATGGATAAGTGATTTTTTTCATCCGTCTTACGTCTCCACGTCGCGGAAGATTCGTTGTCGATCTTTTCAATGTAAACACGCTTTCCTGATCTTCGAAAAGTTACTTTTTTTCTCCCCGGCGCGTTTCCCCGAGAGGGCGTTTTCTTGTATCTGCCACCTCCACGGGGTAAGTAAACGGAAATCGAAAACGCGTCATATGTGGGAATTCGAGGGCGCGAGCCTAAGGTGTGTTGGTGCGGGGGGTGGGGTGCGGGAGGAAAATGGAATGGAGCGGAAGTGGCGCCCGCTCAGTGAAAGTAGGGCGCCACCTCGCCCCGTGTTCGCCCCCGTCTCCCGCCCAAGCCTTTTCTCCCAAGCCCTCCGCACCCCTCCCTCCCCGCCACTCCCACTCTCCCCTTCATAAGTATCAATTGATAGACTTCCCTCGGAATGGATCGCATTATTCCCTCTCCGTTCAATTATCGGGGGTGCATTTGAAATATCAAGGCTTCGGTTTAAAGCCCTCTATTTATAATCCCCTGGCTACGGTACTGTTAGATACTCGTGGCCAGAGCTCCTGAGTCGAAAATCGATCTGAAACTAATTGCCAAGTTGTGAATTCAGAGAGGCTCAGGTGAAATACCTTGCCCACCATAAATAGCATCTCCTAACTCCATTTCCTGCTAAATCTATGGATTATTTGGTAGTTAAGTTAGATGCCATAGAAAGATTCTTGATCATTTGAAATCATAATGTACAGCCAAAACTAGGGAATTTACGTCTCCGTTAAATTTTCGTATGAATTAAACGGACATACAGATAAATGATTCGTGTAAATTTTTGTAGTAGCTTTGTATGAATATATTTTTTTTATTTGGACCCGCAATTTACTTAGATAAATTGTAATTTCATTTGTGAACTTGTATAATTCTTAGAATGACACTTTCTTGCTCAGAAACTTATAAGGTGCTCAGGTCGTCACCGAGCCTTATTTTTATCTGTTGATTACCAGTGAGAAGGCTTCACGTCACCATTTACTTAGGTGCGGTAAACGTTTCCCCTTCATCATCTTGTATTCCAGCCACTATTGAGGTATTAACGCAATTTTATTCCTTAGACCTTTAGCAAGGTCGCTCAGGCAAGGATATAGAAAGTAGTTACTTGTTAATAGATATTTACCATTCCTATCTTATTGTGATAATTTAGTATATATTTCACATAAAATATTAAGTATTTTTATGTATTTAATATTACAATACTTTTGATATGAAATGGTCAGAAAATTAAGAAGGGAAAAAAATGAAAGAAAGATTAGTCCGGAAATTTATTAATTGAACCAGGGAGACGGAGAAAATACATAGAATCCTGTATGGTAAAGACATTAGGCGAGGAAGCTTAGACTTAGAAAGTTAATATGACGTAGATGAGAATAGTTTAGCTCCATGCTTACTTGATAGCGAGATAGAAAGGGCATTAAGGGGATTGTAATCATATTAGCCCGTGGGGGTAGACGAAGTTCTCGTGAAACTATATTCAAGGTTTCAGAAAGCGTAAAAGGGACAATTGTTACGGACTAATTCGCATCACTCATGAAGGAGTAATTTGGTCGAAAAAATCGTCAGATTAGAGTTTATTCCTATTTCATTAAAGGGAAATGCAGCTGTATGTGATGACTACAGAACATGAAGTTTGATTTCACGCATAGCTTAAGTGGTTTCGAGAATCATAAATAGCAGTATGGAGAGCAGAGAAAATGAATACTTAAGGGAAGAAAAGAAAAGCGAAGTTAAATATTAAAATGGGAGTTCAAAAATTAGAGCCGGTGTTCTAATCTCGGAAGACTTCTAGGTAAAAATGGTCAAAGTAGTAGGGACATAAGAAGAAGATTTGCGAATTACAAGCTGCTACATTGACTGAATAGGTGACAGGAATGCTGAGTAAGGATGTTTAGGAACGGCTCGTCAAAACTTTGATAAGGAAAATGGTTTTGTAAGGCGAAGAAACATGGTAATTGAAGTAAAGTGATAGGCGTAGATTTGAGGCTTTTGTATTGAGGGTGTGGAGAAGGATGGAGAAGTGAAAAGAAAGGAAAACAAACGAGGAAGTGCTGGTCATGGTGAGAGAGAGGAGAGTGAATTGTTGGAAGAAATCCAAAGGAGGCAGGAAGGATAGATGCAGAGCGTGTTAATTGGCAATGGGATATTGAAAGCTTTGATAGATGGGAGAAAGTTTGGCAAACGAGGAAGGGGTTGGAATAGGATATGCATATTGATGGGAATGGAGGGATGAATGAATAAGGCGGAATTGATGAGGCGATTATTGTAGTGTCGGATGTAAGGTAGTTTTTTGTTAGGAGAGGCACGTAAATGTATCGTTGCACTGTTGTATTGGTTGTGATTGTCCATAGCGTACATTAACCAGTAGGATACCAATAATAATAATAATAAAGAATTATCCCGACAGTTTTAATGTCATGCTACATTAAAGTGTTAAGATTGTGAAACGGATGGCAAACATTATATTGATTCTCATGTAAATTTAGATTTTAAACCGGTATATTGAAAGAGCGAAATTTCGTCATAAATGAATAAAAATTGAAAATCCCAATCTCATTGAAGTAAAAATTAAAGGCACGATTAAAGTAATGGCATACTTTAAAGAGGGATTGTTGAAAAATTAACCAAATCCAAATAACTGAAATAATGCAAGGGTGATTACTGCATGAGTTAACCACAGATTTGGAACCCTTCCATGTAAATATTCAATAAATTTGTATAAGAGGATTAAGTATTGCAAGATGAAAAAACTTCACCACGGTAATTTTACCTATCTGGATGGTAATAAACAAATTCCCCAAAATTGCTGATATACACAACTGACGTCTAACTTTGACTTTCATAATTCTTCAGAATAAAAATGTATGTCACTCCATGTGCTCCCATGGACAAGGTTTTTCCACGCAATAAAAAACAGTAGATTTTATTGAATGCAAATGGAATTATTCGCTAACTATATAGATGTTGAAATATGAGAGAAAAAGATAGCAAATTGACGCGATATGCGCATATTTAAAAAATAAGCTTGGTCAAGTGGTGCACGGTAACTGGTACACGGATCGCAGTCGTATATAATTTGTGAAAAGTTGTGACCTGATTTCGCGAATGCTCTCAGCACCGCAGATAAGGAGCGAAAGTCAATGAATAACAACGAGACAAGACATTAGGAAATGGGTGGTAAATCACTCAAACGATATCGAATCGTATTTCTCATGAATAATTTATGATTTAAAAAAAACATAAAATCTGTAAATATTTATTAAAAAGGCTAATAAAATCATTTTATTGTGAAGTTAGCTATTCCTAGTTCTTTTCATGTTTGATCGATTAACGCATATTTCCTCATAGACTGATTATCTATTGTTAGTTAATATGACGAGTTGTAATTTAGATGTTTCTTATATCGTATCACAAACTTATCTAGTGTTGAAAATAATCTTATCGCAAATATAATTTAGCTACGAGAGTCAAATTAAAACTATAAGGGAACGACCTAAGTACCAGTAAATTATCTCTGTGACCAAGCATGTGTGGCCTAGAGGATTTTTCCAAAAATTAGTGGAATAAATCTGGGGAAAAAATGTGTTGCTGATCAACGTACACATTGATAAAACTCTTCATAAGAGTATCCATATGTATCGACAGGCCAATGTCGGTGTTTCCACCAGTTGTGGTATGCTTCCTGTAAGGCATCAATAGGACCCTCTTTAAGGCATCTTGGCATGGCCCCTTTGACATAATCCAGTGGTCTCGTCACCAGTAACCACCAATTCTAAATAAATCGGGTCATTTTTACAGCGGTCCAAGAGGTCCAAGGCAAGATTGTGACACAAGCAGTCTTCTGACAACACCTTGGGGACGATCTTGGCACACATTTCTCATGGATAAATCTTCTTCAATAATGCAATGCACTGTGGTTTTCACAATTTTGCTCTCATCGGATAAGATCCTGACATTTAGGGGTCAATTGGGGGAATTGAGCAAGTATCTCACTTTTTCCACATTTTCATCACACTGTGTTTTTGATGGAAGTGTTTAGGGCATTTCTCATCGTCAACCTCCTCTCTGCCTTCCCAGAACATCCCGTGCCAGTGGAAAACCATTCCTCGGGACATTGTTGTATTTCCCGAACCCGATTTTTCGAGCTTGAATTTTATCGCCTATCGTTGCTCCATGGAACGTGGCATCGTGAATTCATGACAGGACCCTCCAACAGGGGTCAGATTTTGTAGTGATCAGGACACTGTAACGGCCCACAGACAATTGACGCGGATCACGTTGCTTTTTCAAGGCCTCCCACCACCTCTCCCAATGCTATTTATCCCACTCTAGCCGTCCACGTCGCTGGAAAAAAATCATTCCACATTTTTTCAGACAAACCATGTAGATTAAAGCCAAGTTGCTGCATGTTCAATTCAAAATCAGATCTGGACATAAAATTACTTTCTTGTTACCTAGCGTCTTTTGTCGAGTATAAATCAATGAATTTATGTGTCTAAAATGTTATTTTCAAGAGCGCTAACTTCTAAAATCTAAATCTGATACTAACATTTAACTTTTTTTAAATTTTGTCATCATAGTCAACTTTTAAAATACTCTACTCTAGCAATTGCTTTGCCATCATTCATCAATTCTAACTAAATTATTTTCATAAATGTTTCAAACCGTCATTTGATTATGAAAACCTCATTACAGTAGGGAATCGTACGGTCACCTGTCTTCCGCTAGGATGACGGCCAAATATTTTAGATTAACTTATTTCACAATGTGTCAATACCACACTAACATAATCATGGCCGTGAATGTTTCGTGAAATGAGCCTCGTGGAATTACTTTGTGGATGACAGAGGGGCGAAATCATCATCTCGAGAGGTTGATGCACGCAGAGATCTGAGACTTTCAAATCTCAGCATCGAATTGCTTTTTGAATCGAATGCCGAACATATGTTTCCACTTCGCATTGTGTTTGCATGATATCCTATGAATATGTATGCGTATGTTTGCATCTATCCTATGTACGTATATCGTATGTCCTATAAATCCAAAATGAATTGACGTCGACATTCCAGTTTAACTCTCAAAGGGATTTCGTTGCTCTCGAAGGCTTATTTGACTTGGTATCTTTTGAAGGTGTCGAAATATTACATTCATCTTATTTATTCTGCAAGCATTCAATCAGTTCATCGAAGAGCAGCAATGATTCTATATTGTTTTGACAACAGAGAATAGTATTTGAATAGTGCACACTATTTTAGCCATACTTACTTGAATGCTTCCAATGTTTGCTGGCATTATGTTGATTTGGTCAGACGTTTTAAGCCAATTATATAGAACTTCTAAAGCAAATTTCCATAGCGGATTTCTCCTCTAAACTAACTGTGATGCGCACTCGAAATTAAAATTGGAATACATGTTTTCTGGGCATATTTCCCCCTGAGATATTTATCATCAGTGACCAATGTATATAGGTAAGTATTTGAATCCAAATTTATCATTTTGCCTAACTGGATCTTGATAGAGCATTCGAGTAACCAGGCATAAAACGCAAACGAGGTTGAAAAAGCACCCATTAATTTGTCGAATTGGGGATATTTTCTCTCCACGCTTGACTTAATGAATTGAAGGATGCAAAGAAATGCCCTCTATCCATTTACTCGTATAACGTCTCTTCTCTCGTGCGGCATTCGGCGATTGTTTTAAATTAGCCACTGTGGTTGCCATGGCGATAAAACGAGTCGAGATGAAGCGGCATTACGACGCGGGCCCCCTAAAAGGCCCATAACAAGCGCCCGCCTAATCCGCGTTCTGACGCATTAATTTCCATTCCGGCGCTATATTACCCAAATTGGCGATCCGCTTATGGAGGGAGGGGGTCGGCCAAGCCACGCAGCAATATGGGCGAGGGAAAAGCAAAGCGGAATCGCGCAGGAGGTAACATAAAGCCTTCGGCCCGGCGTAGTTTGCCGATCCGCGGAGGACTCATCTTGGGCGACCGCTGAACCGAAATTCGGTACGGTATGGGGAAGAAGCGGGGTATTTATTTAAAAAAAAGGGTTTGTCGGCTATGGGGTTGAAGAGAGCCGAAGAAGTCGCGGGAAGGGGTTGAAAAAGGCCGGGGAGGAGTGGAATGAGGTGGGGGGGGGGAGAGTTAGGCCTTGCGGGATAGGGTGGGTTAGGGAGTCTGCGGTGTCGAAAGAGGCTGAGAGGAATGTGCGGGAGATAAATAGGGGAAAGCGGGTGGGCAATCCCATTAAAGTCTCCCTAATGAAAATGCAAAGGACGTGCCGTACTCTGCTAAGTACACCAATCCCGGTCAAACAGCCCACCAGGGCCAAGTTTGTTAAAGTTAACCCGCACGCCCCCCCGTTCCCTCCCGGGTTGCCCTCACGTCCCTCCTCTCCCTCTTCGCCTACGCCATCTCACCACCCTGAGCCATTCCACCCCCTCGCCGTCGTCCCTTTTCCTCCCTTCCTGTCATCTCCGCCCTCCTATACATAACCCGCTTCCCGACCTCGGAAGTTTCGCTCATAGCAGAGGGCGCATCTCGGCCAACGCAGGCACCTTCCCAACTCTCACGCACGCAACAGCGTTCTCTTCCCTTTCTTTTCCTTCCTCAAGAGAGCCCTTCCTCCGCCTTTCTTTCCCTTGCGACCGCTACCGCACCCTTCGTTCCCATCCTCTCCGATCTTCCCCGTGTCATCGCGTGCTTCCCCTCTCTACCCACACCCCATACCCCTTCTTTTCCCCTCCCCCGAACCCTAGGGTCACAGCCGTTTCGGTCCAATCCGTGACTCTCTACTACCTCTTTGCCTCACCCTACGCGGTTGGTCTCTCCCACCCCCCCGTCCTCTCTTCGAGCCTTTTCATAAATTTCCCGTCCGTGCGGGAGCATCCCGTTGTCCCGACAGATCATCCCACCCCTTCGTTCCATCTGCCGCGAATGGATTTCACCGAAATTTCAATTTCTCTCAACCCTTCTCTGGAATTCAAAGAGGAAAACTTGGGCTCCCGTAGTGCATCGTCACTTGTTTCCACATTCCATTCCTGCTTTGCTAACGTTGGAATCCCTGAATGAGTGGTTGTTTCAAAAACATTACGGCTATTTAAATATCTGGGAGGCCGAAAAATATCGGTCTTTGTTGTCCCCTTTATCAAGGGTTCCTATCGTAACGTATTTCTTTGGTTGGCTGTTTCTTTTCCCCTGTGTGAATTGGTCAACTCTTCCGATGGAATCTCCGCCACCCGGGCTTTTTTTTACCTCGTTTCAGTTCCCGCTCTCCACCCCCCTTCCCCCCCTCTCCCCGCGCCCTATGCCTCCTCTTCACCCCCGAGTCCATTCTTCTCCGCCCGTCATGTCAGACCATAGAGTGCTATCTCTAGTTCCCACATTAGAATGCCACAACCATTTTAGATGGAGTGGATAAAAAAATAAGTGCAACTTCATACGGATTCCTCATAATTCTCATACATCCGCATCCTCTGTTACGGTTCCAAAGAGTTTTCTTTGTCACGAGCGGATTTCAGGGTTTTGGGAAATTGAAACGCGCTGTTTTATTTCTAAAAGCCAAGCTTATAAAATTTTAGTGTCGCAAACTAGGCCCACTTTAGCTCTCAACCCTTTGCTTATATTTTATGATGAAGATGGGTTGAATTTAACAGGGGAAATCCGTTTGTCTCCATTCCAGGCGGAATAAGCCCATTCCCCTTTCCAAACTCCCAACCCCCTTTAGCTCTCGCCCCTCCACCCTCTCCCCCCAGGGCTGCCCACCCCCAAACTCTCCCCTCGACTCCATTATTTCTCCTCTCTCCATCTGAACCCTTCCCACGCAACCTTCTCTCAACTGCCCTTTTCCACCCCACACCCCTCACCGACCCCCACACTCGCTTTCCTCGTATCTTTGTGCCTCGCTCTCGCATTCACCCTCACCTAACCCATTGTCCCCCCCCCCCTTCGCCCAACATCACTTTCCATTTTGTTTTTATCTATGCTCGAAAATCCCCTCTCTTCCATAACTTTCCCCTTTTTTCATCCCCTCTCCGCCTATCATTTGTTACATAAAGAACACAATGGAACGTCAACATCGCTCCTTGCTATCGTAGAAACTCCGATTTTAAATTTTCGTAGTTAACGTATCTTGTTACAGAGCTCCAACTTGTAACTTCGGTAATATTCAACAAGTTATTCACGCTCGCTTCTTTTTGATGTTTTCCTGTAGCAGGAATTTTTTATGAAAGAATAACCAAAAGTTTCTTTTTCATCCTTCATTGTATTAATAAAATCTATTGTCAATGAGAAGACGTCATTATTTTACGTATACTTACAGGAATATTTTATGCTAACTATATAAATTTAACAAAATCGTTCTCATATTTCATTTGCACTATTTATGGAGCATTTTATTAATATGTATTGCAGTTATACATTTTTTTACTATGCAAAGTTATTATGATAAAAGGAGATTCCTATGGTGTCGAATTATTCTCACCATAAATAAATTTATTTTTAATTTCACCTCAATATAAATGAAATCCATCTACATATATTCAAATCTAGTTTGCTGATTTTTGGAATTGTTTTATAAATCTTCTCCCCCTCCGTTATTTCAATGCTGGTTTTATTGCGTATCATCATTTACTTTTTTAAGATTTTAACGGGTTTTAGCTACATCTATCCTGAAAGGAGAATTTCCGCGAACGTGGAATTTGTCAAAGTTTTGTTCTGGAGAGAAACTGGTACTTGTTGAGAAAAACGTGGAAAAATGAATTATATTCGTTGAAAATATAGGTATTTTTATCCTCAGGTAAGTGAAATTCTCAAAATTTGTGTTTTTTTCGATTCTTCAGGTGTTCTAACTATTGCAGCAGCTGCGTAAAAAATTATCTTGATGCAGAAATTTCTGTTGTTTATGCTTAAATATTAGTAAATGTATGGACTATTTATGCATTAGTAATTTCTACTACGACTGTAGAGGGTTATAAATAATACTATTTCTAATGTTAATCCAACATTTAACCCCAATTTTCTACTTTGGCATTCTGCCAATATTCAAAATCATCTTTTCATCTGAAAAAATAGGACGGAAAATTGAGAGCATATTCGTAAATCCTCCATGAATTGTAGTAAAATGAGAAATTACTAACACTTTCACTTATAATTGAGCAAATCATCAGGGTTGAAAGGGTAATGCTTAATCTGGTTGATGGCATAGCTGCTATGAACTCAGCGAACCTTTAGACTTCGCTTTGTAAAAATGTGTAATCTGACGCGATGTATACCATTCGGGTAATGGGCTAGGTTTTCCAGCGGGCACAATAAACTAAATCAAGCTAATATTTACAGGAATATCTATATGGTTTAAATGGATATAAATTTTGTGGTCAGCCACGCTAGATCAAAACGTGGGCGTATCGAAACCTAGTTGTGAACAGTCTTGAATTTTTATGATTGTTATAATTTTAAAAAATCCCCAAAAGTTAACGAAAACAGTGAAATGTGCGTAGAGTTCAAAAAAAGTTCTGAAAATTGATTGAGAAAACAAATTGACTTGCGACCCATTTATTAAGGCGCATTCCTTGCCGTTCCGCTTATTGATTTTTTTCCGTGTATTCGAATGGAATCGTTCTTTTTTCTAGTTGGAATTGAAAAATTAAAAAAAAGCCCCCTATTCGATTCGAGAGCTCCTAATAACCGCTCGTCTCGGCTGAAAAATGCTCTTGACCTTTTGCCATTCTCGATTCCTCAACGGCCCAGCATGTACCACCACCCCTGCGCGTACCGGCCCTTCCCCTCATGACCATCCATCGCCGCTCTCTCGAGCTGCCCGCCCCTTCTCGTCGACCAGCAGCGGAACCCTACGTTCCCCCCTGAGGCCCCAGGAGGGAAGTTGACGGCGACTTTGGACAGACTCCAGAGCGGCCTCTGGTCTCGGCCTCCTCTCCCCAGCTCCCCTCTTCCACCCCGTGTCACCGCATGTTGCACTCCGACTGATTGGTTTGGTCAGCCCCGACTTCGTTCCCCCCAGTCTCTCGCTTTTCCCTCCCACCATTCCCACCCGATCTTTCTCTCCCTCCGCCTTCCGGGATGCGCCGGTTCTCGTGTCCGTCCTCTCGGAAAGGTCCTTGGGTTACGCGCTCAAACATTATCGTGTCATCGGTCTGAAGAGCGTGGTGCGCATTGTTTTTTTCTCAATCGTGACTTGTCGATTAATTTTTGCCCGTTTTATTTCGCCTGCGTTTGGTCTTCCCGTTCGGATAGTTCGTTATTCTTCACTCAGTCGCTTGCCAAGGTCTATTCTAAGTTATTTGTTGGAACTACGAAATCTTCCCAATCGCACCAGAGCAGAGGGGCACCGCAGTGAAGATTAGAGCCTTGATCCAAATGAACACCTTGACGGATTGTTGATTATTTTCGCCTTACAATCCAATGTATGTGCCCGTGCAACCAGCGTGCTAGCTAGTGCCTACAACAAAATTCTATTACCACAAGCTTCACTGTTTCGCTAAATTTTGGTATCTGCACATTTAACTTGATTTTTTTAATTTCTTTAGACCCTTGAAACAAGTGTCGTGTATCATTTTAATTATATTCGCAATACAGCTGGTATGCCTGTGTTTTTTCCGATTTCTTCCTTTTCTGAATTTTTGGGCAGAATCCTAATCAATACCCAAACTGTTACCTTAAAATTGAAAATTAAAGCCATTCTACAATTGCATTCTTTGTCAATCCACTCAAGTCTTCATCAAACATGGTTACGGCTGACATGGACCTTAAAAAACAGCGACGACTTCGTTAAGTCAGTTTCTGAAAGGTTTCAAACTGATCTAGTTATGAAGTACATTTTTTTGTTCGTCCTATTTAGGAATCACTAATAATAGCTAATGATTGATAATATATTGTTTTATCAGATAGATTTTGCGTAGAGTTTTTCATATTCGCGAAAATTCATGAATGCTAAATCAATTAGTCTAGACGTGAGGTAAGGCTTCTACTATGCCATCATTAGGTCAATTCGAAGAAGAAGATGATCTTAAATTAGGTAATCCATTCTGATGTGAAAAGGGTCCATCGGATCAATTATCTCTTATCATTCCTGAGGGGCATGCAATCTTGTAAAAGAAGGTACCAATTCCCAGCCGAGCTGGTTGGTAGCATTCAGGTCTTCCTGTGGAATTCATTCCGCTCTGATTGCTGCATTACACCGAAACCAGACCGTGCTGAGCTGCTACCGTTGGCATGTAGAAGCAACGCATTGCCCCTGAGTACGTGACTTGCGTTCCTCAGCGTTTATTTGCCAAGGAAATGTATTCGGAGGAAGAAATTTTCGCTCGGTGGCCAGAAGCCAAGGTCGGATTAATTTGGAAAAGGCTCTTTTACCACGGTAAATATAAGTCTATTATCCAGAAACCGGGATAGCTCTTCAAAATTATAAAACCATGTTTTGAATTTATCAGAATCGCGTTAGATTTTGTTAACTTTTACCTCGAATGAAGAGCACTAACTGAATTATTGTGAGTTCGTCTATTATTCGGAAATAATTTATGAAAATTAAGAATCATTAAAATATTCGTTTATACTCGATCATATGTTTGTATGTTTTCCTGGGAAATATAATTAATTTCTTTTAGAAGTCAACATTGGAACGATTCTCCAAATTTTCGTCTTATAACGACTTTATCATTTAAAGATGAAAACTGCAGGCGATTAAAATTATTTTCCAACGAAACTATTTATTTTATTTTGTAATAATTATAAATGTAACTGCGAGATTTGCATATTTTATAGTTTTAAACTGGATTTGTTTTGGTTGATGAATTGAGTTTGAATTTAATAAAATGTAGGGTTACAAATAAAGTCAAAAAATATTTTCAGCGGTCATCAGAGCCATGTTTCAATATATTCTAGCCATATTCAAATGCCTATGGGACTTATTTGTTAAAAAATATTCTTTTGATTTTCTTAGATTAACTAAGAGCCCTAGGAGGTTTTAAGTTAAAGAATGAAGATATAGCTCTTTAATGAGTGCCTTTTTCGTTTCAAGTCGGAAGCAGATTAATCTAAAATGAAATGAGGCGATAATAACGCTGGGGTCCCCGGTAAGGAGAGCGATACTTCGACGTGCATCCACGTCAGCTAGTGGGAAAAGTAAAACGTGACATTCTGAGCCAAGTCCAAAATCCGTGCAGCACAGCATTATTCCCCATTTTCCAAAAGAACTGCGGACACGAGGCAAGCGACGAAAACGCAAGCCAAGCATGATTAGGGGGGGTGGGGTGGGGTGGAGGTGTAGAGAAACGCCAAAGCTTGACGTAAGAGAACGCCCCTGCAGTAATATCCTTCGCCTTTCCTCACGGAGGGAAACCAAATAGGTTTACCCCCGCTTCATCCACCGGTGGAAGGTGTCGGTGTGGGAAAGGTGGAGCAGAACGATGAGGGACTTGACAACCATGAAATAAGTGACGGGAAGCCAATTCGACAGTGGATGAGGGATGAGGACTGGTCTTTTACTCGCTTCAAGGGGGTGTGAGGGCATTAAAAAGAAGGATGATTTGGGGAGGGCGGAGGTTGAAAAGTGAGAGGGAGGGAGAGCTAACGTCCCCCATGATTCGGGCGAAATTGGGCCCAGACCTTCTCACTCCACGTCTTCCTTGGAGAGCTCCACAGAATCTGATGAAGGGCGGGTGGGGTTGGAGCGGGTGGGGGGGGGGGGCAAAAAAAGGGGGTGAGGAAAACAGGGGTTCGTGGGGGGAACGAAGGGATATTGAGGAGGGATGGGAGGCCAGAGGGTTCGTTTTCTCTCCACGGCATCTCTTAATTCTCTCTCTGAATTAATCCTTTTCGTCATTTTGTGACACCCTTCGACTTCCCCTCGCTAATTTTCCTCGGATCTTCGGGAGAGGAATGGGAGAAATCATGAGAGTAATTTTCTTGCGATGGGACCGAACCAAAATTTTTCAAATGAAGACAGGTAGAATGAAAAGCGGTTGTGTTTAATCGCTCGTGGGGCCACGTTGCCATCCGTCACGCTTATGAAGCACCAAATGACCTCCCTGAAAAGAAAATATTTAATACAATTTTATTTATGAAAATATAAATCATTCGTCGTGTTAAAATATGGAAAATGAAATAATTTAATATACGTAAGGAGAATAATAATAAAAAGAGATACCTTATTTTAGAAAATAGAAGTCTAAGTTAGCAAAAGGATTGCTGTGAAGCTTATAATATTTGCAAATTGGTAAATCTGCAGGGCCAATTTCACATTTGCGGAAGGAAAAATATTCTCCGGCCACACTTAACCGTAATAGTTTTGGTGTTGTAGTCTTAGTATTGGACCCCTTACGAGTTCATTTCTCGCTGTCTCACACTGTTTGGCACTGCAAGCATAAATTGTTAGGACGGGTCATGCCTCCGCAGGAATAAAATATCCCGACGGTGGTACGAGGCACTGAAGAAGGTAGGTGAGGTCGGGGTTCGCCGCTTAAGGTCCCGCGGGGTACGTTCGGGGTGGGAAATGATGGGAAGAGGGGGCAGGGGATATTGAGCTATGACCGGGAAAACCATCACGCTAACGGAACCGAGAAGTGAAGGGGGAGGGTGGAGTCGGGGGCATGAGTGGAGGACGGGGTTGCGGGGAAATGGCCCGAGGGGCAGGAGGGGGACGCTGACACCGTCTCCTCCGGAGGTCTCGGAAGCAACAAATATTGGGGGGACGTCGCCACCACCTCTAGGAAGCGAATTCACCACTGAGGGGACGTCGACCGCTATCCCCGTCCCTCGGGAGCAGGGAATGGGAGGCCCCCCCTGAACCACCCCTGGTCTCTCACTCCCGCGTCGACGACATCGCCATCCGCTACCCCTGCTCGCTCTTGCCCTCTCCCAAGCTTTACTTTCTCCTTTCTCTGGTTCAGAGGTCTTGTGCACTGTAACCTCGACGCCGATTTCTCATTATAGTTTACTTACCACAAATCATACCCACCACCGCCACTCCAGCAGTTCCCAACATTTTCATAACATGATACCTATGTGCCCTTCTAAAGTTCCATGCGTAAAATGGCGGAGGTAAGTACGTCACGTGTGCAATCGCTGCAGCATATTGATCTCGAGCGGTGTCATTCTTTAACCGAAATAAATTCTCCAGTATGCTTTCAAATATTCAATGTACGATGTTTGTCATATCTATCTTTGTTCCCTTTTGACTCAGACACGTTTACTCGACGGTCAATTCCCTTGTAAGTTATGCATGACCATCAAATTTTTAAGTGGGCGCAGGCGGCCTCATTCGTGATTTAGTCCGATGTGCTCGCCTCGAATATTGAGTAGACCAAACCTAACTCAACCGGTTACTGTCTAAAGTGAATGCCTCAATGTTTTTTAGAGCTACGTTCATCTTTTACCATTTTGATATAAGGAAAATAAACAATTTACACGGGGCCCAATAACCTTATTCTTTCATTTCGTCCTAATTCCTACGTCTTTGAGTGAATCGGTGAAGACGACGATAGAATGGGCAATCGTGGTATTATCGAATGTGGAGTTAATCTGAAATTCGTTTGTGTTACAAAAGCAAACATACCAATGGTATGTATGGAAGCTCAGGAGCGTATATGACATATAAATTGTTACAATGGGTAGATTTCTACCTACATGTATTGTAATTAATCAAAATTTGATATTATTCCCGAACTTAAGAGATCACAAAAACGTGATACTCAGCAGCTGTTCATTTAAATCTTGTGTAGAAATATATTATTTTTTAATATATTTTTATAGCATCAAAAACTGTTATTGTTGTGGCAAAGTTAAAATGCTCCTGCTACTTTTCACTTACTCTGAATGAAAGTATAAAGGATTGAGAAAATACCATATTTATGATTAACAGTGCTCTGTTTATTCAAAGTCTATATCGATTATGAAGCGTAATTGCATGAATTATTGCTATTCAATTTACGTAAGTAATTAGGATGCTAATTTAACACATTTAAAGACATAGCATCCTTCATGATAAGCCTAAGATTATTTCTTCCGCTGATCATATTCTTCCAAGGCTTGTTTAATTTTTCGCTAATTGGCGTGCTCGCAACGATGACTTATTTCCGTAGTGAGCTGCACACGCTAACTGTTGGGAACCACTTCCTAAAAACGGAGATCAATCTTGGAAATCCGTGCCAATTCTCCGCGGTTTATAAATTTGACGCTGCACCGCTACGAGCAGCTCCCAAGCCCACCCCACCCCCCCTCCCCTCCCCATTAGACAAAAACCAATTAATGGACTATTTAACGAGTCGATGGTCCGTGAATGCACGAAGGTACAGAGAGATAAGAAGAGGAAGACACGCACACACACAGGCACACGGAGGCACACCCATTCCTTCTTCCGCCATTCCCCGGCCCCGCGTTCCTCTTCTCCTGGAAATTGGTTGTCCCGGCCCCCCCTCCATTCACTCTCGCCCTCCCGCCTCCCTCCGTTCGATATTGGAGAACTTGGGTGAGTGGGAGGAGCGATGGTTTGGGGGGTGGGGTTGGGGGGGGGGGGTGGCCATGGAGACGGGTCGAGGAATTACGTCTTGATTCCAAGCGCTCCTCCCTTCCCCTCCCCCGAGCCACACCGCTCCGATGCGACTCAATTCTGCCGCTCGACTGCCCAAACCTCTCAATTCCACGGCCGGCCTCCTCCTGCGGCACTCCCCGCCACCTCCGACTCTCCTACCCCCTGCTGCTCCTCCGTACGCCCTCCCCCTACCCCCCAGCACCACCACCCTCCCCCTCCCCACTCTTGAGAGCACCTCACCGTCTCCCGTGAGCAATTCCCGCACCCGCCGCGGATGGATCGCCTTGGTGTTAATGCTTCGGGGTCACGTCTGCGGCATTTTTTTATGTTTCTAAATGATTTCAAGACCACCTCGCTTCCTTTACTCGTGTCTTTCTCTTCAATGCGGGCGTTTCCTTGTCCCTGGGATAGAATACTTAGACGATTGCTCGTTCATAAGCCAATGTCCTTTATGTTTTCCTTTAAGATAGAAATTGCATTTCTGCACTCGGCAAAAAATTTGCCCGGGGGTCGCTGTAGTTAAATGACTTTATCATCATCTGCCTATTTATCGTCCATCCTTTTTAATTCTGTACCCACTTCAGAAATTAAGGTATTTTCTCTGAGTCACATAAAATTTCTGAGCTGTAGAATTTGCCGTGCTTTTTACATCGCAATCGTTGATTGCATACGTGTATTCTAATTTCACGTTATCCTTCCTACTTCAAATAATTGAATTTGTTTGCTGAAATATGTATAGATTTCTATGAAAAAAAAATTGTTTAAATCAATTTTTTTCATTTACGTTTTATTTTTATTCTCGCTGGCGCAATAAAACAGTAGCAATTCTTTTTCTGATATTTTAATCAAAATACTTTAAAGTAGTTCATCGCGTGACAATTAAACATGAATTTGTTATTTAAAATTTTTTTTACCGATTCCTATGTGAAACTGCACTGTATTTAATATAATTTTAAAGTAAGTGTCTCAACTGTTTAGGGTGTCAAATGGTTTTAAAAAATAGTTTTTGTGGTTTGTATTCTGATTCCCTCCTATTTACTGCGCTCCCTCCTTTAGCATTATGTATGTGCTCCCTCTGTGGCATTTCGTTATATGTATACTGCGCTGCAAACTCTGGGTACCAACTATTCATAGTGCCTTCATTTCTATTCCCAATCTCGAATAACTTTTATAATTATGCAAACTACATGTCTGTGTCACACCGGAAAGGGGTGAACTTGAGGGTCTCCACACGTGCGATATTATTTAGAGTTTTGCTGCCCCCTTCCCGGATTTACACACACATTCGTTCTCTGTGCCTCTTTGTGAAATATAATTAGGCAATTAAATGTATATCGTTTAATTAAGATAACAAAGGGGGTGTACCTTGTTATTAATGTCCACTCTTCATAGTGATACTCGCTGGAACACCGCAGTAACCAAACCGGAGGTTTGAAATACGAGACCTCGTTCCCAACTCTGCGCCACAGCGAAATTTACATATTCAGGGTAGCGGTGCCAGTATCTTTTGTCTCTACCGCTTGCGGTTTCCCGGGAAAAGCTGGAGGCCAGTATTCGTACAGTCGGGAGGGGGGGGGGCGGAGGAGGACGGAAATGTCTGAAGTGGGAATCTCGAATGCGTTGAAGCCCTGCGCTCTCGGTCGCCGCGTCACCTTTCGGTAATATGTTCGGAGTAATATTGAGAAGAGGCGTGCATCGGGGGAGGGAGATGCGGGTTTAGGGTTGAGGTTGGATGGAACCAGGGCGGGGGGGGGGGGGTCTAGACCGGAGCGAAGGACATCCACCGCCTTCCCTCTTCGTACCCATTATCCGCCTGTGACCTCGAGCGCCCTTCCCGCATTCCCCCGTCCATTGGAGCCCGCACCCAAACCCTCTTTCGCCCTCTTGCCCTGGTCGGCCGGCGGCGTCTGGACAGTTTGACTGTCGGCGGCGACGCAGGGCACAATGGATTTCAAGTTGCACGGAGCGATAATGAGGGAGGGTGATCGACAGCGGCGGAAAAGGCTGCGTCGGAAGGGATTGCCTACGACGGCGAGAAGAGAGAAGGTGCGGGAAACCCCACGAGTCACAGAAAAGGTGTGTAATGTTTGGGCCTCGGACATACAATAAGGACTCCGTAAAGGGGGGAGGGAAATACCCGTTGATTTTGCTATTGTATCAGTCTGTCTATTTTGATCCTGAAATGCACGAATGGAAAACGAATTATTTCCTCCAGTATTTTCGTCCATATATTGCTCGAAATTTGTTATTATTTTCCGAACTACTGGTCTTAGTTTTGAGCAGAGCTTGTTTCCTCTACGTCCTTTTTTTACAGCCACAAGATCGACACATTGGCAATAAATTTAATCTAGAGCATGGAATATCAACTAATCTAGAGTCTTAGAGTTCCTGGAGGTTCCTGGATTAAAAAGTAATTGTGTGGCTTTTTGTGTTCCTTCAAAGAAACTTTTAATTCACATTCCACCATTTCTCAATTTGTGATATTAGTTAGGTGACACCCAAAGTTTGCTTTTCTCAATAGAATGCGAGGACGCGGGTTTGAAAGCCAGCGTTGGTGAATTTTACGGTCGTACTCGAAGAAAAACGGGAGTGGAGAGATGCACATGTCATGTCTCTGTGTTCCCATGTATTTTTTTTCTTCATTTCGTGAATGACTCGAAGAATTAATTGAGATTTTGCTGAAATTATGAGATAAAGGAATGATACAAAAAAATGCGTAGACTTGGAGGTGTTATTGTTTGGTTTTATTGTTGGGAAAAGATAACGTGGTCGGTAAGGCAATGGAAGTTATGAAAACAAAGAATTAGGACGAAAAAATCTGTGAGTGTGTAGAAAGTCAATCTCAAGACAACGACGGGGTCGTTTACAAATGACTCGGGTGCACTGACTCTCTCCTACTCAATTTCGAGAATGTATGGTTAAAATATTCCATGGGTGATTCTCTTTTCAACTTTTTCAAATTAATAGGTTCCTAAATTTATTATTCACTGTCTTCCTACGAAAAATCAGTCAAATATGAAGAAATGTAGGTGAGAAAAAATAGTAATAAAACAAGGAAGAATTACGAAAAGCAGGTTATTGGAGGCCACAACGCATGAAACAGTAAAAGGAATGAAGAAATGGTCGTTTACTACATTATATCTTGGATGTCTTCTATAAACCAATACTCCGATCGATAGCTTATTATGAAGAGTTAGAGATGGGAGTAAAAGCAAAGTATTTCAAAAGTATTTCAAGTGTAAAAAAGTACTCCTTACCATAGCAATAGAAATATTCAATTTTCTATAGTCATATCCTTTCAGAAAGCTATTTCAGAAGTCATCTCAGTTTCTAGAGCTAAGAGCAGCCGACACTTTACAGTTGGGCTAATACGTATGATGAAGTTGAATTACAGATACAAAAACGAATCGTGGCTGTGTTTTGTTTCTTGGCCATTATATTTTATCCTAAACAATTGACTTAAACAAAACGAGCTGGGAAAATGATCTAAAATGATCCAGGGTATAATGTAAACCTCAGAATCATTTAAGGAACAAGCGTTCATAGTTTACAAACAATAATAAAAACTATTTTAAATAATCTATACTTCTTACCCTTTATACAATTGGCCTGAATATTTGCCCCTAAATGCGAACTCGATTGATAATGAATGGCATAACGTCATGCAAGGTTCCAAGACCTAACAGGTTTCAACAGTTCCTTTGCAGTAAAATAAACAAATTCTCAGCTCTCAAAATTATTCTGGAAAGAATTCCCTGTGAGTTCGCACCTTTCTTTGAACAGCTTCCTTCCCTACGTTCAGAATGCAATTCTCTATCAATGGGAGATATTAATTATACCCCTTATGTGTAAGAAATAGAAAAAATACGCTAGATAATACCGATCAGTTAATCTAATCTCTCTACCCCCATTTAATTCTAGTACGCAACATGGTTTTCATAGTTGTTGTATTTCCTGGTCACAGCCATTACTTCATAGCCAGCCTGTTTCAGAGAAACAACTCCGAGCGAATCACCCACTGAGCCTTCAAATGCATTTCTCTGTGAGTTCTGGGGAAATAAACAAATAATTGTAATCGATTATCTTAGATTTTCAAAAATCTCAAAATCCTCCATGCGTAACTGATACATGTATTTACATAAGCTGCTGGGATGTGGAAGATATTGGACTTAAAGAGCAGAAAATTTGGAGTAGAGTCTTTGAGGCCTCGAGGACTGTTTGCTGCATACCATTGGCGCCTTTTCCCGTTGGAAAAGACAAAATAAACGAAGGCATAATTTCTGATTAAAATGGAAAAATCGCTCTCTTCTACAAATCATCCCATTCTAACCTTATCCTTTCGCATTGTTTTATGCATAACCCTCTGTCTCTGTAGCTTTATAAAGATCTCCGTTATTATTTCTTGTTTTGAGAGCCTCGTCAACCACTTTCTGCCATCGCTTTCTTCATCTTGCTTTCTTTCGCCTCTCTAAGATTCAAAATTGATTAATCTTAGTACAGGGATGTCAAATTGTGCAGCATTTCTTACGATATAGGCTTGATGACGTAAGCCCAACATTAAATGTGAAGATAACAGCGACAAACTAATACAGATTAACTATGGAATGGATATATTGTTATCCTTCGAAAGATATGTATTCACAGAACTAAATAACAGAGCAGATAAATATTTCCCATTAAATAAAATCTTCCCATTTTTAGATTTCTTTCACTAATTTTTCATGGCTGATGTAATGAGCGTATATTTTTCCATACTCCCTCGTTGTGTCTTATAGCAAATACTAGAAGTATGAAAATTATATCCCATGGTAGAAGAAGGATGGAAGACGTTTTCTGAGCATGCACCTATTGTTTTGGAATTTCTTTGTTATTCTTTCACATAGCCGCCTAAAGGCAGGCCTTCTCTCATTCTAACCCCCAACTAACCCCCCCCCCCTCCCACCTAATAGATTCAATTTGGATGTCTGCTAAGTATAAAGTGAAATCTGAAAAGATATTAATGACCTTTTCAATCAGGCATCCCTTAAGACTTTTAATGCCAACATTTTATTACCAGCGTCCCCGGAAAATTTCGTACTTTTTTTCAAAGCTGACAAATAGTGGCCAAACTCAAGCGAATGTACGGACTGTTAGAAATTTTGGACTTGAGTGGCTGTGATGGGGGCGTGATGAATAAGTGTCCGGATGGCTCAGGCATGTAACTTCGGGGAAAACATGCACCCTGAATCATTTCTCTTCTTCCGTTTTCCCTCTTATTTTTTTTACCCTGGCATAGCTTGAACATGGCGCCCTCACTCTGCCATTTGAAAATTCTTCTTCCTTAACGTGAAGTTTTGACATTTGTATCAATCAATAAGGCTCGCGGAAAAGGTTCGCGCGAAACCTTTTCCTGACTTAGAGGAATTACATTTCATAGCCACCAGCCTCGTGGACTAAATACTAGAGTGGATTGGTGCCTTGGGTATCACCCCAAGAGAGTGTTTCATGCAAGAGTGCAGTTTTTGAGGAATCTGTCATGCAAAAGAAACTGGCACATTTTTGAACGGCTTCAGGATCATGTCAATTCATTTTTTACTTGCACGGTTTCAAGGTGATTGTACTTAATCCATATCTATGTAAATATAGTTAGTAAAATATATATTTCTAATCAGTTTATATGATGCCTTGAAAAATCTATGAAAAGGATAAGAGCCAGGTTGACAGTATGGACATATTTTTCTTTCATAATTTTCTTTCTTCGTGTCCATACTTCGAGTTTTCAATTTTTCACCAACTCTATTTCGGAGTACATTGCATTTCACCGACTTGCGACATCATCTGGATCACTTGATGATGCCGCAAGTTGGTAAAAACGTGTTTTTCTGTGAAATAAAGTCTAAGAAAAGTTAAACACTATTTTATTTTGACAATATGAAGTTCATAAGTTTTTGGGTGTATAGAAACAAATATTGCTCCATGATAAAGCGTTGCCATTTTATAAAAACTAACGAAAACTGGCAGTTTTGCCTCTAGATTTCATGTTTAAAGGTAATATATAGGTGATTATTCAATTTTTATTTTCCAACTCAACGTAAAAATAGACGGATATTTATTCGTTTTGAATGAACTTATTAGCGCTCAGTTGATTCGGGTTAATATCATTTGACCACTGTGCATCTGCAATGGAGACTGCGTGGTAGAAATGTTTTAGCCCTTGTGTCTTCTCGACGAGCAAGAGCAGACGAAAATAATGAATGAAAATTCTCAGAAAATGTTCATTAGCTCGTCGTACGGTGCAAAGACTTGGAGAAATGTTTCCTCTCGCGATGCACTTGAAAAAAGGTTTATTGTGAAGCCGGGTGTCATGCTTTTTCTTGTTACGTATTAAGGGGCTAAGATATTTAATGTGTTCGGCATGTGTCCTATCCCACCTTAAATTTTAGACTACTAAATATTAATATACATGTTTATTGCTTTTCCATCGCTTATTTAGGAAACTCCACATTGTTCGTTCTAAAAATTACAGCTATTTCCTGAAATGACTAGTTTAAATCAGATATATTCAAGCCGAGAAGCCGATATTAATTCCATTACGTTTCCTTTTTTCAACAATCAAGTTATTTCCCAAGTATTCAGCAATATTCAGATTCTAAATGTGTGGCCAGGTCTAATTTCAGATTTTAAATCAGGCTTTCCTGACTCACAATAATAGATTGCATTACTCTCTTGAAAATTCCTGCAAAAATTTCCAAACAATATTATTATTATGCACGGAAACCGCTTATTTTGCAATGGAAACACATTAATCTAGGGATTGTAAAATCACGAGTAAATCCTATGGAGGTAACTGAATAGAGTGAAAAAACAAAACGGTAGCTAAAGCTAAACGGTAGTAAATATCATTGGCGGACTTATCCAATGCTTTTAATTTGCCGCACATACTGATCAATAATTTTCATTAAAATTATTGGAAACCAAATGTGAAATTTATCTGCTTCAAGTAAAACGTTCTATTTGATGTACTTTTTATTGATGTTCAAAGGCCTTCGTAAAAGCTTATGTATCCGTAACTTTCAAGATATTCGGAAGAGAAAGGCATGCACCGCAGCTACAATTGCTATAATTTAAGAAACATCTGCACGGTAATTCGAAGTAACGGTGTGCCTGGTGATAAGTGCTCGCTTCTTAGGGCGATGGTTGAACGAAAGTGTGGAAAGGAATGATGTATGACTTCAAACGATTATGTACTCAACAATGATTCAACGATATGTACTCCTGAGATGTTACAAATGACGTATATAATGGAGCAATGCTCCGGGAGTCATCATCAATTAAAACTGGAAAGGAGATGAAAGACGTTTTGCATTTGAAGGAATCAGGAGAACTAAACTAGAAAAGTATTTCCGACGTTTTAAGATGAAGTAATCTACCTGAGGTACGATTTGAAGGCAGCGGTGGCAATCATAAATTAAGTTAAACGAAAAATTAAAACAGCAGATGATTTCAATTGAAAATGTACCGAAATGACTAAACCTTAATATGGTTCCACGAATACTCAAGGTGTTCCCTATTGTCACAATACCTGTATATAAATAGTGAATGAAATTAGGTATTGTTACAGGAGGATTAAAAATAATAGATGCTAGACTTTTAAAAATCTCGTATTTTCCATATTAAATATTGGTATTTCTTTTTGACCATTAATTTCGTTGTTATTCGTTTTTTGTTGTAAATTCCTGAAATTTTAAACCCGGGCTAAAAATTTGTCTGGGGCTAAAGGATGTTTCTTCATATTTTAGAATTCTCATTTGTATAAATACCATGTACAGTTTTTTAAAATTTCTATAATTTAAAACATACATTCGTGATTTAATGAAGGAATTATTATTTTTATATTCCTTGGATGAAAATTAGGTTTGTTTCCCGATACAAAGAGTATTTCTTAGGGTAAAGTAGGGTTAAGTTTTAAATCAATGAAAGAAAACAAATAAACCTAAATACGGGTTGAAAAGAACCAGGTTACATAGCTGTGAAATAAAACCACATATTTTTTATCGTTTTTGCTGTTATGTATCTTAATGCGACTTAATTATTTTTTCTTATGAACTCGGGAGGCATTAAGGGTTTCTAAGTGCCTAGTCGTGGATTAAAACTACGAACTATGGTAATCAAGTGGTCCATTTGAGTAGTTCACTAATCACTAAGAAATCACTAACTAACTAAACTAAACTAAAGAAATCACTAAATCGTGCCGCTATGATCTCTTTGAAAAGTTACTATATCTTCTACCGATTATGTTACTTGGGTGATATTCACTATTATTCCCGGTTTTATCACTCCCATTACGTCATGAAATGTTGCCATTATTTTGTGATTGAATAAAATATTTTCTTTTGTTATGCCAATACCAGTGAATTACCGTTGTGTTACAAAAACAGTTTTTTGTGAATATTAATTCATGAAATATTTTCTTTCATTGATTTCTTCAGTTTTAAAGAAACATTCCTGCTGTAAAAAATGCACATACTTCCTTTTTTAAGTCAAATTCAAGTAATATTTTTCATGCGAAACACTCACTGGTGTTTTCATCTTGATTAATGGAGATAATGATACTTAATACTTAAAAAAATAAAACCTTGTTCCCGTGTCATTAACCAGATTTCTCAAATGAAAGTATAAATCCCTCAGTACGGCGTAGATTTTATCTGGACTTTTCAAACAACTATTGTTTTTTGTTGTGATTGTTATTCTTTTAGGCTCGTTAATAAAATCAACATTTGATTGAAATCCCCAAGAAAAGTTAATTCCTCTGTAGCATCTTTCATATTTGGATAAAATGTATTTCGGCAGTTGGGGAAAGGCTTGAGAAAAACGCGATACGTTTTAACAGGAGATAATGGCCGGCATAAACGAATTTGATGTAGAGATTCCCTTTTTAAATTTAACCCAGTCATATCAAAGCTAGATATTCTTGGCATTAAATGATCCCTTCTAATGACAAACCTATCATTGTTAGCAACGGAACGATCTCACTACATTGAAAGATGTAAGCAGCACAATACGCATAAATATGGTGAGTACGTGTGTAATAGGAATTTGTGTTTGTGGGTGTAAATTAATATGTTTTGTTTGGCAAGTAGTTGCATTCTATTTTACGGATGGGTGTTATAATAAGCCTCGTCACACGCCCTTGCGGGGTATTGCGTTGAAGTAGGTTAAGGAATTATGGGAACTAATCACAAACAAAATAAAGCCAATGGTTAAGAGACTTACAGGCTTTATGATGTAGTTTAGACTTTGACCCAGCAAGTAGAGCTATGTCAGTGGTTGAGGAGCCAATTTATTATATTGGCTCAAATCCTGTTCCATTTCCAAGATTTCATAAAATATTTTTTGATTGATAGTTGGAAGTTTTGGATCGTTCCTAACTCATTTTCACTTCAGTGAAGTGACAAAGGGAGTTCAAAACAGAGGAGATTACTACCGTGAATGATTTCCCA
The DNA here is from genome assembly GCF_022747635.1 of Hetaerina americana. NCBI lineage: Eukaryota > Metazoa > Arthropoda > Insecta > Odonata > Calopterygidae > Hetaerina > Hetaerina americana. The sequence continues at coordinate 107,580,858 of NW_027286763.1, forward strand.
CCACAGTCCTTCGTGATTTAATACGAGGGTCATCCGGAAAGTAGTACCCGTTCGTGCCGCATGAAGTGCTGACGACGCGAGTAGCCGCTGGACGAGGTCAGATAGCTTCAGTGGCTTGTCTGCCTTCTCTGAGCCAAGTTGCGTGACGCTAGCATTGCCTGTGTTGTTTCTGTGATTGTTTACAATGTTTAAAAAAATTGAGAACTCCGCCAGTTGTGAAGTGAGGGCAGTGATTAAATTCCTCAATGCAAGAAACGTTCGCCCATGTGATATTCATCGCCAATTAAAGGAGGTGTATGGAGACAATGTAATGGACGAGTCGTCTGTTCGGCGGTGGTGTCGCAACTTCAACATGGGGAGGGGGAACACACACGACGATGAGCGTTCGGGGAGACCGTCTGTCATTACAGACCAACTGGTGAGCTCAGTTGACGAATTCGTGAGGAACGATCGGCGCGTCACAATTGATGACATCTGTGAGCATTTTCCCAATGTTTCTCGAACAATTGTTCATGAAATTGTTAAACACCATCTGCATTATGCAAAAATTTGTGCAAGATGGGTCCCTCGCGTATCTCAATGAGCTGGCGGCGAAGGACTATGCAGCAGGAATACAGAAACTTGTCACACGTTATGACAAATGCCTTAATTTGCTTGGAGATTATGTTGAGAAGTAGTTTAAAGTATCCTCTTTCAAATAAAATTTTTTATGTTTGTTAATATTTACTTTTGTGTCTTTATTTCACGAACGGGTACTACTTTCCGGATGACCCTCGTATTTACACGACTGGTGACTTTTGTTCCTTCAAAATGCAATGGTATGTCTATCTGCCATCGGGGCGTGCAAGGTGATCATTGAATCCATCCACTGACGGAAAATGTTGGAGATTTTAAGCTTGGGCATGGCCGTCGTTTTGTTTCCGACCTTGCGACAATTTGAAAAAAGCGATGATAAGCTGAAATGTGTTCATATCTCAGAGAAAAAGATATTTCCCTTTTATCATTTGACTGATCCAAAACAATAATCCGTAAAAATGAATTTCAAACACTATAGCAGTGTTAATCATGTCCAAAGATATTAAAAACATGAACAATGAATGTATCCTAAATATTTTCCTTTCTTTGAATTTGAAGCTTTTTCTCCTTTTTCCTTTGCATATTTATCGTGGATTACAAAAATATTTTGACGCGAGCATTGGTAGACTATTCATCGATTTGATATCACCTAGTGCGGTTGCACTCCCTTGGGCAGCGATGAATAATGTGTCTACTTCATATTTTGTCACGCATAATGCTGACCCTAATGATTTATAGGGTCAATTTGATGTACCTAGCGTGTATATACCAATTGCATGTTTTTCCAGAAGAATACCATCAGGTGGTAAAAGGTATTAAGCATTAAAACATATCAAGTGCTAGCCTGCACAATCGAATTGAGTCGTTGAATAATTTTCATCTTCGTATATATTGTTTTCGCCACCTTTCCCGCATCATGCCAAGAAATAACGCCCCGTATGTCTTTCTCTTTCTGTGTCCGCAGTGGTGTCCAAGCGGTGGCTGAGCGGCCACTGTGTCCGGCTCAAAGTCATCGTCAAGTCTGACAACTGCGGCGGCGGGAGCATGGGCGATGGCGACCCCGACGACCCGACCGAGAGCAGCGGCAACAACAAGGGGGAGTGCTCCGGCAAGGGGATCTGTTTCTCGAATGCGTCCATGGTAAGTCCATGGTGAGGGTGGCATTAGACAGACTACCAATGGGGCTGGATGCACACACCAAGTGCAGTGCAGAGTGTTAACTAACACGCCATCTCCAATAAAAGAAATTATCGATGGGATGATTCTCGAAACCACTCGATAAAATCCTTTTGTTTCCGAGTGATAGACTCATTTTTTTCGACATGTATTTAGCGACTTTTACGCTATTTTCGAAGAAATGATCAGTAAAACTTTAGTCTGAAAAACTATTCTGGTGTATTTAAAGTCAGAATATCAAGGAATTGGTTACTTTGTGAGGTTTATGCTCGAAACTGCGCAAAAATTGTTTTTCTCCCAATAAAAGGCTTGTTCAATCGACATGTCTTTGGCTATATTTACACTATTTTTTAGGACGTGAAGAACAGAATTTAGTGAGATAGATTTTTATGGTGGAAAAAATTTGTCGAATCCAATAAATTGGTTATTTTGGGTGGTCACCGCACGAAACTACTCAAAAATGCTCTCTTGAGAGCCTATTTTTTTCGACATGTTTATGGGGATATTTCTGCTATTTTGGAATAAGTAAAGAGTGAACCTTTATTTCAACGGGTGTCTGTAAAGTACAAGCATGCAATGGGGCTGTACGATACCACTACTGAAGAACTCATTGAGATTAAATTTGTAGATAAAATATTTGAACATGTTATCTTATCGTCCAGATTTATAAGGATAATCTTTAAAAACCATCATTATATGTATAGGAGGGTCAAATATTATCACACAATCGCCATTAAGGAACATTTGTAGAAAAAGGCAATAGTGTCGGTTTTACTGTACAGACTACTTCCATTTATGTGACTTTGGACATAAGAACTTGGGAGAAACGTACTTAATACCGGTGTAACCGTATGACTTTTATGTTTTCCTATATTTGCATGAGGTCCGTGTATAAAGGATATGTCTTGCAAAAATTGTTAAGAATTATTAATACTTCCGCAGCCTAGTTTGATATACCTTTCTATTAAATGGAGAATAGCTTGCGGAATATGAAAACACATTCCATAAAAAGGGCACGTCTTCCTTATTGAGCCTCTATTTCTGTCATTGATGCAGGAAAATTATTCTTCAAAAGCCTTAGCAAAGCATTGACAGGAGAAGCCTTGGTTAGTTCCTCCCTTGTCGCCAGGAAACCTGCGCATTTTCTAGTTACCAACTTGCACCCAGTCCTTTGATTTTTCCTCGAAAACACGTCATATAACGTCGGGCTTTCAATGCAACTCAAATGAATGCTTTGGGATTTTTGTTAGTTTTCCCAAGCTGAAGTCAGCAAGCAAAAGAGAAGTCTTTGAATGAATTCATAATGCTTTCAGCAGGTACTTTACTATGGTAATCGTCATCTAGGCAATGATTTTCACCGCAAGAAAATACGTACAAAATTATTCTTCGCTGGTATGAGGAAACATACTTTCTTACAAACCTTCACATTGATAAATTCCATTTCAAAGTAAATGGCCGCTGTTAAATTGATAGAAGTAGAGTGTCTGGAAAAAGTATTTGAAGTACTTGATCGAGATGTAAAAATTCAATCCGGATGCGCACCCACGCAATAATTATTCAGAGCGAAGTTTTTGCGGGGAGAGTTCACTCTTTGAAAATTAACACTATATAACTTCATGGAAAATATGTTAAGTCGGCCCGCGAGGGTGAGAACTAAAGGAATCTTTCTTTTTAGCGCGTTGGTTACTCGTGGTCATTGAATATTTAAATTAATTAATTATTCCATGAAAGGTTTCGCTCAAATTTGGTAAAACGTAAAATTAAGTGATACCACTAGTTCAGGGTAGAGAAAGAGGAAGGATATATACTTATATATACCAATATACTAGTACATAAACATACTTATATTTATATATATGTATACATGTGTGTGTGTATATATATATACATCTATATATATATATATATATATATATATATATATATATATATATATATATATATATATAGTACAATACACAGTAACACACAATATTGTTGTACTATTCGGCACTTCCGTGTTACGTCTATGAAAGCATATATATATATATATATATATATATATATATATATATATATATATATATATATATATAACACTTTTTGAAAGTCTCACGGACGTGAATAATAATGTATAACACTTAGCACTAGTGGACACAGACAAAAACACAGAAACACAAAAAAAGAGACTCACTATTTTTCGAATTTTCGGTGGTCGTTGCCACCTTTATCAAGGAAGAGAGGGACAGAACTGTCCCTCTCTTCCTTGATAAAGGTGGCAACGACCACCGAAAATTCGAAAAATAGTGAGTCTCTTTTTTTGTGTTTCTGTGTTTTTGTCTGTGTCCACTAGTGCTAAGTGTTATACATTATATATATATATATATATATATATATATATATATATATATATATATATATATATATATATATATAAAATTTGGACGGCACAATAGAACACAAATATAATAGATAACACTTAAAAGGGCACTCACATTGTAGATTGTTTGAGCTTTCAGCCTTCTCCGAGACCTGGATGAAATGGACGGTGGATGAACTTTCGGGCGGTGCTCCAAGCGCGCTGAGCTTCCTCGACAGTTATCTAGTCATCTTCGCTTTCCACCAGCTCCGCGCTGAATAGCATCTCCTCCTCAATCTTCTCCAGCGTGAAAGACCCGCCAGTCGCAAGGTGCTCATCGGCTTCGAGAAAGTCAGACAGCTCGATCTCCCCGTTATCGTGTATCTCTTCCTCGGCAGGCAGAGCTTCCCAGATCTCGCGCAGCTCCGCATCCTGTGTCTCAGTTTGCATCTTCTATTCGATGAACTTGGCCTTTTCGAAACAATTCCTGATCGTCGACTTGACGATCTGCTCCCAAGCACGGCAGAGCGTCGGGCAACGTGAACTTGAGCTCCTTTACCTCATCCATTGCCTCAAGCCGGCGGCATAGCAGGAGCTTCTTGTAGTGGCAATTGAGGTTCCCTATGATTCCTTGATCCGTTGGTTACGGATCGGCTGTCATGTTAGGTGGGAAGAAGACCAGTTATCGAGACAGACCAGCACTCTGCGTCCCTGCTGGCCGTCGTCCGTCCCAAGCACGTAAGATCTCCTCGACAAGCTCCTCCGTCATCCACGCCATCGAGTTCGCTTCGTCAAGGTTAAAGACGTCGTATGCGGAGACCTGCCCGAGTCAGCGTCGGAGAACCTGTTGTTACCACTGAAGAAAGGATAGGCAGCCACCGCTCCAGCTTCGCCCTGTACTGTCTTAAACGTGATGCCGTGGGGCTTCTTGAAATTGTCCAACCAACCGTCGCTCGCCATGAAGTCCGGGATGTGCATCAGCTCGGCCAGTTTCATCACCTTCTTCTTGATCAGATCGCCACTGACAGGCAGATTCTGTCCTCTTGCTGGCTTCAGCCACATGAGCACTCCCTCATCAAGCTTTGGGTCGTGAGCCTGCATCAACCTGATGCGCTTCGATGGAACTCCAGCTTTGATTTCAGCCTCGATTGCACCCTTCTTGCTGAGAATACCCTTCAATATGGTTTTCTGAACTTCGACGCCCCATTTCTTGCTAATGTTCCCGGCCAACTTGGACTGATTCGGCTCCTTCTTCGCGGCATCGATAATCTCCGTTTTCTCCTTCAACGTAAAGTCGGTTCGCTTTCATTTCTGAGCTGATATTTTGGGCAGAATTTAAAAAACTGATGTCACTGTTGTGCGCGTGAGTAATGAGTTATGTTGTGCGCAGCTGGACTGTAGTTCGTCGCGTCGCCTTTGGGATGTAAGTGTGATAATCGAGCAATGCGTAGAAATACAGACTTTTTCACGACTTGTGCCTTTTAACAGTAGTGGCATAGTAGCGAGGGTAGGGCGTGGCATAGTAAATTTATTTTGTATTGAATTTTGTCGGGACCGAGCAGTAGTGGCATAATAGCGAGAGGGGCATAGTAGCGAGGTGGCATAGTAACGAGATTTGACTCAACGATGAAGCACGCACGAGAGAAATATAACATTTGGACGGCACAGCAGAACACAAAATAAAATAGATAACAAGTAAAATTACACTCATATTTTAGATTGTTTGAGCTTTCGGGCTTTTCTGAGACCTTCTTCAGGTCAGACTGGAATATCTCGGACGGAAGCCATGAAATCTGAGGGGGAGAAGTTGCAGGGCATGCTGGGAAGGGAATTAAAGATGTCGGTCTGGGAATATTAAAAGACTGGAAGGTAGTATACATGCGAATTCGCGAGTTCTCACCTCTATATTGGTGGCTGACTCGGGTAGGGATTCTTGGATGGTTAGGAAGAATCACTGGTTGAAGGAAAAGCTGTGGGAATTTCGTGTGAAGGGATAGGAAGAGAAGAGAGTGAGGCAGAATTGCAGGAGTGCCGGTGATTATTCGTTCGAATGGATAACGGGGTAATGCATTCGCCTATGTAAAATGAAGTGCATTGTTTGCATGGCAAACAATGGATAATGTTTTTTGAGAGATCATTAGTGTAAGATCGAGATGAGGGGTCAATGAGAGGATGTGGGGAGAGAGGAGAATTTATGATAAGCGCACATATTTTACTTCGAGGGCGGTTGCAGGTAGAGGAAATATAAGGTAATTTGTGAGGGTGGGGCGCCAAAGGGTTGGTGGAGATCAGGTTTTTGAGATCGGCGGGTCGTCTGTATGCGAGAGAGGCGTTCGTACAGTAAGGACGTGCTATCCATTTCATTGTGAGCTCTATTGTGCCGTCCAAATGTTATATGTATATATATACTATATATATATATATGTATGTATGTGTGTATATATATATAAATATATATATATATATATATATATATATATATATAAATATATATTTATATATATATATATGCGTGTGTGTGTAATTGTACATATATGAGTCACAAAATATTTATTTGGTAGTTTTGTCCATCCAAAAACGTATAGTATATTAACCGGTAGATTACCTAATAATAATATATCTACATTCCAACACGAATTCCTGCCATATGGCGAGAAAATATTCATTCACATGGAAATAGATAGATTCACAAGGAAAAGGGAGAGGAACACCTAAAGGAAGAGCACAGGAGAATGTCTGCTGTGCTCTCTCTTGTGTTCTTCTTTACTTTCCTGTGTTCGCCCTTTGTATTTGTTCCTATCCCTTATCCTTATATCTATTTCCTTGTGAATTAATAGGTATGTGTATGTATATATAATTATACCCATATATATATATATATATATATATATATATATATATATATATATATATATATATATATATATATATATATATATATATATATGTACTCATATTCATTTGCTTGAATATAGATATTAGGAAAAGGGATAAGAACTCATAGAAAAGACAAACACACGAGAGATGGGGAAGGCGATATCGAGCAGATCAAAGGGGTAAAAATATTTCCTAGACCGGGACCTGAACCATGGATCTTTCGACTTACTAGGCCGATGCTCAAACTACTTGAGTTATTGAGGAAACGTAATTTGCAACCAAGTGGAAAGATCCGTGGTTCAAATCCCGGTCAAGGAAATATTTGCATTTGTGATCTCCTCAATTCCACTTTCCCCACTTCTCCTGTGTTTGTGTTTTATATTAGTTCCTATCCCTTTTCCTTATATCTGTACCCATGTCATTAATGAATATTTTTTCGCCAAATGGTGGGTTGTTATACTTGAATACATACACACAAACACACACATAAGAGTTCATACCACTTGTCAGCCAAGTTTGAATGTGCGACTATTTTCGTTGTTCCCCTCGTGAAAAGTTTAAAAACGTCCCCGATTCAAGTACGAGTTATGATACGCGAATGCATTCTATGTAAATGCCGTCCTCTCCAATTCCCATCACGGCCTTTTGACCCACCACCTTGTCGTCAAAGTGACCCCTCCCCTTTCTCGCGGGGGCGACGATCTCCCGCCCCCCCCACGCCCCTTCCTTCCTCTCTCTTACATCCCCCTCCCCTTCCTATCACTCCCCGCTCCTCCGCTCACGTTTTCGCTCTCCCGAGATCATGTTTCACACACGCGGGAACTTTCAGCCGTGCCTTTCTCCTTCCCCAAACCCTCCTCCCTCCCTCTCTCTCTCGCCGGCCCTGCCCCGGGACAACTGCGAAGGCGTGCCTCGCCTCCCACGCGCTCCTGCCTGACCTAAATTCTTTGAGCAAACAGCCTTCCTTGCATCTCAGAAGCCCCCATCAACTTGCCGTCTCACCCCAGGGTCGCTTGGGGGACAGTGGGGGTCGGGAATTAATTCCCCGCCACACAAGGCGTTGCTCGGACGAAGGGTAAGGTGCGTTCCCTCCCTCTTTCGTCGTGACCAACTAGTAGCCGTAATTTTGCATGTTTATTATTTATGTAAAATACGCAATTAGGGCGTAGGATATACCGTAGTTATCTATCCTGGCTGGAGTGGGATTATGTGTATAAAGTTTAATTTATCGTGCATAAGTGAAAATGATTAGTTTTATTATCTCTTTATATTTTATTTCATTTGTATGTGAGCATATATTTACGCTTCCATAGCAATTAGTTCATAAACTTCTCAGTAAGAATTGCCAAACTACGAGAGTTCTTCCAAAGGTCACTTGGTGGTATACATTTTTCAAATGAGTGAATATTTCGTGGGGCCTTAAATTCTTCCTATGCCCCTTTAAAAGGAAACGATATACCTCCAAAATATTGAAAATATTATAGAAATACATGTATCGATGAATTTGGAGTTCCCAGGCTCCAACAAAGAAAGCCTGATTTGTGGTTACCAATTAGCATGGATAATTCATGCATTACAATTAGAGCACTTCACTTGCATGTAGGCATTTATAACTTAAACTTTCTATAACTAACTAGAAAAGAAAAGGCAATTTCTCGATACGGTAACAAAAACAGCACCTCGCAGCTATATAAATGTGCAATTTGGTAAGATTGAAAGGAAATACGTATTGTACGATCTTATAATACGCAATAATTACGAATTGAGTAGTTTCAGGCGTGATGGGGTGGAAGTCGAACATAATGAATAACTGATTGAAGCACTTTTCCACTTCATAGGGAATCAATTATCAAGTGCAAAAGTGTTTCGATTAGTTATTCATTGCGCAATAATTAAACAGAAACAGGTACAACGAGTAACATATTTTAGTTTTTCATAATTGGGTTTCATTTGTATCGTTCAGAGTTATGCTTCACGTTTTATAAGATACGTATTTTTTACAGTAATCTTCAGTTATATTTACAATGGCTAATAAATTGTACGTCCTTGGCCGTGTGCATACAAATACAAAGAAAAACGTTGGAAGCGAATTTCGTACTAGACTTTTAGACTTATAACGCTAATGATTCTCTTTTGCAGAATAACAGCAGTGTTTAGCGACTTTGATAAGCATCGCCTTAAAAAATCAGCCTGGAGTTAATTCTTATTTTACCTTTGCACAATAAATTTCATTTCGTAAGGTTAAGGAATATTTACTTACCAAAATGTACATTTTCATTAGCTATGCCTTAAAACGTAAAGTATAGCTTCTGTTTGTTTCTTCCATTTTTAACATTGCTCTGCATATACAAAAAGGGATTGAGGAAATTCTACTCTATCAATAGTCGGATCGGAACCAAGTAATTTATGAGCAATCAGAACTATGATACACTAAAGACTATTTGCTTGTACAATTGTTACATAGACCATGGCACAAATATTTTGTCTTTCCCTTAAATGCTAACTTTTTGTATTCAAACCGGGTTCGTAGTTGACACATGTTTGTTTTAATTGCTCCCGTATGTATATTTCTCCACATTTTACCCATATTAATGTATAAATTGTACGTTATCTTTCTCTACTTTACACTTACGCACACTAACTTCATTGATATGACATCATTTATTTAATGTTCGGCTGGATAGTAGCATGTAGGCCATTTTTCAATCTACTGGACTATGAAAAGTTCTTTATCTATAGAGTAACTTGTCCGTTGCCTCTGAATTTTTCTTTATTTATTATTTTGCTTCCCTTGACTCCTTATGATAAAAATATCAAAAATGAAACGCCATATGATTCATAACCTTTCATTGGTATAATTAGTCCTATATTTAAAAAACTAGAAAAAAAATATTTAAAAAAATTAAATGGACACATAAAAGGTTAAATGGGGGTAAATATAAATGAAAAATCATGGTAGTTCATACCTACTGATCGAAATGTTACTCGTGGAAATATATGGTAATAAATCTGACCCGAGAGCGATAGATATGCCAATCAAAGTAAAACTCTATAATATTTTGATGGCGATTAAATTTAGCCCAAACGAAGATTTGATTTCTTCTAAAATTGGTTGAATCGTATGCTGTCGTTATCAGTATTTAAGCTTAACAATTTCGATGTTTTAGATTCTTTACAGTCGGGGATTATTTTAATAATATGAAAGAGGTTCATAAGAGAAATTCTCTGTAATTACCCAGATGTAGCTTTTGATGACATTTTAATTCTTCGAGAAACAAATAGCAAAGTAAAAATCTCTAAGAAAATACCTTTGAAAATTTTAATACAAAATTTACAGCTGCATGGTTCCGAAAACTGATCTTTGGAACAAGATTATGTGCGTATGTTGGAGCATTATTCGATATGGGTAGGACTAAGAATAGAAAGACGTTGAACGGTAAGGAAGACAAGCGGTAAAGTTTTGTATATAGTGGGGAAGGAAAGAAAGATGTTAAGTGAACATCGAAGAAGGCTGAATTGGTGGATGGAGGTGAAAATTGAGAGATAGTGATGTGCTGGAGGCCACGAAAGAAGGGAGATGTTGCGTTAGCGAATACGCAGGAAGAAAACAGGAATTTAGTGCGAAGCTGTGGTCGGTAAAATATATATATATGAAGAACTGAATGCTCATAAATTTAGGATGGAAAAGGTCCATGAGATTATTACTAGTCTAAAGGGACCGTAAACGACTTACTTTAAAATGGGTGGACTTCCTTGTAAGATAAATACAATGTTCATATATTACTACGAAGGAAGGAAGGAACATGAACCTTTTACGTATTATGTATTACCACTTAAATGCTGTATCTTTTTAAATATTAATGACTCGTGTTTTAGAAATACTTCGAAAATTCATTATCCATTTAAATATTCATGAAATCATGAATCATTCTCCTAAAGGTAACAAATTTATGCAGTAGAGTTTTCATCTCCGAGTGCTCACACAGTTCAAATACAGTTTTAAAATTTTTGAAATGTAAAGTAATTCCTAATTTTTCAAATGATTACAAATCAAACATTACTTTTAGTCATGATTATGATAATCTCTCTGTGTTTATAATAAAATTGTCTTCAAATAGAATTTACCTTTAATAAAGTAGTCATAGGAATATCGTTCATGTTCAATTACGCTGTTGCAAAAGATTCCTTAGAGTGATAGTTCATGGTTAAATAATCTCTGAGATAGAATTTCTCATAAATACCCTTCCTGAAATCTATAATCCGATCCTTCCTGGTAAAATAGATTAAACGAAGCTTTCGATGAATAACGGAATCCTGAATTTCTGAACCATGAATCCATTTGAAGAGGATGGAGAAGGTGCACTAAGAAATTCAGATACGCATCCATCCCTTTTCGATTACGTAGATGTACTTATACACGAGAATGCGCATCATGGATATACGTGTAACACATTTGCCGCACCAATCGGATTATCCTCTTTCCAATTTTCTCTGGTCCTTAATAGATGATTGAATCTTGAATGAAAATGCTGTTTACCGCTCAGATACTCAGGAAGAGTACCCGTAGGCATCGGCGACGGATTTGTGTAACACCTCCTCATGACGTGGAAAAATGCTTCACATAGCAAGCATGCTTAAAAAAACAGTTTGGCTATTTTTCACTTTATTCTGTGCCGCGTATCGAGCCACCGCTCTTCTCTCTTTTCCTCCGACATATTTATTTCCCAATCACATTCTTTTTCCTTTTCTGAACAAATTTATCTCCCTTTAGTACTTCGTTCGCAGTCTGCTAAGGTGTAGAAATATTACGACGCATCGTAGTCAGGAGTCCTAAAATGATTTGAATTTTTTCATCGTAGTTCAGGGATAAGTGCGTTGATTGTAAACATTTGAGAAGCGGATGTGGAGGCTGATCGGTAGAGAAAGCTGGTCGGAGAAGGAGACTAATGCGGAAGTTTTAAATGTGGTATGAGTAGGGATGAAGTTGATAGGTGAAATCCAGAAAAAATAAGCCAGAGAAATGGGTTAAGGACCTATAGAGAGGCAACGGGATCCTGAGACCAATCCTAGGTATATCAGGTACGTCCAATATACGCAGGGAACGGAAGAAAAAAGATTTTTAAACAGTCTAGTAGAATTTACAAATAACTAACAAAGGCAAAAATAATATAGGGAAAATGAAATAAAGTATGGTCATTTTCCAAGACATTGGTCTCTAAGAAGAATCCAAAAACCTACCCTCAATGGATAAATTACCTTGAATAAATGGCTACTGTCACTTCCTGCCTAGTCACGCGTGTATGGTTACTACCTTTCCCTGTGAGGACTATTTGTTTCCACACTAAGACGTTTTCATTTTGGAAAAAATCAATATTGATATTTAGAAAAATTGCCCGATTCATCAATTTGAGTTCCAAATCATTTCGCTGAGTATTTCATCATTAAATATTTTCGCCTTAAAGAATAATATTGGCGAAATAAATATAAATCAGAATTTATAAGCAAAAAGAAAAGTAGGAATTTACAAAACAGTTTAAAATGAATCTCAATCACATTGAAATAACGAAAGCAGTATACCATCCGTTGGTCTCTTAGCACGGTGTGAAAATATTTGTGTAACAGATGTTGCCCTTGAACTTGAAGATAAGCCACTTATGGAATAGGCATTCTCATAGCAAACGCGTTTTAATTTTGCGAAAAGTGGGTAGTATATATTATTGGTTATCCTAGACGCTAAGTCAGAAAAAATTGCAGTTGTTTCTGACTCAACTAATTAGTTTATAACCATCTTAGAATATAAATATTATCCAAAATTTACGAAACACAGTGGTGTTTCATATTCTGGAGCAAGGAACTTGAATGCTATGAATTACCATAAAACAGCAATAAAACATACCCTATCAGTTGTTAAGGTAACACAAATTCACAATTCAACAGGGAGAAATAAAAAGTTTAACGCGTGTTCATTTCACATAGTCAATTTGAAAAAAAGCAATCACCTCCAGGAAAATTCATATCAAAGGTAGCTTTAATTTACTTGAAATTATTTTAAATTTAATTTCTGGTCATTTACATTTAAATGTTCTAACACTTGACGATGTGACATATTTTTCTTGGCAGCCGCTAATTATAAAACAAATTTCGCGCATCGACGGCAAGAGAAGTGATTTAGCGCGGCTTCATGACGCGTCGGCGAGAGTAGCAGTGGAAATGTGCAGAAGAGAGAAAGGTTTTTTTGAACGTCTAGTTTGTACGCTGTGGATCATTTGATTAGCGGTAATTTTACCAGTACGTGGACGTAAAAGAGACGCATAAAGATGTTACGAAGACCGAAAACATCGCCGCGAGTGGCGACGTGTCGGCAGAAATTGACATCGCTATGGCGGTGGTAGGGGATGCCTTTCGGGTTTAAGGCTTTCCCTTAAGTCGACCGAGAAGATGGCGGGGGACCATTTATGCGAACATTTATATCTTTTTTATCTCCCCACCGTACGCTCGGGCACAGAACGCGCCCTCGCTGATATAGTCGCCTTCCACCACCCCTCTCTCTCTCTATCTCTCTGTGTCTCATCCTCTCCCTCTCTCTCTCTCTTCTTCTCCTTATAAACCCTTAGCGCTCCCCCCTTTCCCTAAGCCTCCTCCCACCCGCTTGCAGATTTGGCCCAAAGGCCCCCAGCTCCCCTTTCCAACTCCCCCCACCTCTCTCCCTCCCCCTTCCCCCGCGCCATCACCATCGCGATGAAGGGAACACGTTGACTGAAAATAGACACGCGCGGCGAAAATGAAATGCGAATTTTGAAAGGAGTGCGGGGAATGGAAGATTGCGGACGGGGTCGTGCACCTTGGGGAGAGTGTCGCGAGGAAAGGGTTTTTGGGGGTTTGGAGGCGAGAGGGGGTTTCTGAGGGGAAAGGGGGCAGTATGTGTTACGGCGTGCGAGAGAGAGAGGAATGGGGCAAGTCGTGGGAGGTATCGGAACGAAATTGTTATGAGATCGTGTTCAAAAAAAAGAATACGACGAGGAAAATGGGAGGCTGGTGGGTGGAAGGGTAGGGAAACTCCATGGAGAGTAAGGAAGGGGAGGGGAATTGGAGGGAGGGAGGGGGACGTTGTTAGGTGGGAAAATGAATGGGTGTCGTACGCGAAGGGATCAAGACTATAGATGGAAGGAATGATATCGATTTGAAATTTACTAGCAAATACAATCCACCTGCGATTTCGTTGCCTGTTAAACTACTGGAGCAAGTATGATACTAGGTCGTCAGGAGGACATCTTCTGCAGTAATTAACTAGAAGATTGGTTTCCTGCAGTTTTCGACTCTCTTTTCATCTCACTTACCCTTTTTTTTTTAGTAAGTCCCTACAATCACATTTCTCACTATCTGCTTTACGTATTCTATTCTTTGCCTTCCTTTTCAGTTATTCCCATCCATCATCCAATATCCGTGTCTTCAGGAGACATTGGTAGGACTTCTTCCCGTAGAGAGATCCTTTTGAATAGGTAGTGCTTTTAACAGACTTCTTAATACTGATATTCTTGAAGGCCTTCTTCATTGGTGATTTTCTCTGCCTATTTATACCTACCTACTTTCATAACTGAATATATATATGTACATATATATATATATATATAATATATATATAATATATATATTATATATATACATATATATATATTATATATATTATATATATATATATATATGGGACGGTACAATAGAACACAAATAGAATAGCGACATTGAGTCTCACTTGAAGAAGGCGTCTGAGAGGGCCGAAAGCTCGAACTATTTACCGTGTGAGTGTCCTTTTAAATTTTGCTATTCTATTTGTGTTCTATTGTGCCGTCCCATTATTGTGCCGCTCGTGTGAGTTTTTTCGTACAATCGTTTTATATATATATATATATATATATATATATATATATATATATATATATATATACACATATATATAGTACAATACACAGTAACACACAATATAGAAACACAAAAAAAGAACACTCACACGTATTTTCTTGATATTTCGACGGAAACAATCCGTCTTCCTCTGAAGATATAGAAGTGAGGATATATATATATATATATATATATATATATATATATATATATATATATATATATATATATATATATACACACATACATATATATATACACATACATCTACATCTACATAATACCCCGCAAGCCGCCGCAAGGGCGGGGGGTGTTAGGTCACCAACAGTAAAAAAGAAAAATACCACATGCAAAAAAACAACACGGAAAATTACACCCACAGCAGCGCGCACACTCATGCAAAAATCCTTTCATCCAATACTCATGCAAACACATATACCGCAAAACAACTAAAAAACTGCACCCCATGATGCAGCACGAAAGCCATCCTACAACACGGAAGCCAGGACACAACAAGCAAGAAATTGAAACATCACTACCACATGAAAATGCACCACGAAACACTCGACCCCCAAAGAGTCTCTAATTGGCAGGGAATGCGACCCAACGTTGCAGGTAGCAGGAATTTGCCCCCGCGGAGAGGGACGAGGGATTGAAAGGAAAGAGACTTAAAAACAGATGAACGGAACACGAATGAGGTCATTCGGAAAGAATGGGTTATTATAGCAAAACACATAAGGTTAGTGGAAGAGCATGCATTTAAATACAACCAATTATTTTTTAGACGCTGAGGGTGGCAAGTGGAATTTTTGCTATCTATAACCCTGCAGTTGCTATCCCGTATTGTCCGTGGGAAGAAGGAGTCCTTGAGTCGGCTAGTTCTGGCATCTATTTCCCGAATTTTATATGCATGATCCAAGCGACCAATGTATAACCCCCGCCACACGCCCTTGCGGCGGCTTGCGGGGTATTATGTAGATGTAGATGTAGGAGTACGAATAATTTGCGAGACCTCGGTGCTGAAACATGCGGATCTAAATTTATTTAATAATTTCAATCTTGCATTGAATCGTCTTTCAGCCAATGATTCCCACCCCAAATCCATGAGCATTTCGGTTGACGCTTTGCGTTTTATCGTAGAAATTTTTTACAAAACGGGCTGCCCGGCGTTGAACCTTCTCAATTTCCCGAATGAGACCATTTTCACTCGGATCCCACACGCTGCATGCGTATTCTAAATGAGGCCTTACAAGAGCGTGGTAACAACGTTCCTTGACCTTCGAGTCACTTTTGCCGACAATGCGTCTAATGAATCCCAATTTTTTATATGCTTGACCACAGACTTTACGTATGTGAGTCCCCCAAGTTAAGTCTTTTGTGAATGTGACACCTAGGTATTTTACCGTATCAACTACTGCTAGGTCACCTCCAGCTAATTTGTAAGCAAATCCCGTTGATCTTTTAAAGAAATTTACCACTGAACATTTATTATAATTTAGAGTCAATCCCCAGTTAGAACGCCATTTAGTAATGCAATCTAAATCCTGCTCTAGAATAAAACGATCCTCATCCCCAGATATCTCCCGATAGATCACCGTGGATCATACAGGTATATATATGCCTACTTTCATGATTCTTTAGTTTTACTGTACTTATTTTTTCCATCATTATTTTCTTGCCTGATACTGTTTTAAACTACTAATAGAAAGTTTCACCTCACTTCCAGTATAGGGTTGCTATTGGAAGATTTCTATTTTGTTAAAGATAAGGTTTTTTGCCAGGCAAATATATTTTGCGATATCGCTCTTACTCATGTCAACGCTGAAAATCGTTCTTCCTATGGTAAAAAAGTTGTCTATTCGTTCAGTCTTGGACGGCTCGACTTGTTTCAAGGTAATTCTCGTTTGTTTTTCTTCATAATCCATTTTTTTATTTTGACCACTATTTTGTGTAACTTCAAAACTCCTTTTTGTTTCCTGGTGAACATGAGTTTTTAAATATGACTTTTCGTGTTCTAATTTAATGTATATTTTTGACTTGAATGTAAAATAATTCTATCCGCAATCTTTACCCGTATCCCATAAGGACTTCCATCTGCTTTTCATGAAATCTGAAAATATTTCATTTTTTGCAGTGTACCACTTCTATTTCCTTTGGGATATTAGTAATTTTCTTCCAAGAAAGTTCATCCAAACCTTTATATCGAATACGATTAAGTTGAACTCATATGAACTCATATCTCCTTCTTTGTGAAAATTCTCAGGAATAGAATCCTTTTCTTTCCCTAAATCATTCCTATAGCCAAAGTGACATTTAGAAAGAAATTAATTTACTTTCTGTTACATCCTGTAAATAATTCATGTAAATATTTTTATCACAGAAAAGTATTTGTAGTATGTGCTAAGTGGTCACCTTCTCCTTATCCCTGCACGTTCAGTTTTAAAGGTAATATGGTGGTTCATCCCAATCATTCTGTGCAGCCACCAGATTGTGGAAGTCAACCGTGCCATTTGGGGTTTTTACCATGAGTTAGTATTATTTAGCGTACGGAGGAATGGTGGAGCGTGATCAATCTCTGAAATTACTCTTGATTCAAATCAACGTGTCCTTAGCGTAACATCTCAATTGATGGTCTTACTGACCACACCTTAGATAGTCCTACCACGGCACTCTAATGAAGATGATGGAGATGCAACGGCTGTAATTACCACCGCGGAATTCAAACACCGTCCATTACCTTGAGAGATATTTGCATTTATCAGAGAACAATCCAGATCTCTGAATGAAGAATTCGAGGGTCACGACTGAAAATGTGAAGTTCCCTATGCAGAATTTAATTTATTGATGGGCAAGTTTTGCAACTCCTCCTTCACTAACGAAAGGGAGAAAAAAAGGAGTTTGGATTGGGCACGCGGGCTGTGATAATTCCCCAAGAGTAAGTACAGCAGTGTCGTCTTAGCGCCCGATTTGGAACTTAATAATAGTGTAATAACAGTTATGTATATACAATGCAGAACCTATCTGGGATGACATGAATTCTGGAAAGCGGTTCAAGCCCTTTGGGAGAATATTATGGATCCAGCTCCGTCAAATCGATGGGTAAAACCCATCTCGGATAGGTCACCCACTATCTCTGAATAGGTGCATCATAGTCACTACGAGATCAAACGAGAGCCAAAGAAGAGGAGGAAAATGGGGACGAAAATTTTACGAGTGATGGACCGACGTAAAACTTGATTTCAGGATTTTATTGAGCCAAGCGATTCATAAAAAGGACATCATCACACTCCGCGGATAGGGTGGCAACACATGAGGTTTTTCGTTAAAGCATTCATCCCGAGTGATGGGACAATATGAAGGGATTCGGGGACGCTGTCGTGGCGAAGGAATATCCGAGGGGTCTGATGACGGGGGGGCTCGCGCTTCGCAGCCCACCGTAGAAGGGGTCTACGTGATCGAGGGTCACAACGGGGGAGCCGACTTGGAACAAAAGTTCGTGACGGTCGTGGGCTGGGGGTGGGTGAGGAGGGCCCAGACGGGGTCCCGGGTGCGATGAGGACTTCGGGGAACCCGGGGTCTTGCGAGGGCACCGCATAGGTACGTAGGAGGGTGTGGGGCGAGAGGAGAGGGGTTGGCTGGGAGATGATGTAAGGGGATTGCGTCGGACGGGTTGGCAGGAGACGTGACGAATCAGGAAGAGATGGAAGCTTTTGCGGGAGGCTAGGAGGGAGGGTGAGAGATGAGGAGAAAAAAAATGAATGGCACGACGGGTGGTGAAACAGAAGACAAGGTGAGGAAAGAGGCGTTCGGAAGGATGAGGGACTTCGGGGAAGAGGGGGGGGGGGGGGGTTGGTCATGGGCATTACATATAAACGCACAGTTGGTTTCATGGTATAAGTTTCATCCATTCACACTCTTCTACTCGGAATTGTGTCTCTTAGAATATGACATCCAGCTTGTAAACTCATATCAGTTCTCCGCTCTCTCTTCACGGGTGAAAATCAGCTGTAATATATGGTGCCTCTTTCGCGAATAGGCTGGAATATGCTGAAATATTTCAATAAAATGATATCTATAAATATGAATAGAGAATCGCTCAATATCAGGTTAGAAGCTCAGCGCGGAAGTGAAAATTAACTTACCCCGAGGTGAATGACTGACATTTTTACATCATGTCACAGTTTATCGAACAAATTCTCGATTGTTATCACTCTTGATTGGTGAATAGTTTAAGTCCAAATTGATAGGAATAAAATCGTAGTTAAAACGTGACATTCATCGGAAATCATCGCTTTTTTTCTGTATTAATGAAATGGAGTTAATTTCCTCAACCATAAATTAAGAAATTATGCGGTGTATTTTCCTTAAGATGGCACCAACATTCCTTAATCATGCCGGTAGTTCTGAAAGCATAATGGGTAATTTACTCTTTAACGTCAGACGGCGGGGGTTGTAAGTTTTAGGTTCCATCATTGCTGTATTTTAATAGTCCCTATTTTTCCCCTGCGACGGTACTTGATAAAAGCCTGCCGAACGATCATTTGCGCGAGTTTCATTTCAGACGTTTATGACGATATCCGGTAATGTGAACGCGACACCATGAAGATATCTTTTACGGGGGGGATACATTTTTCAACTGGGAAATAGCGAGACAAAATTGAGCCCAGACTAAAAGGAATCTCCTTCAATGCAAATACGGCACATTGTGCATTCACGTCCCGGCGTTCCTTTCCAGTCCAGGTTTTTAATCATGTCCCCAGTTCACATTTCACTCCATTTTGGCGTTGAATCGCATTTGAGGGAGGCTTGGGGGGGAGGGCGGGAAAGCTGCGAAGAAAATGCAGCATCGCGATAAAATGGCGCAGGTGCCACGCGAGCAACGGCGCACGCTTCCGGAGGAAAATCACGAGCGGGACCCCGGGAGAGCACTAGGTCGGACCTAGAAAAAAAAACCTAAAAAATGTCCGGAACCGTGGTGAAATTTTTCCGCCCCTATTCACGTTAATTCCTGTGTCATCTCGAAAAAGAGACTCTCCCCCAGTGGGGGGGGGGTGGCGGATAGTTAGTGTGGAAAGGTGGAGGGACGGACGCACATTCCAACGATCCGCGAGTGAATGCATAAAAGCCGGACGGACTGAGGGGGGGTTTCGACGAGACGGGCGTGGCGAGAATGGGGGGAGGGAGATAAAGGGGTGGTGGAGGTGAGGAGGGGCAGGGTTGCGAGGGTGGAAGCCTCCCGAAGCCGTCCGGCCATCCCCGTGTGTGTGTTCCGAGCGAGTGGAGAATGAGTGGGCGGGAATGGATGTGAGTGCGGGCGGGGGAGGTTTTTAGGCGCTTGGGTCGGAGGGGATGGGGAAAAGGAAAAGTAATCACGCTGGACGCCGCTGCCTCTGCTAGGCACGTCGCGTCCGATCTCTCGCGGAGATGGAATGGAATGAAATGGGTCCGAAGGGAAGGGACCCTTGGCGCTGTGGTTGTGGGTTGGCGCGGGTCGAGGGAAGGAGAGAGGTTGCACTCGGAGGAAGAAGAGGGAATGAACAGATGAGCAAACGTATTTATCTGGCGTTGGGCAGGGTTGGGAGGAGTAGGGGGGACGAAATTAAGACCTTCAGGAGATCCCGTCTTCCATTTAATCTTTCGTCACGATGCGCGCAGTGGGGAAAATTAAAGGATGAAATAAAAGGATAAATAATCAAGAGTGTACCAAAAAAAAGGCACCTAACTAGCCAGTGATTCGCACGGCGTGACTCCATGGAGAGGCGTGGAATTTTGATTTTGGAAGGTGTCGAAAACTTATGAATTACTGAATCGAAACATTTCGAAAATTCAAATTCCTACGACACTTTCAGGATATATTAGCACAGTTGGAGTGCTTCCTCCATAATAATTAGTTGTGACTAGAGACGCGTGAACTTTAGTTTTGGCAAATTAAGGCGTATCGTATTAAAACAAATTTTATCGTAAATGAAACACGGTGCTTGCTTTATGTGAAAGAGCAGTTGATTTAAGGAGAAAAAGGATTTTGATAATATCTAACAACTGGTTCGAACGTCATTACGGGGTACACATTACAGATACTCATGGAAGGTGCCAGGGGAAACATAATCTCATAATTTGGAATAATTTAGAAACAACATCATCAACTCACACAGTTTCTCGGGTGCGGATGAAGGCTTCGGATCATGACTAAGTTGCCATGGATTGTAATTTAAATTCCAAATGGCATTAGGCGGGGTTGGAGTGCCAAAGTGGAATACTGAAAGTATAACAGGAGTAAAAAGGACTACCAAATAAAAGTAAATATCTAAATGAGAGGAGGGGTTCAGAAACTAATGGGAAATCTGAGTAGAAACTAAGAAAAAGTCAGAAAAAGAAATGATACACTAAAAATCGAAATATGGAGAATAAGAGAATTAAGAAATCAAGGGTCACGGGAGAGACGCTGACTAGGATGGACGGGTGAAGAAAATGGGAGAACGTAAGCATGGCAATTGAGAGAAGAAGGTATAGATAGTGAAAAAATACACAAAAGCGAGATACTCAAGGGCCACAAAAATGTTGCGGAAAGATTGGTACAAGAAAATAGAGAATTTTCAGATTTCAGAACATATTTAAAAGACATACACAGGAGATGTGGGGAAGACGGATTCAGCAGATCACGAGTGCAAAAATATTTCCTTGACAGGGATTTAAACTCCGAATCTTTTAACTTGTCGGGCCGATTCTTTATTTATTTGAGCTATTGAGGAAACATAATTTACACTGAAATCTGCGTGGAGTGGATGTTACCAAGTGCCTCGATTCTTTGGCAGGAGATGGCGTTAAAGAGCGGTTTCACTCACCAAAGGCGAAATTGACAACGACACTAGAGGATAGGACTGTAAGGTAAGCAATCATAAAACGTCATAAAGGACAGGCACAGTGCGTTTCGTGACACGCATAGTCAAAAAAGAAGACGACCCACATTGGCCAAATTCAAACACGAAAACCCGCCATTTGGGGAACATATGTTCTATTGTACCGACCAAGTTTTAAATATATATATATACATATATATACATATATATATATATATATATATATATATATATATATATATATATATATATGTGTATATATATATATATATGTATATATATATATATATTCATATATACATATATATATATATACATATATACATATATATATACATATACATATATATATATATTCATATATATATATACATATATACATATATATATACATATACATATATATATATATATATATATATATATATAATATACATAATCCAAATTTTTTATTCAACACTTCCGTTTTACTTCGACGAAATCATATGTATATTATATATATATATATATATATATATATATATATATATATATATATATATATAGTATATGCTTTCATAGACGTAACACGGAAGTGCCGAATAGTACAATACACAGTAACACATAATATAGAAACACAAAAAAAGAGAACACTCACACGTATTTTCTTGATATTTCGACGGAAACAATCCGTCTTCCTCTGAAGATGTAGAAGTAATGACTGCTGGAATTGTTGAGGTGAGGGGTGCGAGAGAAAGGGAAGGGGGCCAGGGGAAGGGGAGAACGGGAGGCGAAGGAGGGGTGAAAGGAATGGTTGGGGAGAGGAAAGGGAGAGGGAAGGGGTGGAAGTAACAGTTTTAGGCCACTCCCATCAGTGAACGACATTGAGGCCCGGATGCTGATAGGCCATACAGATGTAAATGAAAGCCAATTCAAGGGTTTTTAATTCTATAGGGTTATCGGATGTGGGAAGGGACGCTAGGACGGAAACATTGTAACACTGGTTGAAGGGGGTATTGTGATGGGAAGCATGTTTAGGGATGGGGAGACCCGCGGACGGGGAGGAGGGATTGCACGAGGCGCGGTGGTTGTTAATCCTAATGTTAAGTGGTGTGGAACATTGGCCTATGTAAAAGGACGGGCAGAGTTTACAGGTAAGAAGATAAACAACATTCTTGGAAGTGCAAGAGGAATAGGGGAAGGGCGGGAGAGAGTTGAATGGTGGGATGGAGTGGGGTGGAGTGGTGAAAATAGGGCAGGTTTTGCATCTTGCTCGATGACATGGAGTGGGTATGGCTCTGGGTGTGTGAGGGGATTTTGAGAGTGGCCTGGTGGATTTGAGGATATCTGCTAGGTTGGCGGGACGTTTGAAGGTGACAGAGGGGCAATTGGGGAGAAGGTTGGAGGAAGTGTTGTGATTTTTGAGGATGGGGAATAGGTCTTTGAGGATGACTTTGAGGGACTGAATGCCTGGGAAGTAGGTCGTACAGATTGAGAGAGGCTGGGAGTCTGTGGTAGACGCAGGCTTGGGGGTGTAGGAATGTTTAAGTATTTTTTTATGGAGGAGAGAATCAGGGTATCCTCGTTGGAGGAGGGAGTGGTGAAGGTTGTTAAGGTATTTGTTAAGGGATTCGGGATGGTTGCAAATGCGGTGACCGCGGATAGAAAGAGAGTAAGGGAGGGAGCGCTTGGTATGGGAGGGGTGACAACTGCTGTAATGAAGTCGCACCCCTCACCTCAACAATTCCAGCAGTCATTACTTCTACATCTTCAGAGGAAGACGGATTGTTTCCGTCGAAATATCAAGAAAATACGTGTGAGTGTTCTCTTTTTTTGTGTTTCTATATTATGTGTTACTGTGTATTGTACTATATATATATATATATATATATATATATATATATATATATATATATAATATACATATGATTTCGTCGAAGTAAAACGGAAGTGTTGAATAAAAAATTTGGATTATGTATATATATATATATATATATTAATATATATGTATATGTATATATATATGTATATATGTATATATATATATATAATATACATATGATTTCGTCGAAGTAAAACGGAAGTGTTGAATAAAAAATTTGGACAGCAACAAACAATATAAGAACATTTCAAAAGAGCACTCACACGTCATTTCTTGATAATTTCGACAAAATTTAGCTCCGTCTTCCTCAGAAGAAAAAGTGGCAATGCCTGCTGGTATAGGTGAGGTATGCGAGAGAAGGAAAATGGGAGCTGTAGAAGAGGAGAATGGGAGGCGGGGGAGGGGTGAGAGAAAGGGTTGGGGGACAGGAATGGCTAGAGGGGAGCGAAGACAGGGACGGAGTGAGAGGGAGGAGGTGGATTTAATGCACTATCGGAAAAGAAAACAATTCACTCACCCACACATACTGCATCATACAAAACCCAGGTTTCAATTTACAAAGTCGTAATCAGGACACTGTAAGTCAAACTCTGTCCGGCCTTTTACATTGGCCAATGTTCCACAACCCTGAACTTTAGCGTAAAAAATCATCGCGCCTCGTGCAATCCCTCTTCCCCGTCCGCGGGTCTCCCCAACCCTAAACATGCCTGCCATCATAACACCCCCTTCAACTAGTGCTACAATGTTTTCGTTCTAGCGTCCCTTCCTCCATCCGATATTCTTAAAGAACTAAAAACTCTAGAAATGGCATATATATGGCTTTGCATGTCCTATCAACATCCGGGTCTGAATTTTGTTCACTACTGAGAATGGTCTGCATTGTCACTTTGTGGAAGCAATTCAAATCGGAAAGGAAAAAACGTTCTTCCGCATGTATTTTGTTGTACGTGACCTGTGTTTCGACTTACAGTGTGCTGATTACGACTTTGTGTATATATGTATATACCCACACACACACACAGAACGTTGGCACAAAAGAGAGGCATGATTAAAAAATACACATACATTTTACGTTTTGCCAATCAGGCCTCCTTCGTCGAGCAAAAAAGAATGAGGATCTCGGAGTGAAGGCGAGAATGAGTCAGTTCAGGATATCGAGGGTAACAAGGAGAGAGATGGAGGATTGTCTCTGTGGTGGTGGTGGATGGAATAGTGGCTTTGGTTGTTGGTGAGCTTGGTTTAGACCGAGTGATTAAAAAATTACCGGGTTTTCCCCACAACATTGTCTACTAATTCTGTAAGAACTGCTGTCGTTGCTATGAAGCAGTTAATAAAGGATTGACAGTGGGAAGCGGTATTTTCAGGAATACGTTAATTGAAGAAGATTTTTGCAAAGTCACGGTGATTGTTGATAGGGACGGAAAGGGGATTGGTGCATACGTATATGTAGAAAGATTGGCTGAAATTATAAGAGTGGCGGTATATTGCAATCGTTGGAGCGCCATGCATTGTAGTCACACTAATCCGGCAGCTTTCCTCAGTGATTCAAATATTAGTCACATCGAGTTTCTCAACCCATTTCTGTGTATAGGAGGCTGTTTCAAAGGCGTTATTATGAACACTCCCGTTTCTTGCATCCCACCAAGTCTTCATTATTTGTTGCGCACCGTTTACTACCAATTACTAGAGCTTACACGGCCTACCCTGTCGCATTACCTATTTCATTTAATAGGTTTTCGCAGGTTTTTCACACTCCCATTCATGTCTGGGTTTTTTCCTGCGTTGGGCTTTTCGTCAAGGATAAATGTCTTTTCCTTACGTTTTTCCCATCATTTTGCATTGTGTTTTACACTCTTGGTACTCAACTATATTGATTAAGTCAATTTTCATTATTTACTTTTTTTTATATTATTTAACACTCAAATTCAATTATATTTTCATTGAATGTATTCGACGATTGGTTAAATGAAAGATGGGACTGCCACACTCTCAATCTCGCCCGAAAAAAGGCAAATTATTATTATTATTTCATCTCATTGAACACCTTAAAAACTTATTTCTTCGTCAAAATAGTCTTTAATTCTACCCCACGATCAATTGCTTCTTTTGGTCAACATTTTTTCCACTGCGTTTCGGAAGCTTACTCGAAGACGTGTTGCTCAGTTAAACAATTTTTCCACATTTTCCAAATCGTATTTCTTCTTATCCTTACTTACCTCTCAGTGAACTCACGCTTCCGTTCTCGTCCGAGCTCCTGACCCTTATCCAAACCGGGTTGGCCACCCGTTGCAACCTCCCCCGACCCCCGACGCCTGTCTTTTCAAGCGTCGACCCCAGGCACAAAGGCTCGAAGTTGACCACGAGGTGATAAACCTTTCCTCTCTCCTTCTGGACGAAAACGAACTCGTGGTATTAAATGAAGGGCTCTCCTTCGCTCTTACCCCCCATAATCAGCCACGTTAGTATTGTGACCACCGCCCCAAACTTCTGCCATAAACTGCGACTGCGGGTGTGTTGGAATTTACATCGAAATCCCCCAGCTCTCCCGCAATTACCCCTCCTACTAGGGAAATTCCTTCCCCCTTCACTTCGTGAACGTAGGGCATTCCCTTCTGATTATCTATGAAAACATTACTAACTATTTCTTTGGCTAATATCTGGGGTACTTCCTACAATCCCTAAATTGACTCAAAAACCAACCTACGGGTTGAGGACTGAGGCATGTAGGTACCTATGTGTACGAGAGCTGAGCATAAGCTTACATGTTGTCAAGTGCATGTAAAGAGTAATAATCCTTCATGAGATAGATGGTGACCTGACATCCCCTGTAACATTCCCTTGCGACGACTTTCGTGGTATTTTGTAAGATGTGGTGTAGATGTGAGATGAAAACCTTACCCACCACGAATCCTTTGCCCTCGGTAACATATCCTCCAGTAATGGTATTATAATGAAACCAGATAAAGGGTCATCACTTGACATATTATGTAAAGAAAAATGAAAAATCTCCATCATCTCCCTCCGTTACCCTTAAACGTTCCAATCCGATACGCTCCCAAAAATACATAAGCCTAGTAATCGCGTGCTCCTATTTGTTTCTGGCATCAAGTGCTCTACCGGACTCATCGCTGCACTGTTTAACTTTCACCTACAATCCCTTGCCACACCCTCTACTCCTTCATCAACGGTTCATTCAATGGGCATTTTTGCACTCGGGAATCGGAAGTTGACGTCAAGATTTCGGATCGGGATATACATGTAATAAACAGAGTTCAACTACTTCCTCAGCCTCCTACACCTCGTACCAATACCTGATAACCAAAATTTACATATAGCCACCATTGATATCACATCTCATTTCACCTCGATTCCTTTCATAGGCCTAGAGTATCTCTGCTACACGTATTACTTCGCTCGATGCCCAAGAGCACACACACTCCCTACCATCTTTCTCATCTGCTTGGCAGAATTGTTACTGCCAGTAAATGTTTCCTCCATTGTCAAATTCCTCCATACGATAAAAAGGCAACGCCTTGGATATAATGAACGTATGGTCCCTTATAATGCCATTCTCTTTTTGAGCCTCCTCGAAAATAATTTCGTCACAAATCAAAATCTCAAACTACTCCTCGGGGTCAGTTACTTCAACACTATCTTCATTCCTCGTCTCCAAGGGCATTAAAATATCCACTTTTATTGTAAGCTTCAAATATTCTTTCTCATTATCTATCACATCTTTCATACCGTGCTCCGCCGCAACGGAGATCGACATTTACTTTTAAAACGAAGCATTTTCCTCTTCCGTTAACTAAAATAACCAATAAACCATGAAAAATACCTCAATTTCTGCAGTTGTCTCCACCCCACATTAATAGCCTACTTTTCTCCGGAACCAACAGAAACCCGGTGTATTTTAAAGTAAATCCATCCCATGGTAAAAAGGAATTGATATGCATACTTAAAAAAATAATGAACATCTTCCTAGCTCAAAAATAATTATTTTTTTGAGCTGTTAAATTATGAGTCATCGATTAATGACCAGTCTCGCAGATCTCATTCTTGGCAGTGAAGGCAAAATTTTCCCATGTTTTATTACGCAAAGCATCTTAAAGGACTATTAAATATAAGAGGAAAACAAGGGGAAATGTTTTCATAAATTTATACATTTTAAGTATCACACAAATCAACGCTTATTTTCTAAACTCGAAGTTAATAGTTTTCAAAAAGGCGCGTGAAAAGTACGGGAATGTGATTAAAACAATCAATCTTTAGTCTTTGAACGTTTACCAGAGAAAAAGTCCCAGGAAAAGATAGAATAAAGATTCTTTAAAATGGTTACATAATTGTGTGTTAATGCACTAGAACATATTTACTATAGAGTTCGATTAACTAAGCTCTAAGTTAACGCTTGATTTTATGGTAGTTGCATTCTTCACGTACTTATTAATGTTCATAGCATTTTAAAATCAAAATCAGTGAAATATTTGAAAAATTTCATCTTGTAGCAATAGTTATGCAAATTTATAGAAGTGAGGAGTATATATTTCAATGAAATTGTTTCGTTATAAATCGTGTAGAAATGGAAACTTTATTTATACAAAGAGGGAGGCTCACTTGGTAGGTTGCCAGTAGTCAATTTCAATCATATAAAATTAATGCTAAGTTCATTATCTCGTATATTTTACATCTCTACCCGAAATCTTGACGCCAACTCCAAAATTCCGCATTCAAACAGGCACCTTGAAGTATTGGCCGATATATCTATTGAGAATATTTGAACCATAGAAAGAAGCATAAAACACGGGAGAAATGGAAATAAAAGAATTATTTGTGGGGAAAGCCGGAATGGAATTGATTTACCAATTTCACTCGCAAAGGATCCACCTCTTTGAATATGGGTGTTCAAAATTCGTATTTAAGAGGGAAGAAGAAAAAAATTCTGTTTAGTATTTTGTTTTAATGTCTAACTGATGTGAAGAGTATCGGTATGACAACTCGTCAAATATATTCTTCCAAAAGGCAATAATAAATTAAAAGAAAAAGATGGATAAATAAATGATTGGCTTGAAAGGAAAAAAATGTCAAAGGCATATGTACATCAGAAAATATAAATGAATTAGTGCATTGCAAATTTCACGGGTGCTTTCCATGATAAGTCCGAAAAAAGCTTGTAAATAAATAAATTATTGAAATACGTTCCCAATTGTTTATTTCTCAAAACGGTACACTTCCAAGTAATGGGATCCTTAACAATAAACTACTGAAAGTCATAAATTTGAATTTTACCTGACTGGCGAGAAATAACTATTTGAATAAAACAGTAACATACGCCGCCAGCGTGAAATTTTTCTAGAAACGGTTATCCTTAATTCTCTTCTGACCGCAAATTCCAAACGTGACAGTCCCAGCAGTCAAGTTGGTGCGTATTACATGCCGCGAAGCGAGGACGGCGGGGATCTGGCACATTAGGCGGCGGGAACCGGGGAAGCAAGCGGAAAAGAGAAGGGAGCCGGCACATCCACTCTTCCTCCCCCCCTTACCCCGGATACTCTTCGCGTTTCAGGGCGAATGAGCGAATATAGGGGTGGGCCCTGAGAGAGGGTGACAGCGGGGGAGAATGGCGAGTGTGGAGCCAAAAGAAGTGAGGGAAATATGAAGGCTTGTCGGCGGTCACCCCTAGTCGCAATTCCCTCTTCTTCCCCTCCCATCTCCCGAGTCTTCCCCCTACCCCGTCTCTCTCTATTCCCTCCTTCATAATTCCTAATCACCCCCTTCGCCACCCGCCTTTTACTATCCCGCTTCCGTATTTCCGAGGCATTTTTCGTGGCGATCAAGGTTTTTTTCAGTGAAACTTTCACACCGGCAAATGAACATTCTTCCCTCTCTTTTTGCTTTCGTCACTTACTCCTCCTCCTCCCCACCAGTGAACGCCTCCTCCACCTCTTGGAGGCGAAAGAGAAGCGGGCGCTCTTTTCATTCGCTTGACAGGTGGCGCCGGTTGTAATGGATGACTTTCTCAATTTACTCGTGCGATTTATTCGGTTTTTTTCGCTCGATTCAATCAACTACTTTCAGCGAAGTAATCGCGACGAGATTGTGTTTTTTTGTTTTATTTATTCGAGAGGATCATGGTGGTGGGAGAGACTAGACAATTTTGTTTTATCGCGTACGAGCACCGAAGATAAATGAGCGATGGGAAAGGGTGAATCAGTTACGCGAATGCGTAAATTGATAACTGGAATTAGCTTCGTTGTTGGACTCTTACTTTTGTTATAGGTGAAGCAATTCGTCATATTAATCTATTCGCAGTCTTCTTACTCGTATTCAGCGTTCTGTGCTCGTGCAAAAACATAAAATTAATAATGATGCATGGATCTACCGTTTTCGCAAATATCTACAACTCAGATTTTTGCGTCCTAGTCATACATATTCTTTGCACACATTTATCCAGTTCGTACTCAATAAACGACATCTCACGATATTCTCGAAGGTTTAGAACGATAATTATTATTTGAGTTTGTTACAAGATCTTAAGCCTTTGTAATAAAGTATTAGATAATCATCTTTCAAAATAAAACTTTTGCTTCAGAGGATTTTTCTTCATTCAATGACTATCCTCTTTCTTTTGGGAAATTGTATGCGATGCAAATTAATTCTTGGCATTTTTGTGTAAAGCTCTACATATGTTTTTATATAGTCGGTACAGTATATGCTGTGTGTGTGTGGTAATCTATAGGTTGAACATAGGAATAGGTTGAACATAGGCGGGGGGAAATTCCTGCTACCTGCAACGTTGGGTCGAATTCCCTTCCTTTTACTGTCTCTTTGGGGGGTTGAGTGTTTTGTGGTGCATTTTCATGTGGTAGTGATGTTTCACATTCTTGCTTGTTGTGTCCTGGCTTGCGTGTTTTAGGATGGCTTTGGTGCTGTATCCTGGGGTGCAGTTTTTTGTTGTTTTGCGGTGTATATGTTTGCATGAGTATTGGATGGAGGGAGTTTTGCATGAGTGTGTGCGCTGCTGGGGTGTAATTTTCCGTGTTGTTTTTTGCATGTGGTATTTTTCGTTTTTACGGTTGGTGACCTAACACCCCCCGCCACACGCCCTTGCGGCGGCTTGCGGGGTATTATGTAGATGTAGATGTAGATGTAGGAATGACGAACTGAGTGTTTCCTGCTCAAATCCCGATTTATGCCTTCGGGCAACTAATACCCAAGAGGAGAACTTTCTTGCTGACGGAAACTCTGGGTAGTCGAGTTGTCGTACCGAGAAAGAAGCTGACTCGTTCGGACTGCGTCCTACTCTCAACCATCGTAAAAACCTCTGGTTACATTGATTTCGTATCACTGTTTCCAAGTATACAAGGCTACTAATTAAGCTATTGCAGTGGCCGGTTTTGTCACCGATGCATTTAAAATTAAGTGTCCGACTATCGTCACGGGAGTTATTTCTGCATTGCTCAAGTTCAATGCAGACTTTAATCGTAAGGGCTATGAGCTACACCTTGACACTTCAAAAGATTTCATCTACATCTACATCTACTCAATACCCCGCAAGCCGCCGCAAGGGCGTGTGGCGGGGGGTGCTAGGACACCACCCATAATTTAGAAAAGAAAAATAATAAAAAAAAAATCGCATGCAATAACGACAAAATCATATATAAAAAAAACATGGCATACATTCATGCATGAACACTTACACTCAACACACATGCAAACACTCAAACTACCAACTAACATACACATGCACCTGAAAGTATACCTAACATCTCTATAGTGTTTAATTTTGTTCCGACTTGTAAATTCAAAGTTTTTAATATTTCTAAAGTGACTTCGGTTTCTTGCTATTATGATTACTGATTGTTCGGGGAAAGAATGAGTATTTGTACCTATCTGTCTTGGAATCTATCTCCCTTAGTTTATCTTTGTGGTCTGATCTACCTAAGTAGTGTGGGGCCATTATAATTCCTTCAGTGTCATATTTAAACTCGTTTGTTCTGAACCTTTCTAAAAGTCTAAGCCTCGCTTGTTCTCTCCGCACTTCAAGTGGTTCCCAGCCTAAATCCCCTAAGAGACCTGTCACACTTGTGTTTTTATCATAACAATTTTTAACAAATCTAGCGGATTTTCTCTGGACTTTATCTAATTCTTTTTGCCAAATTTTCTCCCACGGATCCCAAATACTTGCGGCATATTCCAAATGAGGTCTAACTAGAGCAAAATAACACCTCTCTTTAACTTTTTCATTACATTTCCCCACCACCCGTTTTATGAAGCCAAGTTTCTTTAAAGCTGATCCGCATATTGTCCTGATATGTGCTCCCCATGAAAGGCGTGGTGTTAGAACAACCCCCAAATATTTAACTTGATTTGCCGTAGTCAATACTGAACCCTCTATTTTGTAGTTTATATCCTGTTCCTCGCTTCCTTTATTCCAAAATTTCAAAACTGCACATTTATCTATATTAAGTGTTAATCCCCATTTATTGCACCATCCCGAGATATTGTCTAAGTCTCTAGAGAGTAGCTCGCGATCTAGTTGGCTCCTTATTTCCCTGTATATCACCGTGTCGTCAGCAAATAACCTTAGATTGCTACTAACGTGTGTGCTTAAGTCATTTATGTATATTAAGAACAGAAGAGGCCCTATTACACTTCCCTGGGGGACGCCCGAAGTAACATCTCTCTCCGTTGAGCACAACCCATCTATGACTACTATTTGTTTGCGGTTTGACAAGAAGTCCCTAATCCAATTAATTATTTTCTCATTGATCCCATAGTATTTAAGTTTGTGTAACAATTTATTGTGTGGGACGTTGTCGAAGGCTTTTTTGAAATCCAGGAATACTGCATCGACTTGGGTGTTGTTTTCTCCCGATCTAAGTATATCGTGAATGAAGAGACCAAGTTGTGTTTCGCAAGATCTGCTTTTCCTAAATCCGTGCTGGTTGTGGATTAGTATTTTCCTACTATCAAGAAATTTCATAATGTTAGTGACAATAACGTGTTCCAATATTTTACAAGAGATCGATGTTAAAGAAATGGGTCGGTAATTGGTTGGTTTATCCCTATCGCCGCCTTTATAGATGGGAGTTATATGGGCTAGCTTCCAGTCGCGAGGCACTGAGCCTTCTTCTATCGATTTTAGAAAAACAATATGTAAAAATGGGGCAATGTCGTCAGCTAATTCCTTTAATATTCTAGCAGGTATTTCTTCCGGACCAGGTGCCTTGTGTGCTTTGATACTACGGAGCAGATGTACTATTCCCTGCTTGGTCAGTGTAAGATCGCTCATGTGTTCCCCGGGTGGGTGTGGAGGATCGTTTGGTGCGTTTGTGTTTTTGTTGTAGACGCTCTGGAAAAAATGGTTTAAAATATTTGCCTTTTTCACGCTATCTGTAATGATTTCTCCATTTTCCGTCTTCAAAGAGTGAACATTGGGACGTTTACCCTGTATTTCCCTAACATAGGACCAGAATGACTTTGGATTTTCCTCAAGATATTCGCTTAGCATTTTAGATTTAAAAGAGTGTAGTGCTGTGCGCATAATACTTTTCGTCTTACTACGACATTCTTTTAGTAGCTGTTTAAATTTGATTTTCATATTGATACAGCAGTTAAACATTGGAAAATATTCAGGAATTTCAAAAGGTTGGTAATGGGTTGAAGAAGAGTGCTGTCATTGACATACCGGCGTCCCTCAATCCACGTAACGTCATAGAGAAAAAGCATACCCATGAGTTTCTCTGCATACCACATAGGAAGAACGATGATCTAACATAATCAACTTCCGAATTTGCATTCCTAGAGCTCTTCTGTAACATTTCAAAGAATTTTCGAGAATTACAGAGGGAAAAATACATTCATGCACTGCGGAGGAAAGTCGTGATATTCATGCATGCAAGATTCACCAGTGCATCCGGATAGTGACGGGTATTTGGCTTTGGCATACGAGATTGAGACGCAGAAAGGCAGCGCCTGAAGATGCTACGTGTTACGAAACCTAGGACTTAATAAAAAAATCTATGTGGAAAAGCAAAGTGTCTTCTTTCATCAACATCTGCAGTATCGCACTGAATGCCACTGAATACCTTAATCCACCCACACACAACCCCCCTCCCCCCCAATCCTATTCCATCTCACTGAGGTTCCGAGGCCGTCCTCTACGGCCTATTCGAGCATCTTGGCGCTTACATCAGTTTCCGGTGCATCTCTTTGTAAACATTTCGGATATGTGAAAGATGGAGTTTTTGGTCACTACCCTGTATAAATGTGATGTTCAAATCACCGTACGAAGGAAATAGTGGTTAAAACTGTTATCTGTCGTATTTTTTGTAAATATTTAATATTTTGGCTTATCCGGCGCAGAATTCCAAGCAAAAAAAATTAAATCATTAATTAATAAAATACAATAATTATCCAAACCTTGAAATTTATGCTGAGTTTTTATCAATACTTGCATCCTCACATTCTCATTCAAATGTTTTGATGGATATATCTGCCAAATCATTATTTTTTCTTTTAAATAAACCTATTGATTCATTTATTAAAAAGAGCATGGTTGGTCCAAGAGCATGCGACTGATTGTTTATCTTCCTCATGAATAAACCAGGTTACACAATGTGTGCCTTTAATCCATTATTATTAATTCCATTTCATCAAGTTTCACAGTTTTTATTGAAATTAAACACTACACCTATGTTGAAAAAAACATGCATATTTTGAATTTTAAAGTGTTGTATTACCTCTCTCAATCCAAGCCTCGGTATTGTTTGTCGTTGAAACTTTTGCGAACACGCCATTTTTCTCATTACTAACGTAATGGAACAAAATAAGCCCCAGTAAAAATATTGTTCAATATTTTTACGCTAGCAATAGCCAATTTTCCAAGAGTTATATTAAGTAATGGTCGCAAAAAAGAAATTCGTACATTCTATTTGCTTTCATTTTTCGACAAAAAACTAAATTCAATGTTAAATCTCGAATAATTATGAGAGTAATGTGCTGAAAAAACATCTTGGATTTTTCTGGAACCTGCTATCGCTAAAAAACCTCCCTCCAAAGATAAATATCCGCTTCATTGAAATTCTTGCATAAGCTCTTGACATCAAAAGAAAACGAAAATTTCATCATCATTCCATCTCTTACGCTCCCGATGCCGATAACATTCAACCAAAGAAAAATATTTTCGGTTAAAAAATGTATTTCGTTGGATGAATAATTTCAAGAGGGTCTGGTTTATAGCCTTGAACTTGTGTGAGATTCATCTCCTTGGAATGAGTGGGAATTCTGAGGAGAGGAAACGGGAATTTTCCAAGGGAGAGCCATCCCGTTCGCAACTCGCGTGCATGGAGAAGATTACGCCACTCCCTCCAACGAATGAATGCATTGCCTCCACTCGTCGGAAGGGACCTTAATCAGTCGCAACCATCCCGGGGTATCTAACAGGAAGTGCTCCCGCCTCCACCCAGCGAATCATCCCCAGCCTTCCTTCCTCCCTTCCTCCCTACCGATCCTCCCCCCCTTCACCTGTGCCCCCGTCTGAAGACGCTAATGACCTCAGCTGTTGACTCTCCTGCCCTTCCCGCCAACCCAAACTAGTCCCTCCCGCACTCCCGTTGCCCCCCACGCCCCTCGCCCTAAATCACCACCCCTGAGATGCAAGAGGCAAAACAAAGGAATCTCCCGAGGGGCGCGGGATGTGAATTGTACGACGAAATCCCCGTCTCACCTCCACAGTCGTACACCCTCCCCCGGTCTTATCTCTCCCACCCTGCGAGAAGGGAGGCAAGACAATCGGAAAGGATAATTCCTTTTCCGCGCGCGGGTCTCTTGTTGTGGGCGGCGGCGGGGTGTTTCGGGCATTTCCACCCTTCCCCTACTGTCGTCACCCCCTTACCCTACCTTAAGGAACACCCTGTTAAACGGAGGCAGGGCACACGATGACAGTTACGGCGTCGTACCCGTTCGAGCTTGCGCTCTCGAGAACCCGTCCCCCATGGTCCTCTTAGGCCCTCCACGGCCCCCACCCTCCCTTCCCTCACACCCCCGCTGTCCCGCTTCACTCCTCCTTCGCCAAAATTAATCTCCACCCCTTAACCCTCCGACACTCATCTTCATCCTTCCTCTCCCTCTTTCATGTCCTCTCTCTCCCCCTCCCCCCTTTGGCGTCTTCCGCTCAACCACCGGAAGGAGAGGGTGTCCTCCCCCTCTCCCAGCTCTTACGCGAGAAATCCTCTTCCCCACTCCCAAAACCTTCCCTCTTTCCCTCCAACCTTCCTCTCCTCCACCCCCGGCAGCGTCCTTCAAAGTCCTCGCCTGACAAATTTCGTGGGAAACGGCTTCATCTTCCTCCTCTCCCGACTCTCTCTCTCTCCCTCCTCCGAGGTCCCTCTTCCGCCGAGGGACCCTTCTCCCTCTTCCGCGCCGCCGAGCTCCCTCCCTGCCCCTGTGAGCGCGTTGCTGCTCCGGCCGTTCCACCCTTCCCTACGCGCTTACATACCGCTCCCATGCCTCCCTCCATCATCCCCACCCGCCTCCTCCTCCGCCCGACCCCTTCCCGTCCCTCCCACGCATCCGCCGCCTCCTTATCTTTCGTCGTAGTAATAAAGAGTTAGACTGGCTGGGGGAAGAATTAAATTATTTAACGAGTTCTATTCATGCAGGTGTGGTGGACAGGGTGAGGGGTTAACAACGGCGATTCGCAGAGCATTCTCCCCCTTGAAAACTTTCCTTTGCCTCAAAAATCCCCCTCTCCTACTGAACGTTCGCGCCGAAATTATTTGGTTCCTCACCCCCTCCCCGTACGCCGTTCAATTTATTCTCCCATGCAACTTCCCTCTCAAGTCTTGATCTTCATGTTCGTAAAAGAAGGAATTTAATGCTCAAGGGTATGATTTTACTCTCTACTTAAGATCTCGTAATTGTTAGTAATTCGGTGATAACCGAAGTATTTCGATGCCTTTGTTCCCAAACAGTGCATCTTTTAGCTATCCTTGTGGCCACAATTTTAGCCAAAGTTCTTTTGTGGCAGAAATATTGACGTCTTACTCCCAGTAAACACATTTGCTGAGATGTTTTGGTGGCATTTTTGTACTACATGCATTTTTTCAGTGAGGATTGACATTTTGACGTTAAAAGTCAACTCGCTATTGATAAATTGAATTTTAATATTTTGAAATCAACTAGCATACTTCCTGCAATTTAAGTTCCGCATGTAGCGATTCTTTATCTTATTTGATTTTATCTAACTTATCCGTATCTCTTTAAATCCGTTCTCTTTGATTTATCACGGAGCAATTTTATCAATCCGCCCGTTTAGTTGATGCTTATTAGTTCACAGTTATTTGATATGAAACGTCTTCGCGAATACATGGGTTATTTCTATGCAGCCCTATTTTAGGAATCATTATGTTTTGCTCAGCAAATATTTCAGTCGCCATCACTTCCAAAGGTGGAATAATTTTTTATTTGATTTTTGACTCATAATTTTTTTCATTCGATTTAGATAATTAATTTCCAAAATTTTAGGTAGATAGAATATTCATGCCGATTTGTTCGATTACTTTTTGAGGGAATACATTGCTGCATGTGGAGAAAAATTTTGATGCCGTCTTTTTCTTGGGCATTTTCACCATTTCATCTCAACGGAAGGAATGCTCCTCTCGTGATAAGTCGTCAGGCATTGCAGTGCGTGGGAACTCGGGTGTGAGTTTCTGCGGGTTCGACCTTGAGATCCTTTCCGTCAAGAAGCTGAACTTTCCAGGGGATGAGTTGGGAGGGTGATTTGTGGCGGATTCCACTGTAGCGAGTGAGAGATGGTTGTCAAACTCGTGGAAACTTTGCACTCCTGCTCCCACATCCTTCCTTCCTACCTATTATTTCATGTCTCGCATCATCTGCTTTATGTTTGCCTGAAACTTCTCCCACGTCGTATCTCTTTGTACATACCCAGAAAGCTGTACGCAAAAGCCACTTGCTGAAGAAACTAACAACTGGGGGACTGTCATTTGGATTTGGATCTTGACCCCGGTTCAGTCTGAGGCATTCGCCTTAATGTTTAGAAATAAATAAACCTTAAAACTTTCCAAATTAAATTTGACATTGACGATGTATTTAACCGGTCGAATTTTTCAGCCATGACGTTTAGTGTACGTAGCATGCATTTCTGTCACTAATTTAATTATTGAAGCTATTTTTCGTTAATAGTAGCTGTATAATTGGCCATTTCAGCTAGTTTTTTTCTATGGTACTTATTTTACGCCATGTCATTCCACGTATCCTTATTGAATACTGAAAGTGCGTAAAAGGAGAAACAAAACGATTAACAGTTGTATTTGAAATCATTGTAACGATCTTTCTTTTCTTTGCTTCTCCGCAGGTTATTTAAGGGATTTTGTTTGTTCTCACTTGTTCTAAAAACGATAAAGTTGACGCATTAAATAAAAAATGGTGCCGAAATAATCGTAAAAGGACGAATATTCCTTTTTGAGACTTCATAACTCGTCCTCAAGGAAAACTTCCCTGTCGTTTGCTCTCTCCTTCCTCCTCCTCCTTATCTCTTCGCAACCTCTAAACACTCCCTCGTATACCCTTCCCCACTCATCCCTGTCTCGGCTCACCCCTCACTCCCGGAACCCTCCAACCCCGCGCCCACTCTCACATGTCTCGTCGTCTCACGTGTAGCCAACCTTTCCTTTCTACTTAAGAGTTTCATTTGCCTTCACCATTTCCCTGTATCTCTAACGATCTCTATCTCTCTCGCCCTTATTACCCTCTCTGTCTCTCTATGTCCTGCTCTCTCCTTGTCTCCCATTCCTTTTGCATTCCATCCTCGTCCGTACGTAAAGGTCGGTGATTCTCGTTATCTTCCCTCCTTGGAAATTGAAACGAAGACACAATTAGCTCGGTAGTTATTTTCGAGAAAAAACTAAAATAAATGATTTCATCTGACCCAACTCAAAGTCATCACATTCTGAACCCCTTATTGTTTTACGTCTTATCACGGACTCATCAAATTATAAACCTTTTGCGTCTTGTACTAGTCTCATCACTAGCAAAGACTTAGACTGCAAGTTAATATTTTACGCTTCTTTTTAAGGATGATTTTTTACGATGGGATTTGCCCATATCAGGAGTGTCAGCACCAACGCGCCTTATCCCTACGGCTTAATGGTCTCAGAAATGAAATAATTCAAGAACCCAGACTATGTCAAAATGTTTTTTGATAACGGCTGTGTATGGACGTGATGTCATAATCTGAGCCGCTATCTCAGAGAGCATATGGAATCAAGAACAACAACCAAAGATGGGGGAACTTCGTTCCTCTACTCTGTACTCGCTATCTTCATCAGTCGTCATAATGTCGGAAGAGTGACTTAAATTAACGCATGGTAAAAATAAAATAAGAATTTGATCCTATTACTATCTTATTAGGAAATAAAGTGATGACACGCGTTTAATTCGCGCGTTCGCGCGCGTAACGCGTTCGTACTTGAATTGTGTTTGGGAATTAGTTATGATTTCACTACTAAGGAACTGCAAGAAGAATTAGCGTTTATAGCGGGGGTCCTTAACCAGGGTGCATATTGAATCCTTAGGGGTGCTAGGAAATATAGTTATTGGGTTTGTGCCATAATCCTTATTAAGAGAAGCCTTTATAGAACGAAAAGCTTTAGAACTCTAAAATTAGTATGTATTAAATATCTTTGCAATCCAATGCAACAATTTTAGCGTGTAAAAATCATTCGCCTGAAGGGGAATGATTTTACACTCTGAAATTGCTGCATTGTTGCATTCGCCTGAAGGCGAATGATTTTACAATCTGAAATTGTTGCATTGAAATGTACATTAACGGATGACCCCGTTAAAAATCACTGTTGCGGCATCTCCCGTAGTTTCTTTGGAATCTTCGCAATTGTTTCTCATTAGGCTTTAATTGATACCAGTTCTTAATTATTAATAATTAAAATTTA
This sequence comes from Hetaerina americana, assembly GCF_022747635.1. Lineage (NCBI taxonomy): Eukaryota > Metazoa > Arthropoda > Insecta > Odonata > Calopterygidae > Hetaerina > Hetaerina americana. The sequence continues at coordinate 107,620,410 of NW_027286763.1, forward strand.
GGTAAAGCGCTGGGTGGAAAAATCAAATGGCCGGAAAGGATAACCGAATTCCAAGTCCTGAGCATGTTAGGGGAAGGTAGAGGGAGTGTTGCGAGAATTTTGAATGAGGCACGACAAGTGGATGCAGGAGATACTGATAGTTAATGGGATGCTAAAGATCGTAATTGAGTGCAGAATGCGGGGAAAGCTATGCAGAGGAAGGAAGAAAATAGGCATTCAGGATGGAATTAAGGGAGTTAGAATGCATATAGAGCTAAAGAATGAGTTATTGTGAAATGCAGTATCGGGATTTTAGATTTTTGTGTCATGCTAACTGAGAATTCGGAATACAGTAGTGATTATTGCCTGGATCGATCGAAAATAAGTCCGTAGACTACTGCTAAAACAACCTGATAAAAATGTATGATTAGTTATTTATAATGATGTAAAACAGGTGAAATATTTGCAAAATTAAAACATGAAGTGAGGAAAATGGAAGAGTACTGGGAGGTGAAAGATGTCCGATGAATCGCCAAAGGAAATCAATCCTTAAATAAAATCTGTTTTTACGGAAACAAAAGAAGAGGGCTTCCTCGATAGTTAGGGTTCAAATCCCGGCGGTGTAGAATATTTTTCAGAAGTATCTCGATCCCTACTTGAGGTACTTTGTGGAGGGCACTTTGAGTAAGTACGCTGTCCGTTGGATTGGACGTTAAGCTGCGGACCCCTTGGCGCCTTTCGTAAAGAGTAGGCTAATGCCGACGCCGGGTTCCTCTCCACCCTTCATCCTATCCTGTCCATACCTAATGACGTAAATGACCTCAGCTCTCGGTCGCCCCCTTTAAATACTACTACTACCATAAATTATAGGTCTGGGAGCCAATGGACTTGTGTTCAAAACCCGCATTAATCTCGTTAGCATAGTAGCGAAATTTGCTTCCTATTTGAACCGGTGCGACATTCCTTAGTCATGGGAACAAAAAAATTTTATCTAATTACAACGCAGGAGAGAGGCATGCATTGAGAATAACTATATTTATTCTTTTGGTATCTTACTGGTTCTATCTCTCGATTAAAATAGGCCTCCGATCCCCACTGCGGTAGCGTCCCGTCTCGCAGATGCGGGAGCATGCGAATATGTGAGATCATTACGCAATAATGCAAAAATGTTAATGGCGGCCTCTTGTTCATCGGAGCTCTGCAGCGATACGCGAGAGGGTACGGGGTGGTTACGGGTGAGGGATGCGGGGAACAACGCGGTAGGAGCAGAGGGGAGGGCAGCCGTGCGTGATGTATTGTCGTCGGGTTTCCTAGCAATACCATCGTCCCCCATGCTCAACCTATAACGTTGGCGCCGAGGTGATGCGCCGAGCCCCTTCTCATTCTACCCACTCCCCTGTTCCCCTCCTCTCACTTTAAATCTCCCCTCCCCCCCGCGGAGGTCGTCAGTTCCACACCGCCTCGGCATTCGCCCCGCGGCCCCTCCACATATAGGTACCGCTGAAGTGAGCGGGGACAGCGATTGCCCGCCTCCGGCGATATGTCGCCATCCCTTCGTCACCGCCGACGGGGAGGCAGCCGCACCCCTCCCACGCCATGCCCTCGGCATAGAGCATGCCGTTCTGCAAAAAATGCGGAAGGAGAAAAAATTCGGGAAAAATATTTTTTAACCCCCTTACGAGCTTGAATGACTCATGGAAAATGTTAGTCTCATCAGTTCCCACGCTCTATAAATCGTGCCGCAGAGGGAGCAAAGCTCAGCATTTAGGATAGATACTCTCGAATTCCGTGGCAAATGCTGACTGATGACGTTTCTCCAAATATATGTCACTTTTATAAATTTTAAATTGAATTTTAGAGTCATCATCCATACGTAGGATGGATGTTATAATCAAATTTTATTGTTCATTCGATAAATAAATTAATCCTTTTCTTCTCTGTGATCAAAGCCGATATGTCGGGCGATACAATTTCAAGCTTGTGAGCTAATTTTATTGGTAGTAATAGTCTAGTTCAGCTAAGCTAAAGTACGGAATCTCATAAGAATAGTTAAGTCTAAATGTTTTAGAATTAATAATTATATAGCAATTTATTGTATTCAGGACTGTTATTACCAAATATCATCAAGTTTTAAATTCAGCTCTCTTCTTCATATCCAGGTTTTCTTGTTGATAGTCACATATTTAAAGGTTTCTTTATTTTTCCGTTGATGCTTATGAGGAAAGCTGGAATTAGCTCGGTAGGTAATAATAATCTTCAATCATTAAATAAATGGTACGAATGTTTTAGTTTTTTCCTTGAAGAGGGGAAGATCGTTCTCTTTCGAATGACTACATTTAGGTTTTTCCCCTCAGACCAAGTTTGATTAAAATTGTATAAGATCCGCACTAAAAGTTATACGGGGTTTGTCCCAAAAAGTAAGACAAACGATTTTTCATGGCGAAGCGAGTGACTAGAATGAGAATATTTGTGCCCAGAAAAATGGTAAGAAATCTTGGGAAAGCAGCACGACCCCCTTCAGTTGTCTGCGTGCTGTTGCAATCAGCGGCTTGCTAACTAGACTGAACCCCTGTTCGAGGGTCACTTAACAAATTCACAATGCTACTTTCCAAGAAGCAATGATATGCGATAGAATTTTGCGTTTAACTCGGGAAATCGGGTTCGGAGACCATAACCATGATTAAGGATGCTCATGGAGATGGAGAAACGTCCCAAGTGATGGTTTTCTGCTTCTGCACAAGATGTTCTGGGGAGGTAACGAGGAGGTCGACGATGAGGAATGCCCTGGACATCCATCAACTACACAGTGTGATGAAAATATGCAAAAAGTGAGACACATGCTCAATTCTGATTGACCTCAAAGTGTCAAGATGTTAGCAGAAGCTAGTTAGAAGTTAGAAGAAGAAGCTATAGTAATTGTACTTTTTTTCTGCAATAAAGTTTTCCCCCGATTTATTCCACTTATTTTTAAGGACTGACCATGTACAAGAAATTTTATAAGTCTGATTCTATTTCCAATTCAAATTGAATGCAATTGCCGACAGCAGCGGGAAGTCGTGTCTACGAGTAATATAAGGTATCTTCTCCGCGAGCTGTGAGCAAGTTGACATCAGGTGACAACGTTATTAAAGGCTTTAATTAGGAGCTTCAATAAAGACACCACTGCAATTTTAATGCCTTAGATGGAGGAAACCCTTACTATTTCAAAAGAAAATTCTAGAACTACGGCAATATGCTCTTTCCAGTCGTCGTATGCAATTTTCTCGAGTTTGCACTGTGTGACATAAAAGTCAAGAGATGATCAGCTTGAGAGTTTGTAATGGACGTTTTTTTCTGAATAAATGCTGTACGTACGGATAATTGACCCATTGGGATCTGATAGTAAGGAAAACTGTGTAAGAGCTCAGACTAATTGAATGAAGGTCAGCCGTTTAAATCGGATTAATTCATTTGGGTTACGCGGCCTTAGGCGGCACCCATCGTGGCGTGCCTTGGTGCATCCTTAAGGTTCCCACCCCGTCCCTCGCGTGAATCGAGAGGTACCTCCATCAAGAGGCGAGGTACTGCCATATGTTGGCCGAGTGCCCGTTTGCGTTATATTTTCAATGCGCCATGTGGACACGGGATGAAAATCCAACGAAGAAGTGGAATCCCGTCTTTTGGTCACGCGTCGACCCATTCCACCTTGCCAAGTAACATGCATAGGACGAAATTGTTACCGACATTATAGGCTAAAGATTAAAAATAAACATTTTCTAAAGTATCTATCTTTCATTTCGTGCAATAAAACATGAAATTGATGGCAATAAAAAAATGTTGAAAGTTCATGCGCTATACTATCTATCTGAAAAACATCGTCGAACCCAATGTAATTAATGTATTTAACATACTCGTATTTATTTTGTATTTGGTAGATATTCTGTTTATTCATCGTGAGAGTCTTTGAAGGTATTTCACACGCCTTTAGGGCTCATAGCAAGGTGGCTCCTCAACTGCCAAACCATCTTATGTAAAATGACATGCATAACAGCGTAATTAATTACTGATTGCGTATAAAAGGAGGTTATTTATTAAAGGATATTGTTTCGAACGGATGTTTGTTATGCACATAAAATATTGTGCTAGGAAAATTCTAAACCCATCACCGACATAATGGCAGCCTAAATCCTTTACCTGTGTATCTGGTCGTATTCCTATGGATTTTTATATCAATAAATGGTTCCGATGGTCAGATTGGTACGTATGACATATGTTTCCAAACGTTTCCAGTATTAGACACTAATTTTATGCTCATTGAATTGATTAACTTGGTTTAGATAAAACTTTTTAAGGCAGTCATATCTTTTATAGAGTGAACGCGCGATAAATAAACTCAATGGAAACCCTTTAGGATCCTGAAAAGATATAATACTCATGTTTCGATCCCTCATCTCCTCGGAAATAAAGGAATCTTTCCCAGATCCGGGGAGGTTCGAAAAGTAGTAATTATAAACGTTAGGTGTCACGGGAGGAACGGGTTAAAGCACACCACATGAGAGGAATGCATTCATCAACACGTCCACATGACCCCAATAATAAGGGAAATACAGATTTGAAAAAAAAATACCTTGCCTTAATTTTCCATTTCATCATAAATAGTTTACCATTTTCACGACGAAAAGTAGAAGAAGCAGCTTGACTTCGTAATGAGTTTCTATTTCTTCTGATTGGTAGTTAATTCCGAGGCAGGGTAATGCAAAAAAATTTTAATATAGATAGCCCGTCCTCGATGTAGCTGAGTTCTATTGCTGAGCAAGTCGGGTGACCAAACGCATTTGTTGTACATTGCCAGTAGAAATAATGCGGAATGTGGAGACTGAGGGAATCCTTGCCAACTGAAAACTTGTCAAACTCGCAGATAAGAGAGGCACAGATCAAAAGCTTTTATTGTCATGCTTAACAAATCGTTTTTATGGCATCTGTATACTATGCGAATTTAAATAATTCCATTTTCATGCGCTGTTGATTAATTTTGAATAAATTGAATTAAATTAAAATAAGTTATATTTTCAAGAACAAGGGAAGCGTCTTTAATTCAGCAATAGAATATTTTTTGTAGCGCCCTCGGATCTATGTTTTGAAAGCTAATCACGCAGCGCGAATATGGGAGCGGGACGAGGGATATTGTGTCATTTCCGTGTAGTTTGGCCTAGAAAGCGTAGTTCCTCATAGAGGATGCTGGGCTAACCAACGCGATTAAATCACTAACTCTGGGGACATGTCCAGATAGAACAGAACCGGGGAAGTCACCCTGCGCAGGGATGTCATGAAAGAGAGGGGAGGCAAGGAATTAGGGCAATGAGGCCAGCCGTAATTTGTTATGCTTTTTTGTTAACTCGGTGCCCCCCCTGTTAACAAAGTTCTGGAGAATCAGCAGACAGTTCTCAGCCATCCTTCCTCCCTCCACACACCACTCCCTCCCCTCTCGGAGTCTGGACACACTCCGAATCTCTTGATGCGATGCAGGCGCTCATGAGGGATGCGGGGGTGAGGGTGGGGGGAGAGGGTGGGGGGAGAGGGAATGGGGGAAGCCCCGTCCGCATGGAGCGATGGCGACAGTGCGGAAAATCACCCAGGGCCGGGCCCGTCCGTTCGTCCGACACTTGCGCTCGCCTCTCCAGTTGTCTGACCCGAGCCAACTCTAAGCCTCCCTGAGATAGCATCCTTCACCTCTGACACCCGCAAGGAACCTTACTCCCTCCTTGCCGTCTTGGGCACTCTCATGGCGTCATTTAGAGTGTGAGAGATGGAGAAATTCGCCCCGTGAATGGTTTTGAGTCCACGCCGCAGCCTCTGAAATATTTATTTGAACATATTCGAGAGCTGGGTGACCAATCTGAGATCTGGTGTGAGGCGAAAGAAGATTATTTTATCGTTTCCCTCCAATTAACTTCAACGTAAATTTGAATTGACCAATTCCAAGAGATATATCTTTTAATGCTGATTGAAGTCTATTTATTTTAAAATTAATATCTAAAAAATCAAAGATATGAGTTCACATTCATCTTATCGTGGCCATTTATGTAAAGAACATAAAATATTATCAAACCTCATGTCCAATTATCTTTAACCATTTAAGTGTAAATGAAGTGAAAAGTTTATGACGTCTAATAGAAAAGGAAAGTTGATTACCTTATATAAATTTAGAGACCTCGAATTTATTGAAAGTATTTCAGCTGGAAATACAACTAGAAAAATATGTCTTTTCTTGCTCATTAAATATCAATTAAATGTCATTAAAATACACTTCGACTATTCTTTAAGGAGTAAAAATTATGTGGACAGAAATACTCTTTGCTAAAATGCTTCAAAAATATACTTCCTAAGAGGACAAGTGTCTGTGCTTAAATATATTTCACTATTCCCAAGCCAAATAAGGAGAATTGCCTTTTAAATTCCGTACAAAAATAAATGCTAAAATTATTCCTTTCAATCAAGCGTAGTGGTGCCTAATATGCTGAAGTATTTTTTATAGTCCATTATGGCATTCACCCCATTCACACCTCATGAATGTGTTGGTGTTGAACGATTGCGCTATTTCATGGATTGCGCCTGGACTTGGTTAGCCTAAGGAGGCAACCTGGATGAGTCAGTAAAGCAATGTCTTATTTAATACATTTAAGTAGGAAGACGGGGCTCAGGAAAACGAAGACAAACGCATTGAGATCCGCGCGCTAACGGGGTTGTTGAGGGGTAAAAAAAGACAGGTTTCAGAGTCGAGTTTCCTCGGAGTGGGAGGGCTTTAAACAACAACCCCGTCGTGTCGACCAACTCCGAGTCCCCTCCTCGACGCGAGCGGCGGTAAAAACGAAGGTGCAATTTCCTCGTCGGGGAGCGAGCATTGACGCCTGAGCGGGCCGAGGGAGCTGTTATGGCTGCGACTCGATTTCGTTTGAAATGAAGTTCTCTCGCGTTGTCTCCCAAGCCTCCTCACCCTTTGTAAGAGCCAGCTCGTCTCTCGCCTCCGCCGCGCTAATGCAAACGCGCCTCCGACGCTCTCCCTGCCCGCCTCCCACGTTAACCCAAGTCGGATGTCCCATTCCCCCCACCCACCCACTTCGTCGACCCCCAGGCTCAATTGATTCCCTCCCCTTCTCTCACACCCCCCCCTCGCGTGACGAAGATCTTACCGGAGGCATCCCGGCGTCTTATCCCAGCACACCAACCCCGCTCGTCTTACTCCATTCACGTATTCCCTCCGTCTCCTTTTCTCTCCGTCACGCGCTCGAATAAGCGTTCTCCAAAAAAATAAAAGAATATTTTTAGTTTCTTTCGCAGCACGCCGAAAAACAACACCTTCCACACTTCTCCCTTCTATATCTTTTTCCGTCCCTTTTTTCCTTCTTCCCTCTCTCTCTCTCTCTTTTCACCCCCCTCCCCCCGTCCACCCGGCCCCTCTTCCAGTTTCTCCTCACGTCGAAGAGGCCGCCAGTGCACCTCCCAGGTGCGAACGCTCCCCCGAATCCTCCCTCCTCCTGCCCTTTTATCTTTCCCCTCCTTCCCCGCAACACACCCCGTCTTTGTTTTTCTCTTGCTGACTGAGGCGCATCAAATATGATATAACGGCTAGATCCTCAAAATTAACCTCGATACGGCCATATTCCCATTTCTCGAAGCTCCTCTTTTATTTTTTTTCCTCTCCCTCCTCCTCCCTTGCATTGGCCTCGCCGCGGGTGGAGGGGTTGAGGGAGTGGTGCCGTTTTTGTGTCATCGGAAGGGTGGGTGTCCAGGGGGATGGTGCGGGCTGGGGGTTGGTGGGGGGAGAGGGCTGGTGGAGTGGCAGTGACGCACGAGGCGAGCACTGGTTACCGCTCTCGGAGTCAAAGAGCGAGGTGACGCGAGTGGCGTCGGAGTGACTTTGGCAAATGAGCCTCGGGGAGACAAATGAGCGGAAGGCGCGGGACGACCAAAGAAGGCACCCTTTCTCTCACGACGAAGACGACGCGTGTTTTTTAAATAATTCTATTGTCCCGTCCCTCGCTAACGAGGACTTTTTTCCTACGCCACCAGAGCTGCAGTCGAAGCAACAAAGCAATCAAATATTACTATGGATGGGAAAGACAGGGATTTAAAAAAAACCGTGATAAGGAATTGATTTATGGTGGTACCGGTTATATAAACAATGATGAGTTATTCAAAAATCAATGTTAATTTGTATATTTCGGTGTTCTGGGAGGGATAAGAAGCTTCAATAGGGAAAATATTCACTCCGTAAAAAATGTTTTGGTGCTTCAGTCTTTCTCCTTCCTGTGTGTGTTTACGTCGTGTCCATGATTTTGCTGACACCTGTTTTGCCCTTGGTCCTGGAGGAGTCTTTAGATCTGGTATCGCTTTGACTGGGAAGATGTCTCAAGGTACGAGGGCGAAACAGTTGCCACTATAAAACGGACGAGGCGGGAACTCCAGGAAAAAGAATGAAGCCTACAGCGAATACTATATACCTTTCAACTAAACCTTCAAAATATTTTCTTAATGTCGCGCTTTGCTGCGAAAAATTTTGTTCTTTAGTTGATGTTGTCAAGGAGTAGTTCTCTATCCCACGAATAGCTAATAGTTCCCTAATCTTGTTAAAACGTCCGGACACCAGTAAGGAAATGTTAGAGCAAGAGAATAGAACAATAAAATGTTAGGTAAATGTTAATTTGATTCCAGCCAACAGTGTATGGGTGCTCATAGCCTGTTAATATAATTTAAGGGAATAGTTCCCAAACTACTCTTAATAGCCTGCCTAATAAATATTTGTCCATGGGTAATGCCTGTTGACTGGTGAACGTACGAGCGAACGAACGTACGAGAGAACGTCTCATATTCATTTAAAATTCTATATGCTCGTTTTTCTGAGCATCCGCTGAGTGAACTCGATATTGACTCTGACAATTGGTCAGCCGTTGTAAGATAGGCACGACCGCGAGTTGTTATTAAATCTTTTGATGTGATGCCATCACGCAAGTGAAGTTTGGAGTCCCAGCAAGGAAAATTGACTTCAAGCGCTAAAAGGGTCTCGGTGCGGCGAGGGAGGCTTTGCAAGGTCATCGCCCTTGGCTTGATCCCTTGCTCAAGGTGAACTCTGGCCTCCAATTCTCATCAACACGAAATAAAGATTTTAAGAACAGCAGTCGAGAAAGGTGTTGGATTTTTTTGGATGCCGCCTGTTCTGTGATGTTGATTTATAATCACCAAATACGAGTACCTATTTCTTTATTATTTTCAAAAATAATCACTTAAATTTGCTTTCGCAGAAATTGGCCTGCATGTGAATTAATGTTACGTTAGAGGGAAAAATTCTTACCCTCTCATCGTTAAATAAATTAACCCGGTGAATTATATGGTTCTCGTCTCAAATTGATGGAACTTCATGATGAAAAGTGAATAATAATAACTTTGTAAATTGTCCACATCATCAGGTCAGTCTTGATGATGTCAGCTATTCGACAATACCGGTCGTTTTTTAAATACAAATCAGTGGAACTTACAAAGTTATTCATATTCACTGTTTTCATTTACTCGAAATAACCTCTTTATATATTGGCATGCATGCCTGGATTAATTAAAAGCGTTCAATTAAGACGGCTAGTAGGGTTTTAATCACGAAATCTGGGCCTGGTAATATTTCTTTTCCCCGAAGAACTTTCCTTTTTCGACGAGAATTTTTTCTGCCTGTTTAAGACGACGCTGTAAACAGCTTAAGCAAAATGTAATCCTAACTACGAAATTTTACATTAGTTGAACATTTAAGAAAAAGGTTGGTCCATGACGTGTGAGAAAATTTCTTTGCAGGAAACGAACATTGGCTGGTAGAGGTGATATATTTCGTGATTAAAGGCCAACTCGTGGTCTCGACCGATTAATTCTAAATCAATTCAGGCTCGTAAATATTACAATTAAGAAAGAGATAAATTCGAGTTATTGAATTTTATGGTGAGGTTATTTGTTGCACGCTATGTAAAATTTACTAATAATTCAACCAATTGACGTGAAAGAAACCCTGAGGATTGTTCTAAGAGAATGTGCACATTTTCATACCAGGAAGGGCTCGATGAATTTTTATGCTTCTATTGGGGTTATAATTTCAGCATTTTTTTATAATTTATCAACAGAGAAAAACTTAACTTATTAAATTCTAAACTTGGCCAGAAAATATCAAACGAGTTTTTTTCAGAACGATTCGCCGAATGAAGCCTTAAGATTGAGATTCTCCCTCTCATCGTTTGATATTTTTTCCGAGTATATTTTTTAAATCTATTAATATTTATATGAATGCAAATTGCAGGGAAAAGAAATTACTGCGATAAGAATCAATTGTTCTTATCCCGAATAGTTTTGGGAGAGCGAATGTTTTATCGATTTTACAATGTCTTATTTTGATACACGTATAGCGGTTGAAAAATGTTTTTTTTAAGGCCGAAACGGTGTCACAGAAATGTTTTCGTACAATTGAACTGCTGAACTTCTCTATTTTTTTAATATCCCGAAGTGAAAGGGAAACTATTTGAAGAAGTCGGCATTAGCATTGTAATACACTCAAATAATGTTCAAATTATATCTTCCATCACCATTCTTGTTTTCTACGCTGCATTTAAAACAAAACCAGTCCGCAAAAGGCACATTTATAATTTGAGCCGTCTGATATGGAAATAAAATAAAACCGAAGAATATGCACTTCCAAGCGGCTTCCGTTATCGTTATTGCCGCCTCCAATTTCTCCCCAATGCCATCCGTTTAAACATATCCGCCCGCTAACGTTCTCCTTGGTGAGAAAGTGAATGGAGGAACAGATGTTGGCCTAGGAAAACGGCAAAAAGTGAAAGTAAAAGACTGGCGAGGCTGTACGCATAAGCAAAAAAAAGAGCAATCAAGCCAATGGTTGAAAAAAAGACGAGAGGAAGAACGGAAAGGGGGAATGGAGGAAGCTGGAATGAACAGCAACAGTCATTTGGATCCTAAAGTTCTCACCGACAGTCGGGAGAAACGTAGAGTCACAAAATCCTTCAACAAAACTCGAAATACAACCCATAATTTTAATATCACTGTCAATAAACTACTATGGAACACAAACACCACTTCTCCAAATTCATTTCATGAAACAAAGCCACCAGTTTGGACAGTTGTGTCTAAAATCCCTACGGGAAAAACTAAAACGTAGCGGTAAACAGTTATTTGATATTTACGAAAGGAGAACAATGCTCTAAAATCAATCCGATTTACTTCACTTTCCTTCCTGTTATCTAATTACCTAATATCAATCTTTTTAAATTAAGATATTATGCTTGAACACAGTTTAATCGTCGAAGAAATAATGATCTTCCCCTTATATTACAACTGTTGCTGACTACTATCTGATTTATTTCGACTGCAATTGACGACCACTCCATCCCTCTTCTGAATCGGTTCGAAATTTAACCGAATGCTTGAAACCTTTTTTGTTCCAATGGACTTTTCTCTCTTGGGGAAGTCCATCTAACAAATCACTCATCAGGAAATTTCTTGCAAAATTGTATTGAATCCAGGGAAAAAGGTTAGTCATTATTGAAACGTCTGTAGGATTTAGACCCGCATTCTTAATTGGCACATCATTGACCAATACCACTACATTCATGGTCAAGCCATTAAATAAATTTAAAATATGGGGGGGAACAATATTGCAGTTCAAAGTAAAAATTACTAAATCTCTTCTAAACAACTCCCATGTGCTTTAGCACACCGATGTCAGCGCCTCTACCACGCTTCTGGTAAGCTTCCTGGGAGCCGTAGACGGGGATCTCGTTCAGGCACCGTGTCATGGCCTCTATGGCATAATCCAGTGATCCAAAATGGTGCTTGAAAGGGTTTTTACTTAGTTCGTACTCAAAGGCCCATGTCTCGTCACCAGTAACCACCTATTCTAAAAAAATCGGGTCACTTTCAGAGTAGTCCATGAGTTCCAAGGCAAGATTGTCACACAAACAGTCTTCCTACAGCACCTTGGGGACCATCTTGGTACACCTTTCTCATGGCTAAATCTTATATAAGAATAATACACCGTGGTTTTCTGAATGCTGCACTCTTCTGCTAACATCCTGACACTTTGGAATTAATCAGAATTGAACATGTATCATACTTTTTCCACATTTTTTCCAATGTGTAGTTCATGAAAGCCCAGGGCGTCCTCATCGTCAACCTCTTCGTTTCCTCCCCAGAACATCCTGTGCGAGCAACAAACCATCGTTTGGAATATTTCACCTTCTCCATAAGCATCCTCAACTATGATCATTGTCTTCGAATCTGAATTCCCGAGTTTAACACAAAATTCTACCGCATATCATTGCTCCATGGAAAGTGGATTTGTGACTCGATCCTCGAAGAGGGTTTCAGTCTAGCAGCGATTCACAGACTACTAAGGCCCGCAGACGGCTTACGCAGATCGTGTTGCTTTCCAAATATCTCTCACCGCTTTTCTCGCCACAAATTGTCCCACTCTAGTCATTCACTTCGAAAAATCATTATATAGATTAAGACCAGCGGAATAAGTGCGTGGCAGGGGGTGCAAGCACCAGGTTAAAATTGTAAGGCTACAAAATACGTATAAAGTGCAGAAAAACGTGTTTTACACATTACACAAAACTAACAGCCTAAGTTCGTCTATCCCACACCTCGAAGATATTATTTCTGCTTTCTTACTTGATGAAATGAAGCAATTTTCTAGCATATTTTTAAATGCGGCAATATGGCTGAAATTTTTTTAATGCAGTTATGAGTGCCAATAACGGCAAATGTTTTCCGATTTTTAAATATTTTTTTTAGTTTTTTGGTGTGACTGGGGATGACTTCGTTACTTTAATTGTCGCGTGGCATTAATCCCATTACTTTGGATTCGTTCATTGTCCAGGATTACATATCCCGTATAGTAGAATCTCATATCGTCCTCGTTAAGAAACCATAGGGGAACAAGAAGCACAGTAGGGAAAGCCTTATAAAGCAAAGATTCTTATTACGTGTAGATAAAATGTGGTAATTGTAAACTGTAGAATTAGGTCAGGAAATTTGCTATGAATCAATAAATCTACATCTACATCTACATAATACCCCGCAAGCCGCCGCAAGGGCGTGTGGCGGGGGGTGTTAGGTCACCAACCGTAAAAACGAAAAATACCACATGCAAAAAACAACACGGAAAATTACACCCCAGCAGCGCACACACTCATGCAAAACTCCCTCCATCCAATACTCATGCAAACACATACACCGCAAAACAACAAAAAACTGCACCCCAGGATACAGCACGAAAGCCATCCTAAAACACGCAAGCCAGGACACAACAAGCAAGAATGTGAAACATCACTACCACATGAAAATGCACCACAAAACACTCAACCCCCCAAAGAGACAGTAAAAGGAAGGGAATTCGACCCAACGTTGCAGGTAGCAGGAATTTCCCCCCGCCGGGAGGGAAGAGGGACTGAAAGGGAAACTTAAAAACAGATGAACAGAACACGAATGATATCATGCGGAAAGAATGGGTTATTATAACAAAACACATAAGGTTAGTGGAGGAGCATGCATTTAAGTAGAACTAATTATTTTTTAGACACTGAGGGTGGCAAGTGGAATTTTTACTATCTATAATCCTACAGTTGCTATCCCGTATTGTCCGTGGGAAGAAGGAGTCCTTGAGTCGGCTAGTCCTGGCATCTATTTCCCGAATTTTATATGCATGATCCAAGCGACCAATGTACGTAGGAGTACGAATAATCTGCGAGACCTCGGTGCTGAAACATGCGGATCTGAATTTATTTAATAATTTCAGTCTTGCATTGAATCGTCTCTCTTCTAATGATTCCCACCCCAAATCACTCACAATCACACACAATAAATTCACTCGTAGGAATCGAAATGGCTGCAAATAACCTGTTTTCGGTGATATAAAATATAATTTTCATCGAATAAATTATCTACAATGAACAATGAAACTTAGTGCTTTCAATTTCCTCTAATTATTTATGCCCTCCTATTGGGAGCATATATTTGAAATAGGGCCTATTACGCATTAGTAATTCGCATTTGGATTTAATTTTTCTTACTGGCGCCTCAACCTCAAGCAGGTTCATGCGTGATGAATTTAGTAAAACGTGTGACCATGAATCTTTTAGTTGTTAGTGGTTGATGTAGAGGGAATAAATGGAGTGAAGTTGAAGGAAAACAACATTAAAGTGCATATACCTTCGCTAAATAACACTTTGCTAAAAAAAGCACAAAAAATGTAAACGACAGCTCCAGAATATGGTCATAATTGCATAACACCAAATACTTTTCGGATGCCGTAATTAAATCTAGAATATTTCCGTTGATTCTCTATGACAGAGTTAATTTTATGCAATCCACGAACTATCGCTGACTGCAGTGAGTAACATTCTCTCTCCACTCCTGGATGATTCATCTTTCTTTCCAGTAACTTAAGTAACAGATTTGGTGATAATGCAAAATTTTCAACTGTGAGAATATAATTTATTTACCTTCACATTTTATGGAAGCACCCCGGAACAAACAATTGATGTTCGGAGATGGTGCATCTGGTCGTTTGAATGTAGAGTTTCAACACATTATTTATTCAATTTTACAGGCACAGTTATCAACCCGACGGTCTCCTTTATATTTGAGAATAGCCGCTCGCTTCGCTCTGAGCCCTGCCTCCTGTAAAATTCACGCAGTCAGAGAGTAATGGTGGTAGTTCCAATCGTTGTGCCACCTGAGGTCCCCCAGAAAATTCTGGCGTTCTGAAAATCTCACAGGTTCGGTTTAGTCCGGAATAGTCACACAGATTTAGATATTTATTTGAAGTCGATGATTGAAGCACCAAAAGGTTTTAATCCCTAGCAATTAGCGCTCAAATGAAGCCGAATTTCATCTTGTCTGTTTGAGAGTCCCTCGAGAGAAAATTAGCTTATCAGAAGGCGGTAACTCTTAGAAGACGGAAATAAATGTTTTAAGTATAAATTAATCTAATTCTGCGTTAAAGCAAAGTTTTACCGAATTTTTAATTCTCTCCTGCTTACTTAAACTTAAGAATTCTATATCAGTGAAAAATTGAAGATTAACTATGGCGGGAATTGTTAATGGGTACATAGTAAAAGTGGCTTCTTGCTACATACGTATAGCCTAGGTATTAAATTCTATTTAATGACCACATATCAATATAACTAGAGCACAAACCATAATCAAAATATTAATGCTTAGAAATGAAAGTTGATATGTTGGCAATGTAGTATTTTGATTGTAGAGCATTGTGCGATAGTGTTTACCCAAACCAGCACTTGAGTTCGAATTTTACACCACACAAAATCTTAACTGATCACTTTCCTTAATTCATTCGGTAGGACGTCTCTGTTCAAACACATTCTTAATTTCAAATTCAATAGCTCCACCTCCTTGCCTAAAGACTTTTTGATGTGTATTTTTTGCTGTCGTACATGGCAAGCGGGTGACAGAAAACCATATATAACTGGATCCTGAGGGACTCATTACTCATTTTTTTCTTCCTCCTGCCATATAATATCCTCTCACAGAATCTATGGTTGGTCACTTTTTTCTACTGGTTTGGTGAGTTATTAAACGTCCGGAGACTATCCAAGTAAGACGAAAAACATTCCGAGTTACCGTAATTTCGACAATAATCCTCTTCCAAAGTTAATTTCCTTTTCGATTCCGGAAACATTTGCTGATTCTGCTAATTAATACAGTTCGTCTATATTTACGTCAACTACCGAAATTCTATATTGCATTTTTCTCCTCATCGGCTATAAATCCTTTAAATTTGTTTTGTCTAAATAGTACGATTAATATTTACACGAAGGCGTAAGAACAGTTTGTCTAAAATGAGAAAAAGAAACCTGCCCTTCAAATTGAGTAATATTAAAATGATTGCAATAAAACCCGATGATAACTACACTTTTAGTTTATTATTTTATATTTTATTAGTAGCCATGATACACTCTCATACTGTAATATTTTAATTCACATGGTTCTCTTACGTTATGTGACATAATATCCCAACCATGCTTTACAAAATCTATTAGTTGCTTCCATCACAGTCAAAGGCATCTACTATCCTCTCTTCTATTTCTCCAGAGAAGTTAATGGAACAGCATATTTTTTCCTCCTCTCTTCTCGTGTCCAAGTGCTTTCAGCTTTTCTCTAAATATAATGGCGTCGTAGTGATTAAAGAGGAAGAAATGTCGATTACTCCAGAGGAGATGGTTTCTTCCTTCAAAGAACTCGGGGATCAAACGGTAAAAGGATGTTTACCCCTTTTTCATTCATCTCGATTTCTTACAATCTCTTCTCGCAAAAAATGAACTGCCTTCTCCGAGTTATTCCCAGAGCTTTTCTAAGCACCGGAATCCATCTCCATTCGAGTAGGCCGTTATAATAGAGACACGCGATAAAGGAATGCATGGGCTATACCATTGCACATATCGAGATCAGATGCTGCAATCTGTATTTCAATGCTCTCTCGTCGTCTCTTATGTGTTTGGTGAATGTGAATGAACGCTAAGTACTCTGTATTTGTCTCGTCTAAACGAGCAAATAGCGAAGAGGAAGGGATAGGAAGGGAACTGGTGGGAGTGGAACGGAAAGGGAACTAAAACAATGGCGGAAGGGTACAAAAGCATATTGAACGGATCCTTGCGTGGCCAGAAGAAAATTTCAAATTTCAATCAAAAGATCTTTTATCTGTCGTTCCCATGTGGCTGAAAAAAAATATCCATGTGGCGAAAGTCTTGTGATTAAAGATGTGGATTTCTGAAGACCCGGGTTTCCAAAATAATTTCAAAATAGTTATTCATAAAGTCCTTTTTTTAATACTATATGATTTTTAATCTATACGACCTCGGATTACGTTATGGATAAATTCTTCTAAAGTCCAAAGAGAGGAATAATTAATTACACCTGTTTTGGCGCATCGGGCGTTCACAAGTCCAAAGATGCAGGGATTCGGATTCCATTTGATGTTTGACATTTTGTCACCTCTCGCATGTCTTGAAACAACTATAAATCTGATTTTGATAACATTCATGTGAATTTTTAGTATTCTGAAATGGCAAATTTTAGTTACATGCACGTGTGCGAAATGACTCATATTTTTTTGTGTATATATATATATATGCAACAGGTGCGGCAACATAATTTCATTTTTTCAAAACGCAATAAAACCCATTTTATGAAGAATTCACCCGGTATGTCCAAAGATCTGGTGTTCAAGTCCCGGGCAAGGAAATATTTTCGCACTTGTGATCTGCTCGACTCCGCCTGCCCCACCTCTCCTGTGTTTGTACTTCATATGTGTTCCTATCCTTTTTCCTTACATCTATTTCTATGTGAATGATATATATAAATATATATACATATATAAATATACATACATACTGTAAAGTGGTAGTGTAGTGGGAGATTAGTTCAGTAGCAGTTTTTATTAGCTGAAACTGAGTGGTATATGCTCAGCGTAATAATATTCGAAATATCTTAAGCAATTATTAAGCATAAAATATAGATTATTGAGTCATACTTACTATTGAAATTCGCGAATGACCTCCTTTATTGGCTGAATTGGTAATCTGACTGCGATGATGCATTTATTCGCATTCCGTGTTAATTTTCTATTAATTAATCGTTTCTGATTGTACCTTATATTTTCAAATACGTAATATTAATTTTTTCATTCTTATGGCATGAGATGATAATATTTCAAACTTTACACTTAAACTACAAATGAAAATACCTTTTTATATTTTAATTTTGGAGGAATTATCAGTGTGGATGTATAGTAGGTCGTGAAAGCAAAACTTTCAATGCGGAACAAAACGCAATTATCTTATTTGCATCAAATTCAACATTAAATGCACGCAACACGTGTTACCTCCGGATTCACTGTTAATTACAGTAACAAGGGGGTATTTTTTAACCACTTCGGACTGCAATAGCTGTCATATGTTTGAGTGAAGTCATATCCAGTCGTAATAATTTCAAAAATTAATGACTGTTGGGCACATTTACTTGAGCTCAATTCATGAGAAACCTGAAAACTTTTGCCTTTTGAGGATAAGTCTGTGTTAATTTTCAAGATAAAAATCGTGTTGTTAATAATCATTCAATAGGAAAGTTTTGATCTAAAATTTTCGTTCTGAATAAAGATGGAATTCAATACCAATAACCTCCCACGTAACCTTTTACGAATTTTTATTGACATTTCTGACGAATGGTGCTCTTAATCCAAATTGAGAAAAGAATTGATTGTCACACAGGCCATTAATAAAAGTGCATGCATCGAGAATGTATCATTTGGTTGAATCGTATTTTGGATGTGACTCTGTTTCTCCGTTCAGCCATTCCATTCCCTCCGTCATCACGTTTTGATGTGTTTGATCTTCCTCTCAGATAAGTCACGCTTGTCCCCGCCTACATAGGCTCTTGCCCTATATTCTGAGCACTATTTCTCCCGGCGAAGGGGCCACAGCGAGCTCTTTTGGTTCCATTTTGTCTTACGTTTGATCAGCCATTCCCTTCAAGGAAGTGACTCTCCTCTTCGGCTGCAAAAGCTCTTACCGGACGTAGTGCGGAAATGTCCTATATTCTAGGGTGCAGTTTCATTGGCGACACATTTCTCTTTCAGTTGGTAAAATTGAAATTTGAAGTGGCAACTTTCTTACCTATGAATTTAAGTCGATATTTACCAGAAAATTATTATGATCACAGTTGAAAAAATGTGTCATCCGAATAAAATGAGAAAAAACACAGTGGCTTACATTACATGGAACTGAAGAAGTTAGTAGTCTTCTGTTATCTGCAGGTAATTCTTTTGTTTCTCCCAGTGTATTTATCATTATGTATGGTGTTATGTAAGTCGAATTTGAAGAGTTTGCTTAGCGAATTTTATTGGTCACAGGTTCAAATCTGTGCCTCATCTTCTATGAAACTTCAGTCATGTGATATTCTGCATGCCTGGTCGTTCACACTTCATGGTGAACCATAATCACCAATGGAATGGTGCTGGTCTACATACCCTGGCATACCTTGAATTTATGAATTCCACACCCGCTGTAGGGGTTAAAACCCAGAATTTAATTATTATAAAAAAATAAGCTTTTTTCACAATTTATATGTAACATTTATTCATGGGTATTCAGCCAAAGGCATGCACTAATTTCTCTTTAATTAACTTACTTATTATATTGATTTTGAAATCAAATAAAGAGCGTCATCGTCTTCTAATAAAGCTATTTCCCTCTGGTTTTTTGTCAAACTCGTATTCTTTGTGATGGTATGTGTACTTGACGTAAAGCTTGCGTTTTGAACTTTCGTATGAACTTGAGATTACTTCGAGTTACTTTCTCAAATCAAGTCATAATGCATTTTATGGGTCGATATTACATACGTACTTCCCTCACACCCTTCTTTCATCTTCTGTCTCACACATCCTCGTCTCGTTTTTGAAATAGAAGTTAATATTAATTGTTTAACCGTGACAACGAAATTAATCAGAGGAATCCTTATTAAAAACTGTATCTATTGATGAAATTTTTGCATCGGTTTTGGAAAACCTCGTCGGAATATGGGAATACTATTACTAAAACCATGTGAATAAAGTCTTGATGGACATATGAATTCCGGCCCGTTAATACGAAAAAAATCACAGCGTGGAGTCAACAACAATATCAAAGTTGTAATGAATAAAATATTATATTTGCAAAATAAATTCAACGAAAGAGTAAGAATATAATGAGAATCTGATCGAATGAGGTGGAAGGGTCATTCACTTCTATTGAGATCTTAACGTTCCAGCTCTTATTGCTATTAGTGTCTTTACAGGAATGAAATAAACGGTTCACGAAAGAGTTAACACTCCACTCTGGTCGGCTATCTCTAATCTAAACTGTTAAGAGCAATTTATTTAACCCTCGTGCCTCCAAAGCGGAAATTTTTTCTTGTTAAAAGAACCGAGTATATCACTGGGGAAAGACATGCGAATACTCAAGAATGCCCTGAGTCACCGCGCGCGAACTAACAAGTTTCCGTATATTCTCCTGGAAGGCTACCAATATTACAAATCAATGCTCTTCGCCTGCAACTAACTATATACAGAAAAACCATTGCCTACACTTACTTCCATCATTAAATATTTAGGCTAAAATGATGGTTTTTGTAGATAAGGATAGCTCCTACATCTAACCCTTAAATCGTGAGAAATTGTTAATTTTCAGTAGCGGTCTCTAGTTCCTTTCCTCTCCTTTCCTTGTCCCATCATTCCATTTCAAACTGAACTATAAAAACAAACAAATCCCATCGCTTGGGTTTATGAGCATCTAAAAGCACTCAATTTATAGCCAAGCTCTTATTGTTTTTTTCGGTCGCAGCAGTTAATTTATTTCGTTATCATGTGTATAGCTGTTGATTTTTGAACACCTAAATATCTTACAGTGGCTGCCATCGCTCGTTTACACTATAAAAGAAATCTAGGGTGTCAATTACCTTTTGGAGAGTATCTTTTGGCATATTTCAAAATGATTATTGGAAATACTCCATTAACTTTTAGTTGTAAATGTATTTATTGACAATTGATTTTTCAAGAGTCAGTTCAACAGTGTGGACAAAAAAACCATCATTTCGCTTCAATGTACATTAAGTAATGATAAATTTCAGCGAACTGTATATAATTTGGAATTAAAATATCTTGCGTCGGCTTTAGGAATGATTAATTATTCCCAGTTCATTTTATATATTTTTATCCGTCTGAAATGAGAGAAAGACACGCCATAGTTTTAAATAAGAGCGCGATTGAGAATGGTAAATGTTTTTGCTTTAGTTTTCTCCAGAGACTTTGTCATCAGTTTCATAAAAATGAAAATTCTCCTTATTCTTAAAAATACAAACTTAGTTATAAACCTTCAAGATTAATATTGTTTTGCATAGTGTCGGGAATATTTTTACGTCTATTATATTGGTATGGCTTGGATACATCTCCTTTTGGTAGTATCCTTTATGGTTCATACTCATCTACACCCTTTCCCTGCCAAAAGGAGAGTGATTGTACTCTGTTCAAGTTTGAAAAGATGAAATAAGTCATTGCTTTAATAAATATTTTCACAAACACGGCTTCCTAAATTTACGTCTTTACTAAGAAGCTTGGCATAATCACGACATATTATGTTAGTAATACGATTTTATTATTTATTCATATTAAAGTTTTTATCAAATTACCTTCAGATGAAGTTTCAGAAATTTAAAGATAGTTATTTTTATTGATTGGGCCATCATCATCAGCATAGGTCTCCTGCTTTATAAGTAGGTTCAGCAACGATTTGACTCTGTTTACGCCACTGCCGCCTTTATTATCTTATTATTGTATTCATTACAACGCAATGCACTCCCCTTTTCAGACCATCCAGTATCTTGATACATCTTCTCTTCCATTTTTCTACTTCTTCATCCGTGCCTTCAGCAACCTTTTTTTATAAAAACGTCGCCTCTTAGCGTATGGCCTATCGCGTTTGCCTTTTTTCCCTATTTTCCCTAGAAATGTTCCCCCTTTTCTTTCGTCTTCTCCAAAAGGGTGCTATTTTCTTACATTATCTTTGTCACAGACTTTCAACATCCGTGCATACCACCTAATTTCAAAGTTTCAATTCTCTTCTCCTCAGCTCACATGTTCCCATACTGCTTATGCAACGCCTTTCCCTATTCGCACCCTAAAATATAAGTCTATTGGTAAACATAGTTTCACTTCCATTTTTGGAAAGGTGCTCGTATGTTAAGCCATTTCCATTCAGATCTTTGTTCTCTTGTCACATTTTTAATTCTGATTCCAACTATGATCCTAATTAATTGAACTTTTCCACTGCTTGACCTCTGTGTACCCAGGACAGAATAATATCCCGATATCCCGTATTTTAATTAAGTTTTTATAAGATACTGAGTTGCAGAATGGAAAAAAATAATCACATCATGAAATAAACTAAAATTTAAGGGTCATTTATTAATAAATTCACATCTCATTTTTAATTCTTTTGGAAAATTTCCTTGGAAAAATAAACGTCATCATTCGTGGTAGCGATTGAGGTTATTAGCAGATGTTACTGATTTGTAGCGTATTTACTACTGTTAAATAATAAATTCACAACCGTAAGCAATGGAGTTCTGAAATACTATTCTAACGTCCTGGACTAACTACAGCAAAATATACACTTAAAAGGCCAGGTTTGGCAAGGAAGAAAGTCATCTTACATCAAGATAATGCACGGTCATGCATAAGGGTAGTTTCCATGGTAAAAATACGTGAAATAGGATACGAATTGTTGCCACACCCGCTTTATTTGCCTGATATGGCTCCATCACATTTAAATCTCTTCCCCAAATTCAAAATTTTCCTCGGTGAACGTAGGTTCTCCTCAAACAAAGCACTAACAGACGAAGTAGAAGGGTATTTTGCAGGCCTGAAGGTATATGATTTTCGAAATGGGATCAATATACTGGAAGATCTCTGGAACAAATGCATTAGTGTACAGGGAGAATGCATTGAAAAATTAAAAAAAATCACTTATAAAAGTCATTTATTTCTATTCCATTTCGAAAATTTTTCAAATTCCCCTCGTATCAAAACGGAGATAACTGCTTATTTTTACGCAAAAACAAAATAATTGCAATTTTCCGTGAGAAAGATAAGGAAGGCAATTCTATTTATGGAATGCGTACGACAGTCCTCGAGTACAGACTACGTATATAGGCAAAGGCGCTCTCTATAATTGAGTTCTGTTGTCGAGAATAATCCCTTCTAATCAGCTTGATGTTAATCCTGCTTAGGAACTTTCGCTCCAGCCCCCTAAATAATTATTATTCCGCAGTGTACTGTTGAAGGTAGGTTTTGGGCATGCACTTAATGAACACCCCCCCTTAAATTCTTACCTCTAGACAGCCTTACATCCCACCTCGTAATAACTCAATTCCTTCCATAGCAGCATACTTCCTTCATTCCGCCCAAAATCCCGATCCTATTTCTACTTCTTCCTCGCTTACCTATCGTCCCCTCCTTTATTAGCATTCAGCATTTCATTACCAATCGGAATGCTCTGCATCCATCTTCTTGATTTCTTTGGATTTCGTCTGACTTCCGTTATTCTTCTTCATCGCAGTTTATCACCGTGCGTAATCACTTAAAAGGGATATTTTGGTACACAACACAGGGTTCGTCCGGAAAATAAGTGCACTGATTTTTTCCCGCCGCTCCAGGCGCGCCCAGCACCGCTCTGACGGGCTGCGATTAGAGGGGGGTATGTTGGCAAGCGACGCTGAAAAAGGCAGTCGGCTCTGAGCTGTGGTGTAGTGAGGAGCTCTGTTAACGCGAACCTCCACGCTCGACCCACGTCACGGAACGCGATGCCGAAGTTTTTGGAGCAGCGTTATTCCATCAAATTTGCGGTAAAGCTTGGGAAATCGTCTACCGAAACTGTCGGTATGATTAACCAGGCTTACGGGGAGTCAGCCATGTCCAGAAACATGATCTTTCGGTGGCACAAGATGTTCGTGGAGGGCAGAGAAGAGGTCGACGACGAACCACGGCCTGGACGCCCATCAACGACACTCACCGACGAAAATGTGCGAAAAGTTCGCGATGTACTGAACTCTGATCGTCGTCTTAGTGTTCGGATGATAGCAGAGCAGTGTAATGTGCCAAAAACAATAGTGCACGAGATTATTAGGGAGCAATCAAAGATACGAAAAATTTGTGCAAAGTTGGTGCCGAAAGTGCTCAGTGATGATCAAAGACTCAATCGTTTGGAAATCGCGACACTACTTGCGGATCACTGCAAAAATGATCCACATTTTTTAGAGAACGTTGTTTCGGGTGACGAGACGTGGATCTTTGAGTACGACCCGGAGTCGAAGAGACAAAGTGCGGAGTTGCACGCCCCATCATCACCCCGTCAAAAGAAAGCTCGCATGAGCAAATCTCGGATCAAGGCGATGCTCATTGTCTTTTTTGACAAAAGGGGAGTCGTCCACTACGAATTTGTACCTGAACGACAAACTGTAAATGCTGCATTTTACGTCCAAGTGCTCGACAGGCTTCGAAAACGAGTCGCCCGCGTCCGGCCAGCGATCAAAAACATCTGGCGGCTGCATCACGACAATGCGCCGTCTCACACCGCGCTTGTCGTGTCGGACTTCTTGGCCAAGCACGGCGTGGCAACGCTGCCGCACCCGCCCTACAGCCCGGACTTGGCACCACCGGACTTCTTTCTGTTCCCGAAGATAAAGAGGAGTTTGAAAGGAACGCGATACGGGACTTTGGACGCCGTCAAAGAGGCCGTGACGACGTGTCTTCGAGAGGTTCCCGATGATGCCTTCGCGGGAGCGTTCCAGGAATGGGAACGCCGCTGGAACAAGTGTATCGACTCACAAGGGTCCTATTTTGAGGAATATTAGCTTAAGATATGTAAAAGTGTAATAATTTTTTTTTTCCTGAGCTAAGTACACTTATTTTCCGGACGAACCCTGTATATATATATATAGAATATATATATATATATATATATATATATATATATATATATATATATATATATATATATATAATACTAGATGAAGAGATAGAAAGGGCATTAAGGGAGATGAAATTAATAAGGCAGTGGGGGTGGATAACATTCCCGCGGAACTATTGAAATGTTTAGGAAAGTTTGGGAGGAAGAGGCTATATGGGCTGATTCGTAATATTTATGAGGAAGGAATCTGGCCGGTAGACTTTGTGAGATCAGTTTTAGTTCCTATTCCGAAAAAGGTAAAGGCTACATCATGTGAGGACTACAGGACAATAAGTTTGATATCACACGCTGCTTAAGTTGTCCTCAGGATCATAAACAAAAGGATAGAGAGTAGGGCAAATGATTACTTAGGGGATGACCAGTTTGGGTTTAGGAAGGGGAGAGGTACGCGTGATGCCATTGCAGTAATGAGATTATTAATCGAGAGGAATATAAAACACAACCTGGAGGTATTTGCCTGTGTCGTAGATTTCGAAAAAGCGTTAATTGGGAAAAAATAATGACTATATTGCAGAAAATAGGAATAGACTGGAGGAAAAGGAGGCTAATCCGCAACCTGCACATGTCTCAGACTGCTCAGGTGCGGGTGGGGAACGGGGAGTCCGGATGGGCAGTGTTAGGAAGAGGTGTAAGGCAGGGTTGCTCATGATCACTGTTGCTGTTCAACCTGTATGTGGAGGAAATGATTAAAGAGGCATGGGAATAACTGGAGGTAGGAATGAGTGTGGGCGGGGAATTCGTAAAATCAGTTAGGTTTGCTGATGACCAAGCTTTAGTTTGTCAGTCAGTTAAGGGGTTGCAAACATTGCAGAATGAATTGGAAATTCAGTGCCATAGATATGAGATTAGGATAATTCAAAATAAAACAAAGGTTATGTGATTTCCCATAAAGAGGAAGGCTACGTTAAAGGTTAAGATAGGAGGGAAAAAACTAGAGCAGGTAGAATAGTTTACGTATCTCGGTAGTGTTTTGGACCAACACGGTTAAAGTAGTAGGGACGTAAGGAGAAGAATTGCGCTAGGCAAAGAGGCTTTCACAAGGAGGAGGGAGTTGATGACGGGGACGTTGAGTAAGGATGTTAAGAAAAGACTCGTAAAAACTTTGATATGGAGCGTAGCTATGTACGGTGCGGAAACGTGGTCATTGAAGCAGGAGGATAGACGTAGATTGGAGGCTTTTGAAATGTGGGTGTGGAGAAGAATGGAGAAGGTGAAATGGACAGAGAATAAAACAAATGAGTAAGTACTTGGTATGGTGGGCGAGGACAGGGGTTTGTTGAGAGAAATCCTATGGAGGCAGGAAAAGTGGCTGAAGGGGGTATTGACCGGCAGCGGGATGTTGAAGACTGTAATTGAGGGGAGAATGTTAGGCAAACGAGGAAAGGGAAGGAACAGGATAGGGATGTTGGACGGGATGAAGGGTGGAAGAAAGTGCTCAGAGCTGAAGAGGGACCTGATGTAGAGTGGGATGTTGTTTTGCTAGGGGTCACAAATTATTTGATTATTAATTATGTCCATCCAAAAACCTACCTATATATATATTATATATATAATATATATATATATATATATATATATATATATATATATATATATATATTTATATATATATTTATATATATATATAGATAATATATATGTATTATGTCTGGCATGAAATCAATAAAAAATGCAGCACATATGTAATTAATATTATTTTAACTTTTCATTGCATAACATGGATAACAGCATTAAAATTCCCTACCACATACAAGTATTATGAAGTCATTCGGGACAAAATATGACCTCAATTTTTTCAAGGTCTTTCGATGAATATTTTAATCGATTAAATCTAAGACATTGCTGTCTACTTTTAAATAACCAAAATTGTGAAATCGCTGTTATAGTTGTGCAAATTGGGTCGTTCGGCTTTTCTGTTTTTTTTGTTCATATAGAATGCGCCACATGATCAGCGCGCGGGCTTTAGCGGAATCTTTAAGTTTTTCCGCACGAAATTGCGATTCTTTTCAACATGAAGATGTGAGAGAGGTTTGAAGTATCCGACAGAAAAGAGCGTAGGGGCTCAAATAGAAGCCTTTTCATTCACCCCCTCTCCTTTTTCCAGCGTCTTCCTCGCCTCATAATCCCATCCCGTATTCTTTTTATATCCGTATCTCCAGCTAGCGATTGGAAAAAAAGAGTTCTTTTTGTCGGAAGCGATGCAGGTGAGGGCACGGCACGGAGGCGGAGGATATCGAGAGCATGAACCGGAGATATGAGGACGTGGCGGGAGGGCGGTGGGGAGGGCGGAGGGGACGGTGGAGGGGGCGCGGGATGGAACAGGGCAGAGGCGGTTGACGACGATGGGGGCATAATTTAGTCGATAACGAACGGAGGGATGGGGAAGAATGAAGAACCTCCCTCCCCACCCTCCCGGACCATTTTCTCCACTGCGAACCTCTCCTTCCTCTCAAACTTCCCCTCTCCTCCATCACTCTCTTCCTCCTCCACCCTCGTACCCCTCCTCCATCCCAGAATGCTCTCAAAAGAAGAAACCCTTTGAAACGAAACAGAAAGAACCCCAGCCCTTTTTCGCCGGAAATTATTTATTTTATTTTTTGTTTCATTTTTTTTCCAGACAAACTTTCTAGTTTTCTCCCTGCAAGACTTCTTCTTTTGCAACAGGTGCGCTCAAAAAGCTGCGGAAGCGTTCACAACTGTGGTGCGCGGACTTTGTTATTGTGATGGAAAAAAAACACGAACAATAATGATAATTAAATAAAATTCTTCCCGTCCCATCCCACCCACTTCAAGAAGAAAATAGCGTGTTCAGTCCATCTCCACCTCTCTTCGTTCTTCGTTCACCTTCTCTATCCTCCCACTTCTCTCTCCTTTTCTCTTTCTCTTTATCTCTCACCGTCCAGCTAGGTTTTCTTCCTCACTGCTCACGTGCGTCAAAGGCGCCCACAGTCTAAACCAACACTTTTTTCCCATTCGCTCTCCACCTTCCGGCCCTCGCTCCGTGCACCCCCAAAGAGCCAACCCGTCCGCCTCCTCTACTGCCTCCCACGCCATTTCCCGTAACGTAATCTTCCCATTCCTTTTGTCCTCTCTCATCTTACGGACTCGGGAGCCGGATGTAGGTGGGTTCCACAGGGTCTTGATTCTGCCCAAGTGAATTCCTTTTCTTCCATTCCCTTTCCCTCTCTCTCTCTCTCTCTCTCCCACCCTCAACCCCCACTCTCTCTCTCTCTCTTTCTCTCTCTATCCCTTTTTCTCTAGCCCTTCTCTTTCTTCTTCCGTGCGGCCTACCCCTTCACCCCTCCCACCCCCACCCAAGTTTGGATCTTTCTCTCATCCCGGCCTTCTCATTCCAGCACTCGGTCGCGTCCCTGGCTTACTTCCGAAGAAGCCAGGTCGGAGAGTTCGAATTGGTTTGAGTGTCGAGGGGGTTTTGTTGAAGGGGGGGAAAGAGCGTGGAAGGGGTCAGGGTTTCATTAGGTTCCTGGGCAGGATGTCTACTTTTTGACTTCGCTTGCCTTAATGCATCCAGGCAAAGCACTCGAATTAAATATTCCCCATCGCATCGTCGAGTGAAAATTCATCGCTGACGGAATTCTCGTTGGATCACGAAGCGTCTTTCTCGTCGAGGGATAATCCCTAAAAAAAATCTCCTCTGATATGACTTGGTTGGGCCATATTCATATATTTGGACTTCTTTCCGTAGCCCTGTGTTTTCCACTTATCATAATCAATTCCTTACTAAAGGGCAAGGACGTATATGAAGGATTTCTATTTAATTCGTTTCTTTAGGCGTGAAAAACAACTCATATTGAATTGAAGCACATATACTTAGTTAGTCCGCGTGTTCATGTAATACGCCGTCATCAGAGGAAAAAATGAATTATACAAGTTGTATGTATATGTCATCTGAAAAAAAGTGTTAAGTGGGGGGAGGGTACTTGGAATGTGGGGGGAGGAGCCCCTGTAGGGATTAGAGTATGATTGGAGGAATAGGAAGCAGGAGGGTGAGCCTCCCCATTGTGAGCACTTTGCTAACGAAGAAGGGAAAGGATTAAAAAGGGGGAGTGGAAAATGCGCAAAAATTCGTCGGCGATGTGATGATTTTTTCAACGAACACTTTTCACGAATTCTTTTGCTTGCGGAGTGTATGAAGTCTGCGCTGAAATTGCTTCTACATCCTTTTTCAATAAAATGCTTGCCAAAGAGAGATTCTTTTTTGGTCCATTTTCTTTTTCTTCCAAATTGAACATATTTTCCTGGCATTTCAGTTGCCTATCTTAGCTTAGTTCATATGTTTAGGGTCATAATAATTATAGGTTTTTTTCAAACAAAAAAAGAGAATTCTAGTTGCGGTATTCATAACTCATTCGGATGGTTAGCTCATCTATTGGATAATTATAAAGTAAGCGGTTTCGTAAATTGAGGAATTAATAAATGATTTGATTTCGATTTTGTATCGCTTATATGGGTGTCCTGGTGATATTTTAAATATTTCACGTCACCTTTTACCAACATCTTGGACATCATCGTCATTCGCGTGAATGCTAGGTTTTTATGAAAATAGATTTTTCACAACGGAGGCATTAGTGATGTTATTGAGCCAGCTTGCCAAAGTGCTGAACTCACATCTGCCTCGAAGGTCCGCTTTTCATTTCACCCTTCGGAATAACCTCTAACTTGCAATGTGACTCACGACCTCTCATCTGCATAATTGTATGCGCCTCTATTTTTTCTCCTCGAAGGATTTTTACTTTTTAATTTTCCTCATCCTGTTTGCGCATATGTATTCTAACTTCTCGCCATTCGGTTCACAGATGCTAAGTATTTACATGTTTATCTCTTTGAAAGTGAAATACGGCGACTACTCACCCAAACTATTCTCAAAATTTTTCCCTCCTTCATATGCATACTATCAATTAATTGGCCGATATGTAAATGCTGATTATAATTATATGTGTTACATTGTAATTATGAAAATCCCTGACCCCAGCAAATTTTTATATTTTTGGTTTCTTCTATAATGAAACCATAGGTTAATCAATTACTAGTGAACACCTTAAATTATATTTGCTCCAGTTCTTGACGAAACTTTAAAAATAATATGCTCCAATAAATAATTTCTATTCAACAATTAAGTACAAAAAAGGATGCAAGTGTGAAAATGAAAGCAATCCATTTTCTGCTGGTTAGAAATAAAGACACCCTCTTCGAAGATTCAGAGACCATTTATGCGTGGCAATTAATTGCTCCTCCGTTTAAATGTTTATATCTTCGGCTTACCTACTTCTTGCTGAGTGGGTCGGCACTAACTGTGGAGAGAATCATAATTCCAAAGAAACACGTGTAAATTGTTCCACCTGGCCGAGTTTGAACGTTCCAATAAATTCTCACGAAAGCGACCGTAGTTTACGTCTCCCGGATCCGTGAGCTTAAGATTCGGTTGGGACCACCCTCATACGTGAACCCACCACCGTTGTCATAAATTTCAATCCAAGGTGGAAAAAAAATTGGGCATAATTATTCTGAAACGCATTCACTATCAATGTGATTAATGCCTATTCCAGCGTGCACGTAAAAATTTTGGAAACAGCTGTTCGCAAGTAGTCCGTAAGTCCCATCCCAAAACGCATCATCCAACTTCTCTCTCTTTCATAACTTCACTCCAAGGGGCCGGAGCATAAACCTTCCCACTGGCAGCACCACATTGCACGAATTACTCCGCACACCTCGCACCCGTTCTGACTCCCCCCTCTCCTCTTCCCTTAACCCCCCCCTCCTCCCCGAACTCCCACCACACCCTACACTTAGCGGCTTCCTCCCAAACCACTCCGCCGGCGTCTCCGCCAGCCACATCCCGGACCTCCCACACCGAACCGAGATCCTTTTTCTTTTCTTCCCTCTGCCCTAAATGGGTCTTGGAACGCTCCTAAATTCATCACTTCCCCCCCCTTCCTTGCACCACACACCCCGCGCACACATAAGGAAGTCACCCCTCAAGGTCTGCCAGCGCATTCGGGGTCGAGGAGGAGGCAACTCGGGGGCGTTGCTCGTTTGAAAACCCCCGTCAAACCCTTCTCCTCCTTCGTACCCCACCGTCCCCGCCTCTTCCCCCAGTTGGGAGCGAAACCGTTTTCCCCTCACCTCTTTGTTATTCCACGCAAAACCGACCTCAGCAGCGGCCCCGTAACGTGCCACTCCTTCCCCAAACCGACTCAGACCACCCCTCCCCCCGCCTCATCGCCAAACTCTCCTATCTCCCACCCCTCTCTAGATAACCCCCTCTCTCTCCCCCTTCGGCTTCGTCCGATGTGCACCGTGGGCTGCCACCCCTCCACCCCCCCCCCCCGAGTGGCACGGGTGCTTCTGCAGACTGCGTGGCGTGCTCCATCCCTCTCCTTTCCTACCTCTCTCCCCCCCCACCTTCCTCCCCGAACCACCCCCCTGCGGAGGCGAAGAAGGGTGGAGATGAGCGCCACAGATCCGGCTTTCGTTCGGAGTGAATTATGGAAACGAAAGAGTTCAGTCCCTTTAGCCACCGCTCAACCCCACCCAACCCAACCCCACCCTCTCCTCCCCCTGTTCCCCCCTCGCCCGCACACGCTCGACCTGCACGTACCCTCGACACCCTGTTCCGTCTTCCCCAAAAGAAGGAGAAATAATAATAATAAAAAAAGAAAGAACCCTTTTGGTTCCCATTACGTCGTCTCTCTTTCTCTTGCCCCGCGAACCACGCCTCCCCCCCCCGCCCCTACCCACCCTTCCTATCCCTAGACCCGCTCCCCGTCCCACCCAGCTGAAAGAGCAACCCGCTCACCCCACCCAGCAAGTGCGCCCGCGCGTGTTTGTGCGTGCGAGGGTGCTCCCTTCCCGTCATCGCTTTTTGTTCCGTTCCGTTTCTTTCTCCCGCGTCTCTCGAGTGCACATTTCACGCTTTGCCAACTCGAGGGGACGGACGTTAATGACCGCCCGACGACGCGGACTCGGGCATTTATTCCGCGCAGGTGATGGTCACGAGACCCTATCTCATACTTACATGCCGTTTGGCTAATGTTTCCCCTCCCCTACCCCCTTTTCTTTGGTTTCCATCAAGTCTCCTCTGTCCCTTTACCTACTCCTCCTTCCCGCGTCGATTCCCTCGGCCTTTCCCCCTCCCGACACTTCCTCCTATTTGCTCATTTTCCAAACGGCGGATCTCGTTCCTTCACTTGTACTTTTTTAAAGTATTTTTTCCTTGATATTTTACTCCCGGACTTTTGATAAATTTTCAATATTATGATTGTTATATAACGTTGGTTTTGAGTAGGATCCTCATGATATTTGACTTTTTAAGTGACTAATGCATTATTTTGCAAAGCCACGCGTTTCCTCTCATTTCTCACCTGAAAGGTATTTTTAACTGCTCTTTTCCCAAAATTACTTTTCCCATTTGCGGAGTGATTACGTCTTCTTTGGACAGCATCAAATTTTACTGATTCTGATTCTAACATGAAATGTTGTCCAGATTGGTTGTAAGAACACTTTATAGCATCTTATTCTCAAAATCTGAGTTAAATATTTTCTGTGTCATTATTAATAATCAACCTGGGATTATTTCGACCCATCTCTCCACTTGCCCCTCCTTTTGAAAAACCCTATGTCTGCATATATTTTGTGCTTGACTTCCTATATCATTTGTCTCTTCCTATTGTTGCATCCTGTCCGCGTTAGTCTTCCTGACCCTTAGTCTTCCTCTTTTCCTCATTCAATTACTCCATTGGAGGAATGCATTGAATAATAATAAATTCTTTCGTTGCTATATTTACAAACATGTATGAAGTGTAACTTACATCGTTAGCCGCGTTATTTTTCTATTTCCTCCATGCTCCGTGAAAAATCACAAATTTGGATTATTTATGTCCCGCATTGAGTTACAGGCTTTTGTATAATCAGCCGACGCCTTTTTAATGCTCCCCAAAACCTTCCCTCGAAAGCCTCGATTGGGTAAAGTATGGATTTATGATATGAACGCAAAGGCTCCAACGATAGAAATGTACGCACTAGTTTCATGTAGTGAAGATAATCCTGCGAGTACTGTCGAGAAGATTACGCGTCCAACATCTCTCGGTTATACGGCCTACCAACACTACCTCAAATTATACCAAAATATAAGGATTTAAAATTCCAATTATGCAAATTTTTTAATATCATTTTCATGATTTTAGTCATCAAAAAAGATAGATATACCTCAGTAAAAAGATGTAATAAATTCAATAAATAGTACTTATACAGATTATAAATATGTGTGCGTGTTCGGAATTCAAATTACTACCAAGACTGTCACCATGGTTCCAGTCATGCGATTGTATGTAATTGTCAGGCAAGACAAGCATTGACAAAAATTCACTTCACAATTAATTAAGTTCTTTCCATTCAACATCACTGTTATGAAAACATTTTGACGTATAGGTACAAGGAAACATAGATTTTTCAATTTTTCAATGAGATATAACACCTTTTTTGGTTCTTTTACTAGTTTCGGTTGATGCTAAATTAATCATCATCTATTCCAGTTAATGTACGGATGAAGTTTAATGCCTATCCATTTAATATCTTTTAGTAAAATGTGATTAATTAAGATAGTCTGTTTTCATCGTAATAAAAATGGTTTAGAATGCTAGACATGTTTGCCTGAAGTTTGGAAGAAAATTGTAATATGGTATTTTTGAATAATTAATTTAGATAATTAAGTTTTGGTGCAAGTTTCATTTAATAGCGTGCATTTACCCCATTGAGTCTGGACAAATAACTGGTCGCTGGTGCTTCCTTTCCTGAGGATGCCAGTGGAGATGTAAACACCGAGCTGGTATTCCCAGTGCCCTCAATACAGTATTAACTTCATTTATTTGGAAGTATTTTGTTGCCACGAAAAGGACTATTAGTTGCTTACAAGGAGTAATAGAAGTTCAGACTAATTAGAATAGTGGCCTTCCTCTACAGCCGAGGACCAAGTTTAAATAATACGCTAATCTCCATCGGTGAGCGACTTGAAGTACTTGAGTAACATCAATGATGGGCGTTTGGGATCACGTGGCCAGCAGCACACTCCTTTACAGAATTCGGAGATTTTTTGATGAAATCCAACAAAACATTATTCACTGAAATTATCAACGGTTTTGCCCGTGACGCTGCTGTAGAATTTTGAAGCAAAAGATGGCGGAACAGATAAAAACACCGGAGGGTTATTACAAGTATTTACCATTTCAGGGCTGAAAAGTGAAATTTTGGAAATCGCAACAGCCATCGCCCTTCGGAATAAACATCATTTGTAGATGGAAAAAAAGATCCCAGCTGTATTTCTCCACGTCAATCTCATAGCCATCGCCTTGATTCCTATACCATCGAACTCAAAATACGCGAAAGACGTTAGGAGGATACACTTAGCCAAAGTCTGAAGCTAATAGCGAGAGATCAAGAAGTACATGGATGAGATTATACCCTTAATTATACTTTTCATAGAGCGGGGAGCTCAGGGAAAAGAAAGTCATCACGAAAAAGTGTGTAAAAGGCCGAGTTCCACAGATTCCACCCTTTTAAGGTTATGGATCGGGTGTGCCCCAATGAAATTTCTCAATAGTTTCAAACTCAGTGGCCAAGCTATGAAATAAAAGGAAATATCCAAGGGTTGATTACTCGTGGCCATCATGATAGGAACTTAAGCTATCACGATCTGGAACCATTAAAAAAATACATTTTCTTATGTGCCTTGAAACATTCATTACAGAATTTTTAATTACTTAATTCTGACATTTTTGTAAAAGCATTATCCGAAAAAAATTTTTTTAATTGCGTTAGCGTTCCCGCCCTCTCCCATATATTGGATCTCGAAGATCCAATTTAACGTGTGAGATTAATGTCACCACCCCTTCTTATATATCCAAAGTATTCACCTTTGAGTTATATTTTACTAGGAGGCTGTTTCTTTGAGGTAATGATCAAAGATTGCGAAAATATTCTTTTGGCTGTGCGGTAAGTTAGTTCTTTCCAGTGGAGAGGGTGACATGGATGCTTGCCGGTGCGTGTTGGGGATTTGCAGGGGTATCCCCGTTCAGTTACCCTTAGAATAACGGCCGAGGAGGTGTTTGGCTGGGGAAGAAGGGCACCAGCGCAGCGCGCGCAAAAGTTCAGAATGAGGTGGAACCCCAATGCACGAGCCACGTTTGACTCTCTCCACCCGCAGTTGTTTTTCCCCCCTAGGTAAAATCACAAGGAAAGTCCCGTTTTTCTCTTAATCTAATACGGCTACCCATCACCCTGCCGCCCAATGTATCTGAAGCATGTTATAAATAGCATAAAAAACGTTAACCATGCTAGAGGCACACCTAGGAGCGACACCAGCGTGTAAATATTTGATTTTTGGTGTTTTTCGGTTATATTATTATTGTCATCATTATTATTTATAAAATACATAAGCATATGGAAAATTTCTGGTGGCTCGTA
The DNA here is from genome assembly GCF_022747635.1 of Hetaerina americana. Taxonomy (NCBI): domain Eukaryota; kingdom Metazoa; phylum Arthropoda; class Insecta; order Odonata; family Calopterygidae; genus Hetaerina; species Hetaerina americana. Next base: position 107,655,473 of record NW_027286763.1, read on the forward strand.
GGTGTCTAGAATCGCAATTTATTTTACTTCAGAACAATAACAGGAGCATATCAAATCCGCCCTCAATCGCAAATAATAATGGAACAAAGTTAGAAGTGAACAACAAAATTTAAGGAAACATCTAATATTTCTCTGTCGCAAAAAAAACCCACCTCTTAACCCCACGGATCCTCAATCAATGATAAATCAAAACTGAGCCGCTGGTGTCACGAGGGTTATCGAAGAAAATACGAAGTAAGCATCATCACACATGGGGCAGCATTGCAACAACCACGTTCAAAATCATGCTTGTACGAAATAACTCCCGTCCAAAAGCACTCACCGTGGTAGAGAACCCATTATTTCAACCCAACTTCTCACCTTTAAGTAATGCAGACACTAGTTGGCCGGATATTCATAAAAGAGTTAAAAACCACTTCGTCAGACAAAATAACGCAATGACTAACCTTGTTTAATTAGATGATTCATATTGTCTACTGCATCAGCCAGGTGTCCTTGTAGTTTCCATTCAGCCACTAATGTCGGAGGCAACAAAGAGTGCAGATTGATAGATGAATGAATGAAGGAGGGGAGAATGCTGTTGTTTTAACACCTAAAACTTCTAGGACTGCTATTTTTTAATAAACATACTATATTTCCTAAATTTCCAGAAATAATTTAAAGTTTTAGTGATTCACTTACTTAATTAAATTAAACGCCACTGCACTTTTCTATCATTATAATATTTAATAGATCCATATTTATTTCGTAGTTCTCATAATGAACTAATATGATCGACACTATGAGTGTGTAGCAATTACATTGTATTGTTTGACTTCGGGAAGGCCTCATTAGCATAGAAAACACTGAATTCGTTTTTGCCTATCTGCGTATTTGGGCCAGCTTTCGTTCAATTGCTTCCTATCGTTTTATTACCCCAATGCAACTCAGAAGCATAAACATTATCCACGGTGCTCTTTCGTTTCCAGTTACGACGCACACTTCTATGCACTCAAATATTATAATTTGTTACACGTGTCAAACGCACACTCTTTCCGCTTTCAGTCATGAACTTTGTCCTCTATACGTATATACAATTTTCAAACACGACGGACCGTCGTATTTTGTGCCGTTCCATCGTTTGTTTTTGATGGGTCAGCCTAGAAACCTCATGCGGCAAATCCCCTCTGGGCCGTCGCACCTATCAAAAGGGGGTCGGGATGGAATCTGGACTATCCGCCCGTTCGACTCTATCCTGAAAAGCTTCTCTCCGCTATCTTCTGCCCACGCCATCCCCTCCAGCCACTGTAGGCCGGGCTGTGAACAGTCATCACACTACTTCCCGTTTCTCACAGCAAAGAGCGCCTGGAAATCCCTGCCAACCTGCTATCTGGAGGATACATTGCAGTCATGGAAAACATCAACAAGGTGGCACAAATTAGAATAGAGTTCAATAGCATATTGATTCATTCAAATTGGTTGGCTCTCTTGAGGGAGATGAGGGAGGGAAAGGAATGCTCAAGTACTCATCATCAGTTGTTGAGTTTTTTTTCAATGAGTTAGTTATTTATGTGAGGTACATTTCGCAGTTTATTTTATGAAACTAGGGTCAAAATTAGGTCGAAATGCGATCTCTTGAGCTGATCTATTCTGGTATATTGTTTGCTGGTGAACCGTGCTAATTTTCTCTGCCCTACCCCTACGGGGCACCAAAATAAATTTGATTAACGATTTATATCCCTCGTGCAATGTTTTTAAAAACTTGTAGTGGTAAACGAAAGTTGTATCCCCTTTAACTTGTGCTTAACCGTTTCTCGGGTGTGCCGCTTGCGCGCTGGTGACACGGAACGGGGTCGAAACGAGCGACAGGCGAAAGGATTACTCTGTGGCAGCTATATTTCCATCCACGCTGGATGCTCAATGTTTCATTAGAGAGGATGGATGAAGAGACAAGGATTGATAAGTCGACTTAATTTATCGCGAGGAGCATTAATTTCAGCCACTCTTGCTTGTGTAATGAAAGCTGTAGTTTTGTTGACATAGAATGTTGAAGCAAAGGTTTACCGAAAAAAATCATTCAATATCAGCGGATTTAAATTCAGATATCGATGGACCTCAATGCTTGAACTTCATGTAGTTAAGAGTGGACATATTTGCGTTTCCATGATTTATTACAAGCTTAACGAATAGCAACACGTGTGTCGAAAGTCTTTGCCTGAGATGATATTAATGTTCCATAATGTGTGCATTAATTCAGGTCAGTGATGGAGTATTTAATTACTTGCTCAATTTAAATCACTCCTCGTGATTTAGGAATTGAGGAAGGGTTATAATGGACTCAAGAAAGAAAGAAAAATTATTATGACACGCAAGCTGTTTCCTTTGTCTTTAAAAGTATTTACAGAGCTTGGTATGAGTCAGAATGCTTTCTGAAAGCGGTCAAATAAAAATTCTGCGATCGAAAATGCCCGCATTCGTTTCCGAACTTAAGGAAAGTTTAATTTTAAGCCTATTAAGATGCATATCGATTGTCTTTCAGAATAGATTCCGACACACATCTGATAACGACAATAATAATAGACTCGGCCCATTTGAGCGCTTTACACCGGTCTAGTCGCAACTCCCTCCGTGGCGTCGACCCACTTAAAACTCTGATAAAATATCCTTCGTGCTGTAGTTCCTATTAGAGATCATTACTTTCCAATATAAGTTCAGCGTTTAAGATGAAAGAGTCGTGATTACATTTCCCTAGTTGAGGGATTTTACAGAATTGTCCATTCGCTCCAATCGCGTCGTGGTTGCCACAAAGTTCACAAAGGTAATCGGATGCAGACATCATTTTATTTATCCAGAAACAAACGAAGTCCTGAGAACGTGAGCCTAAAACTGCAGCTCAGCTCACAAGAGGACGGCCTCTTTTTTTTGGCTTTCCTCCCGTGCGCTCTCTCGCGTTCCCTCAAACCTGCTTTGGTGTATTTTATTTCCAATCCTTTAGGTGTCCGAACAGTTGCGATGCTGCTCCTGAGGCTGCAGTAGTCCTGTCCTATTTGATAGAAACTTCGAAAAGAGCAAAGGTAGTCTTCCTTATTTATTCACGAACTAGAGTTCAACTCGAACCGATCAATTGATTCTATTTGAGAGACCACTCTGTGAAGTCTCAGTACAAGACGAAGGAAATCTTTTTCAAGCTATCAAAAAAAGTTCCTGAAAACTTTCTGATGCATCACATAAGGCATGCCAACGTATGTTTTGAACGAATAAAATAAAATTAAATGAAAGATATCGAAATGCCGTTTTGCTTAAGATCCACATTATACGAGTATGTATGCCAATAAGTGGATTATTCCTTAACATGAATCAGTTTCAAAGTCCAATTTGACATTTTTAGAGGGAAAGAAAGTTTCTCTAAGTTAATCTTAACTTTTCTTTTTAATCCCGAAGGATTCAAGAATCTCTTTATACCGCAATAATGAAAATATCCTTTTCACGCATGTTCAATGACACCAAAATTATTTTATATACACATATCCCTCCATAGCTTCATTTCCACGTAGTCAATATTAGCTTTTTACACTTAGGTTTCTGCGGTCATTGAGCGAACAACGGGCCTGCATAATAGGGTTAATTAATCCTAGTTTATCACATTTTTCAATTTAAGAGTTATTTGACCCTGGCACTGTTGGCAGCGTTGAATTTGAGAATTTATTAATCTTAATTTGAAAACTGTTCATCATTTACATTTTAAAAATTTTCATGTTACAGAGATTGTATACGTTGCTTCAATCAATGAATAATTATGGATACTAGGGCAATAAAGATGGGTGTTTGGGTGTGAATACGTAGTTAGATCCAACGAAAGAAGTCCTGTTATAATTAAACGAGGATATTATCATTAAATTTATTAAATAATAGATAAGATGAAGATAGGGATTTCATATTTGTAAGGTCATGAGATATCATCTTTGTATTTTTATCAAATTTAAAAATGAAGTAACTCTTTTGCTGTTAGCTTGGGATAACCAAAAATTACAATTGATTAATTCGATACTTTTCTAGAATGTTTTTTCGTGCGAAAAAAATATTCCTTGTGTGATCATTGCACAATATCCCTAATGCTACGGCTCGTTTCGTATGGTTTACACACCTCAGCTCCCGTTTGTGCGTCACGTCCAGATTTCAAAGGTATCGAAACTGGAGCGAGCAAACAACGAAGGCGTGAAATTCGTTGTCTGCAGTTATAAATACTCATCGAATTAAACCCCGGGTGAGCCCGCATAAATAATTAGTCAAGCATGCGAAATCGCAGCGGTGACACGTACCGATAAGCATTAGCGCTCGAGAGGAGTTGTGCGATATTATAATTGTCAAATTATTTATTCGACCGATTAAAAAAAAACAAGAAAGAAATTCCGAAGTAGGGAGGAGGGAGGAACCTTTTCGCGCGTTCTTGAATTAAATTCTCACCGAGGACCGAACAGGGGGAAATCCGATACCCTAATGGCCTCCGATATTTATTCGGCAGGGAATAATTTCCACAAAAAAAGAACGACAACACTCAAACAACACCCCCCCTTCTCCCGCGGTATCCCCTACGTAACCCCCTCCCTTCCTACTCTCATACCCTCACCCTTCCTTCCCTGCTCCCCTCCAATGTTGTTGCTACTGCCGTCTCCAAACAATGGCCTACGAAACCCCTTCCCCCATTTTACCGTTATCGCGGATCGAGCCTCTCCCGTAGCATTTCAATTGAATCAACTTTTGGATTTAAGCGTCGCGATTCCATTAGCTTATATCCCATTGAACTGGCAATTTCCAACTTCAGCTTCTCCTCCTTCCACGTCTTTCCACCCTCCCCCTCCTCTCTCCGCAGCCATTTCCCGGGATCCCCTCCGCCACCTCATTTGGGAACTGGAGGTGGGGGAGGAGAAGAAAATGGGGTGCGGGACATTCCCCTCCCACTTCCTTCCCCGCCGCCCGACCTCCAAGCCTGCTCATTTTCCGTCCCCCCACCCTCCCCATCTCTCTCGTGCTCTCCTTCCCTCCTCTCGCAAGAGATCATCTTTATTGCCACTCCGGTCTTCTCGTAATTCACTCCCCAAAAACTCCCTTAATTCAAAACGGGAACCACTCCTGGAGGATATCTTATTTTATATGTATACACAGAGCGAGCCACTTCTCACTCTTCCCTTCTCTCCTCCGCCGGCCCTCGAAATGTTTCCTCCGCCACCTCTCACGCCTTCACGAGACCACTATATTCTTCTGCCTCTTCCTCATCTTCTTCCTTTTTTTAGTGTTTGTTTCTCTTCCTCTTGGATGCAAAACAACCTCCGTAATATTACGCTTTATGGAACTCCCTTCCCGCTCTCCTAAAGGCGATGGGAAAGTCGGTTTTTCATTAAAGTGATCATTTTTTTCGTGTCTTAGCTTCACGTTGGTGGCCCATCTACTCCTGGCAGTGCCTCGTCCCATGGCAAAGGCATCTATTGAAAATTAGGGTCAGGTGCCCGCGATTATGCAGCTAGGAAGACTCCGAATGGAATGAGAGATTCACACCGTAATTTGAATGCTTGTGACGTATCAAAAGTTTAGGTCAGGAGAAAGTAAATTTTTGTACTGTTATTTCGTACGTATTTAATTTGCATAATTTTAAAGTTCCTGTGATCTCACAGATTTCAATAAGCTCATGCCCTTTGGGTGAAAGGATGTGAGGATTCACTGAAGAGTATGTTAAAAATGGTGCCAGGTAGTGTACTTAATTTGAGGTTTGGCTCTTGGCGATCAGGGTTATTGTTAATATTTATTTTAATAATACTTGATATCTGACTCAGTTCCATTACTTTGGGAAGAGATGATCCTCACTTTACCAAAACTCACAGTGACACTGCTGCATGAGTGTCAGCTGTGTAAATTCTGATGCTTTCGAAGAAGTGAATTCAGGTAATCCGTCATAATTCTCACATTTTACCCCATATCTCATCTTGTAACACCATAAATATTAAAGGTTTAAAAAAAAACTCGTCGAGAATTTTATTATATTAACTTTTAAACTGCTCTTGTTTCGGGAATAGCGTCATCAGTTGGGGGAATGCAATTACAAGTCTCAGAAAATATTATTTTGAAATAATATCCTTTTCTAGGACTCCAAATTTTTTCGAGAGAACGAAACTTGGAGCTGAATGAATCACAGTGTCAACAGGAAACGATCGTGTCTTGAACCTTTTATAATAGGTTTTTAATTTAGGGTTTCTCCCTGCACGACCGGGGTTATTGTCATCGCAAACGGGGTATTCAGAATAAACACTAATTCTTACAAAATATTTTTACTCTTTGCCTTCACCTTCCAAATACCACCTTCCACCCGTTTCATGAGAATTTATTCACACTAATTCATCCGCAATGAGAATTTTACCTCTTTTGACCACAGTTGTACAGTTTCCTGCTGCCTATCCCCTTAGCTTGCTCAATAAACACTATTTCAAGAGCACTGTATGGCATAAAGAAAGTATCTTCTGTCAGGTTTTTCTTCCTTTAGCACTGTTAGCTTGTTAGATTCTTCTTCCCAGCTGCCCCTATCCTTTGAATATCCATGTGAAGATGTGGTTCTCTTTTAAGAAAGTTTTAATCTTGTTTTTTTTTTAATGACTCCACTGTTGAAATCACATGGGCTTCTTTTTGTGTTTTATTCTGAGGAAACTTTTTAGTTCTCTCAATTCAAAAAAGTTAACCGGCAAGTTTCGTGGAAGAATCTAAAGGACGCAGAACGGGAACTTTTCATATACGGTGGCATGTAGGTTGATGCCAATGATGAAAATAATAACTTCATGGATGGAAGCATTGAAATTCAAGTCTGGTTGGAAAGGAGTAGTAGTAGTTAGGGGAGGCGACCGACAGCTAAGGTCATTTGCGCCATAGGGGAAGGACAGGAAAGGATGAAGGGTAGAGAGAAACCCGGCGTCGGCATTAGCCTACTCTTTACGAAAGGCGCCAAGGGGTCCGCGGCTTAACGTCCCATCCGACGGACGGCGTACTCACTCAAAGTGCCCTCCACATAGCACCTCAAGTAGGGATCGAGATACCTCTGAAAAATATTCAACACCGCCGGGATTTGAACCCGCGCCCTCAGGGTGGGAAGCCAGTACGTTAGCCCCCGCACCATCTCGACCCCTTGGTTGGAAAGGAGTTGCTCTCAATCTTCAGGGGTAGAGTGATCCTTTGTCTCATAGAATGCATATCTGCTGCCTTATTCCTCCACAAGATAGCTAAGAAAAACGTTTAGCAATGCCTTTCCCCTTAAGAAGGACCTTAAGGGCAAAATCAGTGGAGCGGAAATCTCGTGATACAGTTTGCAAGTAATCTGGTTTAATGGAGTTCCAAACCCTTGCTACGGGTAATTGTTTCTTTCTAAGAGGATTAATTAATGATTGCGTTGAGAAGAAAACTTTGTGTTTGAAATAGTATAACTTTTAAGGATGTTTCAAATTACAACCCTGGTAATAACTACTGTATAACTGAAAATAACGTTTATGTAGCTGTGGGATCGTCATGTGTAAACATTGCCTAAAATTATCATGAAACGTAAATACTGTTCTTACTAAATTATATCATGACCCTCCATACCTGATAGACATTATCAGTGCTCCATTTTAATTTTACTAAAGCATTTGACGAATGCATTGGCAATAAACCAAGCAGCAACATTTTACTTATAGCTCTTCTTTGGAATAGTGACAAAATGAATGGAAAATCATGTTATAAATCACGCGTTGAAATGTTTCTTTGCATTCTCTTTGTTGAATAAGTTATTCCTTAATGCTTCTCACCCGTTTTTATTTCCCACTTTACAGATGCATTTATTCTTTTAGCCAGCTCTTGTTGCTCCCTTTGACTTATTTTTCCTTTGGAGGCTTGGGAGCAAGAAAAGCTTACAGGTAGTATGCCCATCTTGTGCTTCCATACTTTCGTAGACTCTCTCTCTATTCGCCAGCAGTATTTCAAAGTTAATATGATTTTATTTTCCTGGCATGCAGACATCGTCTGCCTTGGTTAATGTCAACATTTTCATGACTGCGTAGATACAATGGACAAGCATCCATAGTTGGGTATGGCAATAGTGGAAATTTAGCGGAACAGGGAAGTGGTGAAGAAGTTATGATCCACAAAAGAGGCTAAAAAATGTATGATAGAGTCTGATCCACAATATGCTTATCGTGAAGATCAACCATTTTTTCGGTGTAATTCTCTTCAAGTCATCCCTAACTTACTTAGTTTCAATTTTTCAGGATATCGATTCAAATCATTTGATCACACATTTTTTGCACACTCAGCTCTATCAAACTGTTCTCTGCATTAATACCCGTAAAAATTATTTATATTTTCCAGAGTATGCTGTTGGATGGAAAACGTTTTTATATTTTTATGGGAAGCGACAGACAGCTGAGGTCATTTGCGCCATTAGGGATGGATGGGAAAGGAAGGATGGAGGGAAATCCGACGTCGGCATAAGCCTGCTCTTGTCGAAAGGTGCCAAGGGGTCCGAAGTTTAACTTCCCATCCAACGGACGTCGTACTCACTCTAAGTGCTCACCACGAAGCACCTCAAGTAGGGATCCGGATGCCATTGAAAAAAATGTATCGTTTCCAGGATTTGAACCCGGGCCCTCTCGGTGGAAAGCCATTACGATGGAAAATGTTTATTAGCACATGTACACCAACATCACCGTATTAATTACCGTTCTGATTAATTGGTATTACAAAAGTAGGGACGATTCCAAATGAATATTCACTTCCAAGTATCGTGAAGACATCCTTTTTCATTTCTCCAAGTTACATTTTTCATTTCTTTGGACCTTTTGTCTGCCTTCATGCTGTCTAAATAGCTTACTTTTTTCCTTCCTCTACCCAGATTACCTAACAATCTCCCTTCTACAACTTCCATCAACATCTCACTGCCTTTCAATATTTCCTCCCTCCTTTACCTCTGCCTTTTTCGAATTTTCCCCAATGAATTCCTCCCATCGCCCACCTTATTTAAAACCTCGGCGTTTATCTTTCTCTCTGGCCAACTTATAATATCCATTCTCCGCCACACCCACACCTCAAAAACCTCCAATCTACGCCCATTCTCTTATCTCAAAGACTAGGTTTCATATTCACAAAGTTCTATTCTCCATATTAATGACGCCAATTATATTATTGATCATTTTTTTTCGAAATTTTTTACGCATGACGGACGTCACCCCCCGTTAAATTTCCCTCCCACGCATGCACATATGTGATCGATTTTCACTGACACAAATAATTTTCATTAGCGATCCAAACCTCAGCGAGTGATTGCATTAAGAAGGAGGGCATACGCGTTCTTTTCATTCAAATATCCTGTAGCCGTAGCCGAGGTAACCGGTCCCGCTCCCTTCGACCCGGCTCGAACCCTCGCTTCCCGCAGCATCCGCCTGCTCCACTCTCCACCCTGGATACCGTCCCCACTCTTAACTCACCTCGACGTAGTTCCTTCTTTCCAACTCGAGTTGTTTCTTTACCTTACCCCTCCCCCTTGAAAACCCTCTCTAAGCACATGCTCTCTTCTTCTCTCAATCCATTCCAATTTCGCGTTCCCCGTTCACCCCTTCCCCCACATGCACACAAACACACTTCCGAATACGCCGCGAAAATTATTTACTGGCTCTATGCTCAGCAGCAGGTCTCGAGGTTCGGAGATCCTCCCCGGGGTGAGTGGAGGGGTAAGTGGGGTAGGGAGGGGACCCGGAGGGGTGGTGATCCATTTAGGGGGAGGAATGAGGAGAAAGGAGTTTGGATTGGCTGGTGGGACGGGGGAGAGAACGAAGTGAAATAACGAAAAATTTTCACTTTATTTACGAAAAAGTTTCGCATTCCACGGAGTGGCCGGGACGGTGCGGGTACCCCGAAAGGGATAGAGTGGGTGTTTATTTCATTGTTTGCGTCGTGCGGAGGGAAGAGGGGAGGGGATGGGTGAGATTGTTGAAAAGATGACTCGAAGGAGTTAGGGTGCGTCGGGAGGGATGTGGGAGAAGGGAGGGGAGTGGGGAGGGGAGGGATGTGGTGTCAAAGGGACACAATCCCGCTTCTGCGATAAGAGTGCGGAAATGGTGGAGTTGGTCTTCGATTTTTGAAGGAGGAATGGGATCCTTTCACATTTTTTTTCCTCGCCCCGTGATAGGAGGACTTAATCGAAATGGGGTGCGGATGATGGAGATTTAAGAGAGAAAAATTTTAAAAAATGTGGAATTTCACGAGCGAGAGAGATATCCGTGTCTTTACGCGACTTCCGTTCGACATTGAAGGCGAGGGTTTCTACGTGAAGCTCTGCTCATCATTTTTATTATTTTTTTAAATTCAAGTATCAAAGATTTTCCGTCATAATTCATCTGCATTGAGAATCACTTAGTGAATAGATGACGACTTAGGCATGTAAATGTAGTCACAAAAACTCCAAATCATCCATCGGTGAATAACTAAGGTCTACTGCCGCGTAAGGAAAAGGTTTTCATCTCAGACAAAATACATTTTGATTCATAATATTACTTAAATTTTCGCGAAGGATTAACGGATAAGTTATTTGCTTGATAAAACTCCGAAGAACGAAATTTCCAGTGAAACGAGTGCAATAGTCTCTCACGGCCGCGTTAATTTTAGATATATAATAAAGGTTCACTAAATGTCATGTCCTACCTAAACCAAATAAATAATATTAATCTAATGAACCTAAAAAAAGAAATACTTTAGCTCAAAGCTCTTAGATAACTTTACTCCAACATGTAAAGTCGTGACATGTTGGTTTCTTTTCTTCGTTTTATTGATTTTTTCCAAACTTTTTTGGTAATGGCATTCTTGAAGCTGTTAGTCGGAGTCATTTTATTGACTACGATGTCTTAAAAATCATAACTACCGAAACGATCCAGATATGCTTCATGAAGTGCGAGAAAGAGCACTAAGTGCCGAGTGGATAAGTTTTGGTTTTATTCTGTCAGCCAAATATTTATATACTTCCACTTTGTGTGCAATTTTTAAAAGAATAGCAATGAGAAATTCAATCATTTGAGAACGGTACTAAAATAAAATAAAAAGGTCGAGGGCGGCGCGTGGTGTGTGGTCGAAAGATGGGCGCATGCGGAACGGGGCTCGGGCTCGGAGGTAATGCTACGTGTAGACGGACCCCGCCCGGGCAAATTCCCTCAGCGGCGGTGTGAGACCATAAATTCGGCAGCGGGATGGCTCTTTTTAATCCGGGGCAATTCACTTTTTCGATGGCAACTTCTTCAATGCGCCAAAGTTGGAGGAGTAGTGTGGCGTGACGTGGGTGGGGGGAGGGGCTAGAATGATGAGAAAGGCGCGATCGCCCCTTTCGGGCAGAGGGGGTGAAATGCGGTTATTGGAAATATTATACGCTGGAAGGGTAGAGAGGGCGAGGTGGGAGCAGGAGGAAGTTTTTGTTGAGGAACGTGCGGCATAATTATGCCGCGGGGAAACGGTGAGACGGGAAGCGGTGAGGGAAGACTCCTTGGTGCCTATTTCTTATCTTTTTTTTCCTACCCTCCCAGAAATATCGACATGGATTTTCGAAGGCGAGGGAACTGCCAGTGAGGAGAGGAGGTTAGGTTGCACGGGTCGGTCGGTAGCGGTGGAAGAAGAGAGGGAACGGCTGCACGAGGGTTGAGATGGAATAAGGAGAGGTGAGACCTGGAAAAGAAGTTTTGAGGGGATTGAGCTCTGGAGCGCTAGGCCGTGAGTGAGGAAGAACGTGGATGAGAGAGGGCCGGCTATCTCAAGAGTCGAGGGATTGGTTGCTTGCCGGAAAATTCCGCACGCCTGGAATAAGAGGTCCGGGGATTAGGGGAGAGCTGGAGATAGATCCGGGCGCGAAAATTAGTGGTCCCGGAATATCTGCCCTCCCTCCATCTCCTCGCCATCCGCGCAAAATTCCCTTCTTCCCCCCCCCCCTACCTCCTTCCCTGGCCCGTCCCCGGGTTTGTAATCTTCCATTCCCACTCCCGTCGCACCTTCCTCTTCCCGCTTATCTTCCCTGGTCATCTCTTAATTGCTTCGCCCAAAATTGCTTAGGAAAATCTTTTCAAGTGTATTTGCATGCAAATAATATATCCCATGCCTCTTTATCCCCTCTGCTTTGCGTATGAAACCTTAATCAGACAAGTGACCTTCGATGAGATGAATGCACAAAGGTGCAAGTGGGTCGCTGATAAGTCTCCCGAGATGTAAATGTTTGTATATCGGATGAAACTCTTAGCGTTTGACGCTACCACCTTTCATAATCCTGTCCTCGGTGTTCTGTATGAAAATGCCGAGTACTTTCAAAAAATTGGAGCGTTTCGGCTGATTACTGGTACTCGCGAGGCTAAAGATAATATCTTCCTATTACATGACCGTCAATTTATAGTCATCAAAGCATATTTATTGGCCCTTTCTTACTTCTTTTGGATGTGCGCTTTAAAATAAAAAACCCTAGGGAACTTTGCCTACAGAATTGAATAATTTTCTACCTCCCAGTCACCTCTCTCCTCCATTCTTCTTGTAAAGTTTTGGCAATGACCCATAAGCAGAGTTACCCCAGGCGGTGGAGGAAATATTATTTTAAGCGAAATGCATTTTGACACGAACCTTTAAATTATCATCGCTTCTACGAAAAAAATCATAACCATCAGGAGATGACATCCACTGGCCAAGAATCAAATGGTACTTCATATCGATTTATTTAATGATAATTAATGAAGGCATTAATTAATTTAATTTTGACTATAGGTTACCATGTATTTTATCTTAAAATTGTTTTGATGAATTAATCTTGAGTTTGAGAAGTCCTTTCTTACATTATGAACAACATGTATAACAAAATTACCACTTTGATTCCCTTGATAAGTCAAAACATTTATCTACTTATATTTATAGATGTATACATACTATAAATATGAAAAAAATAAAAATGGAATGGCACCATGGAGCATTGTAACACATAAGATATTTTACGAAATATAGCTTTACAGTAAGTACACTTTTTGGAAACATTGCAAAATCGTTTGTTTTTTCTTACACATTTGTCAGTTGGAAACAAATCATGGTTTTGAAATCAAGGCCAATTTACATTTAACTAAGAGAGAAAACATTTATGTTCTTTCTTTGTATCAATAAAATATGAATGAAAATTCTGAAAAAGTTTTTCGTGAGACGCTATTTAGTAAAAAGAATTGTTTTTTTGAGCATTTGTTTTGAAAGTGGCTCCGGAATTGGAGATCTCGTTGGAGAAATTAGTTTTTTTATTTGATGTCGAAAGCTGCAGGGTCTCATTCCTTAAAATTGCATGAAATTACGTCCGACACTGATAATCATAGGAGATAATGAATATCATCGTTTAAGTTTGATTTATATATGTTTCCCTGGCTCTTACAGAAGAATCACATTCGCCTAAGAAGGCGCAAATGAACGACCACGTTACCCTTTCCGAGTCGCCTCCTGGGGAGGAGGACATTTCCCTTCGAAGCTTAGTCCCCTAAATCCCGCACCCCTTTCCTCCACCCGTCCAGTCAACCCTGCTCCTCTTACTTCTCCGCATACTTCAGGATCACTACTCGCATCTGCCACCACCCCAGCTACACGGCCGTACAAGGGAAACAAGGCGCACAATTCTTCCCTTGTTTTCCACCCGTCCCCCCTCCCCTCTTCCCGACCCCAGCCCAACCGCCGCCACCTTGCCCAAGTGTTTTCCTTGGACCATACAGCGATCCGTGTTCCATCCGCTCCGATTTCTTCCCCGAGTCCCTTCTAGGAACTCCTCATTTCCCCTTATTTGACCTCTTGCGTCTCCATTTTTATGACCTCCGAAGACTTTGGCCCCCTAAATCTCTCGAGAGGCAGTCCGCCAATCGAAGACTTTTTTCCTCTCGTTTCCTATTTGCTGCCATATCCCATCGATTTGCGCAGAACACCGTAAACACGAGCCTTCTCCCCTCCTCCTCTTCATTTGCCATTCTCAAAGTTCACTGCTTATCCCTTGACTATTCATTATTTTCAACTTTGTTAGTCTTTCACTCCGGGTGTCCCTTCTGCAAATATTTTTACGTGCAGATCCAGCCTGAAGTATTTTTCGTTCTCCTCCGAGATTATATTAAGAGAAACGTCTGAACGCACATGGTGTAAGAAATATATTAATCATTCTAAGGTTACTGTTTGTATTAGGTCATTTTGCGATTTCATTTACGATTAATTGCTCATCCACGATTCCGTAAAAACGTTTTATTCGAGGGTTTAATACTGAAACTGTATTCCTAAAATGCAGTCAGGTGCATTGACTCAGTGGAGTGTAATCATTCGGCTTTGAAGATTTGTTCAATCAAAAGGTTAATTGCCTGCAGTCTTCCTTTCTTCCCTTTCCAAACTAATCCTTTTTCGCCTTAATTATATCGTCCACTTTTTGATTGACCTAATGATGATCTAGTTACATTGAAACCGATTGTATTAAATTTTATTTTGTGAAAAATTGCTAACTTTTAATTAATCATGATATTCCACCATATCGCGCCTGAAACTTCTCTTTTTATATCTTCCACCTTGCTAGTTCTTCATATTTGGATTCATTCTTACATTCATAAATATTAGGGGCAACTTACCTCATTTCAATAAAATATTCAAAAAGCCCAAATCTAATGGCTATCTATCGCATTAGATCTACATTACGTGGAAGTGCCCCATTGTGCAAAAGGACGGGGGGAACACGTGTCCTTTCGATTTTCCCTCTGAGCACCATGTAAAAAATGTATTAGAAATGTTTGTTTCATGTCTAAAAACAAATTATGATCTCAAATATTTAACACGAACGTTTTCGTGTATTAAGAGTTGCTACAAAACTACTTTTAATTAGCTAGTGGCGGCCAGTCCGCGAACGAGCCCTTTACTAATAGGTACGTAGTTTAAAAACGCTTGAGTGAATGTTTTAACCGAAGTACACTCCAGTTAAATGGTAAAAATCTCTCCTTCGATGTGAAAAAAATAACTGCATTCTCTGATTTAAGGGATGGCGTTGAGATCTGAGGGCCAAATAAAATGAAGTGGCTAACTATGGATTGAGAAAATACAGCTGGCAAAATGTCCTTATTATCCGTGGGAATCAAACGCAAATATAAAACGAAGCTTTAATCGTTCTCTAGGTGCACATCCTCCAATTAGCGCTGAGTGCGTATTGATCCTCTAGTCCAGAATAACGGACGTTTCCATCGTTATTTTTTTTACATTACCTCCTCTCACTCAGTTTCAATAAAATAATTCAAAGTTCCACGAAGGAAGAAATTTTCATCCGCTCCGCATGACAAACTTTCATAGTGCCACTGTGATAATTATCCTAAGATTCCTGTTGTGAATAATAATGTCTACGGCATGGGCGAATCAATAAACATTTCATACATTAATTTAATGTTCGGGTGTAAATGATTCGAACATGTAATTTGCGGCGTTTATCTGTACAACTGTAACGACGGAGCGTTTTTAAAACTAAGTTCTAATTAACCCTGATTGAAAGTGAAATATCAGTTTTAAATTGCATGTTTTCTTTTCATATGCCTATTTCCTTATTGACTCATATTAATTGGAATGTTAATGGAAGTTCTAACTCCTGTTAATATCTCTCTTTGTATTTTCGCTTCTATTTTTATCTTTCCATCAAACATGTTATTACGAAGGTTTTGCAAAACACACAACACACCAGCAGAGTATTGATTACTGCCAGCCTAATTCTTGCTTAACTGAAAATTTTACTTTTGTATGTTGAATTAGATAGCGTTGCACCATGGTAAGACCTTGTGAGTTAAATTAGCCAAGAGTGCATTTATATTCTGGCAGGGAAAAACGCCATATTTTAGATTTTATTGGATTGGTTCGCCATTTCCAAAAGTAAACTTATTTTCAAAAATCTTTGATGACCAGTTTTTAACTTTGATTTTTTTCAATGCTCTCTCACTACTTCTCTCGGAATCTATCTTGCAGCTTAAACCTTCACATTACTTTTGATCAACATATCAACAGCGGTATTTTGAGGAAACTGCGTACCAAAATAATATTTTTCGCACGCCGCCTGAATTGAATCCACCTTCAAAGAAGAAAACTTAATTCGAAAACGTAAGGGATTTTGGGAGATGGGAGGGAGGTGTTTTCGCGAACCGTTAATTGAATGTTTTCTTCAGCATATAAAGTGTCTGATTTTCGCTCCACAGCGGGCAAGGGTTTTGTGCCGACCCATTGCAACTCTTTTCTCTCGCCCTTACGCATACACGCCCGTATCGTCCTCTCTCTTCCTTACCTTTTACGCCAACGATCCTTTCTCAGCGCGTCTCCCTACCCTTTTCACCGTTCCGTACCCTCCCTGCAGCCGCCCTTCCTCGGCCTGCTCGCCCTTTCCGCACGGTTTCCCCTTCATCGCCTCTTCTCATCCACGATTCTCTCAGTGCGGGTGTCTTCTCCCGTCCCACCCCTTCCCTGCCCCGCCCTCCCTCCCTACCTCATCCACTACCATGGCGCGCGGGAATAAACGGGCGAGAGAATGGCCGCCACTGGGCACCGAGGCACCCTCCCTCGGGGCGACTCGGCTCTCTCCCCCCCCAGTGTTTCCGATGGAACTTCCTCCGTGGTGGGCGCCGTCGAAACATGCCCATCCTCAAAACAACAACCCTTTCCCCTCCGCACCTTCCTCCCTTTCTCTCCTTCCTCCTTGAACTCGCTCTCACCCACTCATCTCCACCCCCCCCCCCCCCAAGGCCCTTGGCTCAATTGCCCCGTCGTGGAGTTGGGGCGTTTGCCTCTTTAAGACGATAAGGCAATATCTCACTTACCGTGATTCTCTCGCGCGTTCTCCCTCGTCTTATCTCCTCATTCCTTCGCCAATTTTCTCCTCTTCACACCCACGTTAAGGAATCGCGATCTTAGTCGAGTATTTATCAGGGATCGACGTATCAATACGCTAATACAATCGGGTCCCATCTGGTTTATGTAGTACATGTTGTGTTAATTCAGTGCACTAGAGCCGTGTGATTTGCCTCGTCTCTTTATTGAGGAAACGATTAGCGAGATTAGTTGTTGCTGGTACACGCCCAGTCTATACTGTTACCATCAGCATATATCTTTTTCGAATCGGGGTCAATATTTAGAAATAAAGTAATGTGATCCCAAATTTACATTTTATTTGATATCGTGCCATCCTAACTAGTTTTTTATGTGTTTTGTTGCTATGGAAGAAGCACTTAGATGTCAACGACGAGGACAAATTAAATTCTCAATGACTGAGACGAAATCTTTCTACAATGTTTCGCTTGATAAAGTATTATTTTTCACTAGTTTTCTATGCATTACATCATTTTCAAGTGTTATTATGGATCAGTTCTGCCACATTACATCTGAATCTGTAATTTTTAAATGAAATTCTTGCAGACAGAATAAAGGGAATGCAGCTTTACGTGAAAACTAAGGTACGCTGCAGTCCACTTCAATTAATAGGCGATCCGGTTTCACAATGCGTGATATGTGTAGTATGGGGCTTTGTGGGACATATTTGAATCACCACAGTCTCTTGCATTCTCTCCCTGTCCCCCAACTTCCCCACTTGTGTCCTGCAAACACCCTCTCCTTCTTTCAGTCTCTCTCCTCGAAGCTTCCATTTTCTCCTCCTCCCTGCTCATTTTTTCCTGCTCTGTCTCCCGTCGCTTGCACTGCCGTCCTCCAGCTAACTTTCCCGCTCTCCTGCTCTTGATAGGTAGGTAGGCGTTGGCCACTGTTCCCAAGAGTTTCGCCGCCCGAATTGTTCGGCCCACCCTCCCTCGGGCGCGCCTTGCCCTTGTATTTCGCCGAGGCGTTTCGGAATACAAGGGCTGGGAGGGGTTCGAGGGAACAATGCCGAAATTTGATAATGGTGCAATCTTTTGTCCCTTCCGTATGAAGCAGGTGCTCTCCGTAGTTACTATATGTTTCGCCCTATTGACAATTACTTCAACATCCACCCTTTTCCTCTAATGTGTAGTTGTATTTTTATTTGAAAACTGGTAAACGATATACTACCTTGATCAAAAAGTTCCCGGAATAACCACCGTGTGGCGCTCCCATCGTTCCGATTTGAGTTCTGTTTTTTTTGTTAAATTGGTACATCTGTTGTTGATATTCCCTTTAAATCTTAGTGTCATAACTTGACATTTGCAAAAGTTACGTAGCCAAGAGTACATCTATCTCTGTGTGTGTTGGCGATTTTTTACAATTTCAGAAATGGATTTAAATTTGCAACAACGAACTTGTATTAAATTTTGCGTAAAAAACGGATTTAGTGGCGCACGGACGTTGGAAATGTTGGAAAAGTGTTTCGGCAACGATTCTCTAAAAAAAACGGTCGTTTACCAGTGGCACGAGCGGTTCAGAAGTGGTCGTGAGTCAATCGAAGATGATGAACGCAGTGGCAGACCATCGACATCGAAAGTCGGTGAAAAAATTGATAAAGTAAAAGAAATGTTGGTCAATAACCGCAAATTAACCATCAGAGAAATAGCGGAGGACTTGAACATTGCCTATGGATCCGCCCAAGACATTGTGGTTAATGATTTGGGTTTCCGTCGTGTAGCAGCAAAGTTGGTGCCAAAAGACCTCAATTTCATGCAAAAAAGAGACCGTGTTGACGTCGCAAAAGACATGATTTGCGAGGCTGAATCCGATCCCACATTCATCAAAAGGATCATTACTGGAGACGAGACGTGGGTTTATGAGTACGACACGCAATCCAGACATCAGGCAAGTGAATGGCGTTCACCAAATGAGCCGAGACCAAAAAAACCACGTCGTTTTCAGTCAAAAAAGAAGGCAATGCTGACGGTTTTCATGGATTACAACGGTGTAGTGCATCATGAATTTTTGCCAGAAGGCCAGACAGTAAACAAAGAGTATTATTTGGGCGTTATGAGACGTTTGCGTAAAGCAATTCGCCGAAAGAGACCAGAAATGTGGGCAGAAAACTCGTGGATTTTGCACCATGATAACGCACCGTCGCACAGTGCTATCATTATTCGTAATTTTTTGACGAAAAATGCAACAAATACCATCCAACAGCCACCGAATTCACCTGATTTGGCTCCCTGTGACTTCTTTCTGTTCAATCGAGTTAAAAAACCATTACGGGGAACGCGTTTTAGCAGCCGAGAGGAAGTAATGGAAAAATCGCAGGAAGCACTGATGGACATACCGAAAACCGAATATAAAAAATGTTTCGAGGATTGGATCAAGCGCTGGCATAAGTGTGTTGCAGTCGATGGGGATTACTTTGAAGGGGACAATATAGATTTAGATGAATAAACTTGTATTTTTAATATATATATATATATATATATATATATATATATAGATATAGATATATATATATATATATATATATATATATATATATACACATACATATATATATATAATTATATATAAACCTTCGTTCTTTTTTATCCTGGAAGCAGAGTATTTCTCGTCAAAGATTATTAGACGCAATAGAACCACATTTCATTTAAAGCAATGCACATTTACAAATTTCGGCGTTAGCATAATCGCTTAGTTGAAGAACTTTTTAATTAAAATCTGCAAATTATGTTGCTACACCCGGTGTTCCCTGATACCCATCAGTAGATTCATTTAGTCAATTAATTTTTGGCTTGATATAAGTGCGTCATTTTTACCATGAAAAATCAAACAAATTTGTATAATTTTTAATTTAAATGAGGCCCCATATGTGTTTGAAGTAATCCTTCATCAGCCAAGTTATTTCTACAAAGTGTTTAGACAAGTTTGAGTGCATGTATTAAATATATTTCCTTTTGTTATTTGAGTCTCCTGTTACTTTCATGAATCAATTCTTTATATAAACAGTGAAACATTTTAAATGCCGTGATAACTCGAAAGAGAAGACTGCAAATTATGTTTTATAAGACTATACCTATCACTAATGCAAGTGGGATAGGATTGCTTAATTTGGCTCACTTATGAGGTGAAAATATTTCTAATTTGTGTCCATGCCCATTATTTTCTTTTACTTCGATGGATTTGAATATTTCGATTTGATTAAAAAAATGTAAAGAAAAATTCAACGATTACGAATTCGATATATTTTTTTGTTCCTTTATATATGCATATTTCCAAATACTTCCTATTTAGTTTCGCTTAAGTAAGGGTTTAATATAAGGTACTATAATACATAGAGCTCATTTTTAAAATAAATTTAGATTTTAACTCGGTTGATGAATTGCTGACAATCGAGTTTTTTAAAATATGTGTGGTTTCCTGTTTTTTACTCTTAAGCATTTAAAAAGGCAGTAATATACCACTTAAAGCAGGAGGAGCAATATATTATTTGAACGCAGTTAGTAACAATTGCTGCTATAATTAATGTGAAAGACCAATCGTTTTAATTTTTGTACATTAAGTGATGAATGAAAAATGACTGGACCTCATGTTTTTAATGGTAGATTACTCGGTTTAAATGGTAGATCTCCACAATTCTGCATTAAAAGTTTTTGATTAATGCATTGGTTTACTTTAAATTCGTAATTTAGATTTTAGAAAAAAATTAAAGCTAATTACTGGGTTCAGTAGCTCCTTAAAATGAAATGTTATTCTGCAAAATCAGCATTTCCTCAACTTAAATTTGCTAGATTCATAGATATTTAATGAATAATTTCGGTTAAATTATTCAGCTGGAGTTAACGTGATACAAACGTATCCAACATTTTCATAAAATTAACGTATCTAACATGATCATTTTTTTTTGTAAATCATGTTGGAAATTTATGATCCCACCTTTCAAATACCCATTAAGAGCGTACAATATTTTATTTACGACCCACAATTACATATATCTCTTGTTTTTTAGGATAGTTCAGCTCTTAGTAACCAAATTCGTCCTTGCTAATTACAAAAGATTTATTATTTTATTTCTGTGCAATTTGGCGTGACAATCATTTTAATGATAGAATGTGTTTTATTTAATTACCAAGATTTTGATTTCAATAGTAAAACCTTGCTTTTTGTGCCCAACATTTTCATCGAGCACCAGTTTTGCAACTCTACATTTTTGATTGATAAAAATGGGTACAATATTTACCACAAAATACTTTGCCACATTGATTTGGGTACGAGTTTTTCTTAACAAGCAGTAAGTCCCATAATTCCTTCATATAATATTTTTCATATTAAGCATTCCAATACTATCTTTATGGTAAGTTAAAGATGAACTTGATATTAACTTGCAGGATCATGGAATAGACCAAACTCTTGAATCCCTTTCTTCATCTCAAGACGTCCGTTTTTACGGCCGCGATATACTTATGATTGTTTAGAGCCCTTGGATTCCATCGCGTCGAGTAATTGGTTCGGAGGGAACATCGGGGCTCGGATATCGTTATTTTATAGGAGTTGGAATGGATGTAAGTCCAAAAGAAAACCTTCTCTCTTTTCCTCCCCGCTCCCTGGGGCGTCAGTAAATAAATAATACGACGAAAAATATTGATGCCCCTCGCAGAAAGAAACCCTACTCGCCCTGAATTCGAATTTCGGCTCTTAAACTGAAAGACCGTTACACAAGGCTTTCCATTACTTCACCTTCATCCCTACAACCTCCTCGGTCTCCCTCCTCACTCTTCTCTTGTCCTCCTCTATGGCCCTCGCCCCACTCTCTTTCTTTCTCTCTCCCTCCCTCCATCCATCCCATTCTCCTCGACCTACATTCTTTTGTTCCGAGCCCTTTCTCCTCCCCCGTGTTTCTTTTCTTTGTTCCCTTAAAAAGCAATTGAAAACAATTTGTTGCTCTCAAAGAGCTCCACAATTTCTAGAATGTGATACATGAATGATAGAAAGCCCAGGATGCAGGGAAGTGAAATGAAGATAGTCTCGTACTGTATACGTACCACTCGAGGGTTCCCAGTCTTGTTCCGTGAACAACCTCGTTTCCGCCAAAGTGTATGGCGAGCGATCCATTCTCCTTCCCCTAAAAATGATGCCTTATATCGATCGGGGCACGATCCGCCTCAGCCAGAATGGTTTATGGGGAAGGAGTAAAAAAGAGATGCGAAACTTAAACAAGAAGACGAAACGAAAGCAACTTGCGTTGCAAATTTCCGGACGATCAACCCTCGCGGGCAACTGGCTCAAACATGACATTTGCCTTACTAATTTTACCAATTCATATTTGTATTCCGAGGCCTTTAGTATGTCTCTGCAGTTTCAACGGTGCAATGCTAAATAATGCTCTAATATTTGTAAAAAATAGTTATCATGATCCTGAATAATTCATACGCTGTGTTTAACCATAAATGTTTTGTCCAAACTTTCCTCATTTCTACTCTACGCGCGCCATATCCTAGAACTATCTGCTTACCTTGGAAAAAAGCGAGAATGTTATAACATTTAGATGTCTTTTCAATCTGAAATCCATCAAATATTTTGCGAAGAGCAATGTTTTTTCATGTGTACAAAAAGTAATTTCCCGTGGTCTTCAGTTCGTATTTAGGCATAAACCCAGACGGATGATTAAAGGGTTGCATGACAGCATTTTTCCCCCTCCACAAAATTTCCCATACATTACAACGGAACTCCAATCAAGGGTGATGCAACTTCTCAGGTCAAAAGAGTAGAATATTTTATTTTCAAAGAAGGCTAACCTTTAACTTTAGCCAATCGTTAAAATTTTTTTTCTATCTTTCGATGACCTCCCCAAAGTCTGTTCCTTTAAAATTGATTATCCCTATTCTTAAAATATTGTAAAAAAATATTGTAGCTTTCCTTGAGGGAGTAGTACTTTCCTGCTATCGTACATAGCCCTCAGTTGGTGATTTTTTTGGGCGAAAGCAACATTTCCATGCGTGTTACCTCCAATCGTTGCCGTAGGCCAAATGAATTCGCTCCACTTGCAACGGCTGCCACTGACGCAATACTGGAGTGATATCAATGAAACTTGAAGCACATTCAACGAAACACATTGAATCATTCATATAATATCAACTTAATTTTTGCATTATAAATTTAGGCGAGTAAATAATTTTATGATCAGCTCTCGTGCAAGCTTATACCATACCAGTTTTGTTGCTTCAAGCGTTTAATAGTGTGCATATAGAATGCGGTCGCTTAAATTTATTCAAGATTCATGAAACTCAAAATGTACTATGTTAACTACAGATTATCACCAGTTTCATTATGGTTATTCTTTTTTAGCATTAATTACGGCAGTATGTTCGATGAATGGTTTTTATGTAGAATATCAACAAATTGTTGCGATATTTTTTGGTTTAACCTTATTTCAGAAACTGCGCATAATTGTAAAGGTTCATTGAAAATCGATTAATTTCGTGAGGAATCTTTAGGTATACTTGTATAAGGCTGGCTACTTATTCTTATGCGTTAAATAGGCCAAAAAACTGATAAATGTGGTTATTTGCTTCAACATTTGGTTGAGAAGAGCGAATTTTGGTGTCGTAGAAAGTAGTTTCTTCGCTTTTTCCAAATCTGCTATTTGGGAATATTCGAAAAGCATAAAAGGCAAGACACCAAACATAAAGGAAGCCAGAATTTCCTTTGCCTACACATTTACTGAAGCATAGTGGTTCTTTGAGGCACAGCATTTTCATTTCCTATCTTTTTTATTTTAACACGTTCCTATCAGAATTGCACTGTTATAAGATATTGTACAAACTTACACATTTGAATATGCTCTTCATTCGGTATGTCTATTTTTAGCAGTGATACATATATATATATATATATATATATATATATATATATATATATATATATATATATATATATATATATATATATCCCTTAAAGGTCTTTCTCCGTTACCGAATATTTAAATATGCCTTTGAACTGAATATTTGAATATCAAAAAACTCGGTGTTGTAGGATCTTTGTTTATGGTTCAACTGAGAATAAATATTGTCTCTCCATACCACCACTTCTAGACCGTAGATGTATATCTCAGTGGGGCGATCACCATTTTCCTTTTATTTCTCATATTCTTGGTCACCCATGCAGGATAGGTCGAAGGTTAGGAGCCAGACGAAAGGTAGTCCACGCAGCGTCTGTTTCTCAGTGAGACGGCTGCAATGGCGTCTGACCCCAGTGGGGCGGCCAGTAAGTGATGGTGTCACGTTAAAAACCCTATTGAGGAAGGCAACGAGAAACCACCTCAATTATCATTCTCAAGAATATAATGATGGGCAGCTTTAAAAATATGAGTCCTGGCAACTACGGGGCTCGACCCAATCGGCCGAGTGTCGTGTCCGGCAGCGGGGGAGGCAAGGCTTCCACGGTCGTCATCCCACGAACCCTTGCAAGGGAAAACCAGCAGCAGCAGGACAGAAGACACAGGAGAAGAAGACCAGATTAGTTAGAATAGGAACGTGGAATGTTAGGACAATGATGAGGACAGGGAAATTGGAGAATGTTAAGCGAGAGATGGAAAGGGGAAATATAGATATTTTAGGTCTATGCGAGGTGAGATGGAAGGATAGCGGGGATTACTGGAGTGATAATTATAGAATAATAAACAGCGGCGGGGACGAGAGCCTACGAGGGGTTGCCATAGTATTAAATAAAGAGGTAGGAAGAAGCGTAGTCAACATACAACAGGTAACGGATAGACTATTACTTGTAGAGATAAAAATAGAACCAACGAACTTGGCCATTGTTCAGGTTATACATGCTACCAATCAACCATACGGAGGAACAGGTCGATAGGATATATGATAAGTTAGAGGATGTAAACGCTTGTGTTCCTGCAGGGAAACATTTGATTGTGATGAGGGTTTGGAAGGCAACGATCGGGAAAAGATGTTGATGAGGTGGAGGACTAAAATTTAGGTATGAGAAATGACCGCGAGGGGGAAAGCATTTGGGTTCTGTGAGAAACAGGAGTTAGTAATCACCGACAAGTGGTTTAGACACCACAAAAAGTGTAGGTATGCATGGAAAATGCCAGGTGACTCAGAAAATTATCAGTTAGATTATATTATGGTTAGGAACAGTGTGATCTATTCGCACAGCTATCCGGGAGCGGCTGTTGACTCGGACAACAATTTAGTTGTTATGAAGTGTAGCGTCCGTTTCAAAAAGATAAGGCAGGGGCGGCGGGTTAGAAAATGGAATGTAGCAGCATTAAACGGAAATCATGGAGGATGGTAAAGAGCTAAGTACTGTCAAAAAAAAATGGGAATGTATCAAGAATGGGACATCGAAAGCCGCCAAAGAAACTATAGGAACTGTTATTGGGAAAAGGACTAGGAAACCATGGATCACGGATGAGATGATTGCAAAGATGAATGAGAGAAGAAAATGGAAAAACGTTAACACATAGTTAGGAAAAAGAGAATACCAACATTTAAATAATAAATTGAGGTGGGCAAGAAATATAGAAAAAAAAGCATGGTGGAAAACGTAGTGCGAGGATATGGAAAGTTTGCAGAGGAAGGGTGAAATTGGTGCGCTGTACAGCAAAGTTAAATCTTTATCGGGAAGTATGAAAGGGAGATGTATGCTAACAGTTAGAGATAAGGCGGGTAATATAATAGTTGACACAGGAAAGAACCAAGAGAGATGGAAGGAATGTATAGAAGAACTGTATAGTAAAGAACTTCAACCAACAAAGTTAGACATTAAAAAAAGATTACGACGTAGAGGAAGATAGCTTAGGCCCATCCATACGGTGAGATGAAAAGGGCATTAAGGGAGATAAAGCTAAATAAGGCCGTGGGGGTGGATAACATTGCCGCGGAACTTTTGAAATGTTTAGGAAAATGTGGGAGGAAGAGGCTATATGGGCTGATTCGTAGTATCTATGAGGAAGGAATCTGGCCGGAAGACTTTGTGAGATCAGTTTTAGTTCCTATTCCGTAAAAGGTAAAGGCTACATCATGTGAGGACTATAGCACAATTAGTTTGATATCCCACGCAGCTAAAGTTGTTCTCAGGATCATAAACAAACGGATAGAGAGTAGGACAACTGATTACTTAGGGAATGATCAGTTTGGGTTTAGGAAGGGGAGAGGTACGCATGATGCCATTGCAATAATGAGATTATTATTCGAGAGGAATATAGAATACAACCAGGAAGTGTTTGCCTGTTTCGTAGATTTCTAAAAAGCGTTTGATAGAGTAAATTGGGAAAAACTAATGGTATATTGCAGAAAATAGGAATAGACTGGAGGGACAGGAGGCTAATCCGCTACCTGTACATGTCTCAGGCTGCTCAGGTACGAGTGGGGAACGGGGAGTCCGGATGGGCAGGGTTAGGAAGAGGTGTAAGGCAGGGTTGCCCATTATCACCGTTGCTGTTCAACCTGTATGCAGAGGAAATGATTGAAGAGGCATGGGAAGCACTGGAGGTAGGGTTGAAAGTGGGCGGGGAATTCGTAAAATCAATTATGTTTGCAGATAACCGAGCTTAGTTTTTTAGTCAGCCAAGGGGTTGCAAGCATTGCTGAGTGAATTGGAAATTCAGTGCGACAGGTATGGGATGAGAATCAAAATTAATAAAACAAAGGCTATGCGATTTTCCAGAAGTGAAAAGGCTGAGGTAAACATTAAATTTGGGGGTCAAAACCTAGAGCACGTAGAACAGTTTACGTATCTCGGTAATGTTTTGGTCAAAGTAGTAGGGACGTAAGGAGAAGAATTGCGCTAGGCAAAGAGGTTTTCACCAGGAGGCTTTTAAGAAAAGACTCGTAAAAACTTTGATATGGAGCGTAGCTATGTGCGGCGCGGAAACGTGGTCATTGAAGCAGGAGGATAGACGTAGATTGGAGGCTTTTGAAATGTGGGTGTGGAGGAGAATGAAGAAGGTGGAATGGACGGAGAAGAAAACAAATGAGGAAGCTCTTGGTACGGTGGGCGAAGAGAGGGGTTTGTTGGGAGAAATCGTATTGAGGCAGGAAAAGTGGATGAAGGGCGTATTGACCGGAAGTGGGATGTTGAAGACTGTGATAGAGGGGAGAATGTTAGGCAAACGAGGAAAGGGAAGGAAAAGGATAGGAATGTTGGACGGGATGAAGGGAGGAAGAAGGTACTCAGAGATAAGGAGGGACCTGATGTAGAGTAGGCTGCTGGATTGTGGTTTGTTTTGGGTCACAAAAGTATTAATTTGTTAGTTGTGTCAATCCGCAACCTACCTTAACCTGTAGATTATTTAATAATAATTTTGGAACCTCTTCTCATCAGAGCGCTGTTTAATTTCTCTTAGGGCGTCCACGTTCGTGTTCGCTATGATTAAGTCGCTATCGGAGGACGCTATTTTAGTGTGTCATGCTGCAATAAATTAATGCTTGGGAAATCTGTACCATGTATTACACATAGAGAAATTTCATTGTGATATTTGTTTCGGTATATGTAAGTATATAACCATCGCGTTTGATCCTGCTTATTTCAAAGGGTGAGTTTGATACCTCGCTCTATATCCGGTTCTTGGGGAATGAAAGCCGTTTTTTAATGTGAGGCACCCTTGAAGAGATGTTTTTTTCATATTGGTTTTGATGAGATCTTTGGGTGAGTCGGAAAAAAGCCTCCATCGCGTTTTCGAAAGGGAAGTAAATTTATGACACGATATTACACTTGGGAACTGGCAGGGTACAGGAAAAATATCTCGATTAACCTTCGCTCTTTTTCATTGCGCACACTTTTAAGGTTAGTATGATTACAGAAATATCCAAGGGACAAAATACGTGCTGGTAATTTACGCGTGCGGTTATTTTACAATAATTATGTTTGCTGAAAATGATTTGGTCTGATAATGCCCTAGTTTTGTGGTGAGTCATCTGCTATAGTGGGTCAATAGTCGTAACGCCTCAATGAGAATTTGAGTCGTCTTTGGAAATTTTAAAAGGATTATCAGCAGGATCTCACTCAATTCGAATGAAAAAATACTCAATAAAACCGTCAATACAGTTCTTTCAGATCTGGTGAACTCATCAGTCAACAAAGCCAAATATCAACAGTGCAGCGATTGAATTTTATCTCCTTGGAAAGTTTGGTTTAACAAAGTTTGTATGTCATTAATTTTAATTTTAGGTACGATACCAGGCTCTTATCAATTAGATGACTTCTCAATTAATTCTTGTTAAGGTTCATGCTTGAAAATGATTGTTCGCGTGAATATATGGAACAAAATAAGGAAAGAACAGCAAACTCTAGTTGTTTTTTTAAACGAGATACGAGGGTCATCCGGAAAGTAGTACCCGTTCGTGCCGCATGAAGTGCTGACGACGCGAGTAGCCGCTGGACGAGGTCAGATAGCTTCAGTGGCTTGTCTGCCTTCTCTGAGCCAAGTTGCGTGACGCTAGCATTGCCTGTGTTGTTTCTGTGATTGTTTACAATGTTTAAAAAAATTGAGAACGCCGCCAGTTGTGAAGTGAGGGCAGTGATTAAATTCCTCAATGCAAGAAACGTTCGCCCATGTGATATTCATCGCCAATTAAAGGAGGTGTATGGAGACAATGTAATGGACGAGTCATCTGTTCGGCGGTGGTGTCGCAACTTCAACATGGGGAGGGGGAACACACACGACGATGAGCGTTCGGAGAGACCGTCTGTCATTACAGACCAACTGGTGAGCTCAGTTGACGAATTCGTGAGGAACGATCGGCCATCCACCGTATAGCCCGGACTTGGCCCCTTCAGATTTTCATCTCTTTACAAAGCTTAAAGACTTTTTGGCAGGAAAAAGATTTGACAGCGATGAAGAACTTAAAGAAGGAGTGACCCTGTATCTCAATGAGCTGGCGGCGAAGGACTATGCAGCAGGAATACAGAAACTTGTCACACGTTATGACAAATGCCTTAATTTGCTTGGAGATTATGTTGAGAAGTAGTTTAAAGTATCCTCTTTCAAATAAAATTTTTTATGTTTGTTAATATTTACTTTTGTGTCTTTATTTCACGAACGGGTACTACTTTCCGGATGACCCTCGTATCTTCCTTCTCCACGTATTTCAAAGCAAAACCACTTGAGCTGTGAACAGAGTTCACGTTTGTTTTTCTCCAATATTTCTATATCAGCGCAAATATTATCTGTTCAAATTTAGAGCTCCGCAGTCCTTTGATTTTTTAAATACACCAATTGCATTACAAAGTTGCCAATTTCAGTACTAAATGGAGAATTTCATCCTTCTGGGAATGTTTATTTTTCAATAAGTCCCTTCAAAGCAGTCGCCAAAACGTAAAAGACACATAAACACCAACTACGCTCGCATGTGATATTTTATGGGAGAGCCAGCCATACTCAAGGAGTCATGGGGCCGCACGTGAGCCGCGGTTTGCCGGCCACAGGGCCGGGTCATTGTGACAGGAATGGAGATGTAACGCTGGAACAAAATTAGTTCTCATTTTTATTATTAGTGTGTCGGTTTATCTGAAGTGTAAAAAAAGTAACCGTGCAGTTTAAATTCTCCTATCGGGCCAATTACTTTCAAATTTAAGTCCACATGTGACTAACTAAATGAAGAAATCAACTTTAAAAGCCAGAAACCCATCGGAAAAGAAAATAATTTGTCCTTCCTCATATATTTTATTATTCACAACCTAGGTTTAGACTTACAAGTCGAAGAATAGGTCGCAAGTAATGAAATATACGTGGAAGAACAAAGTTTATTTTCTTTTCTGATATGAATCGCTTCCACAAAGTGACGACTCAAACAATTCTATCCCGAGCCCATACGATTTTGAGAATATTTTTGTAAAATCTACAGGTATCAGAAAAGTAATCTAATACGTACGTACCCCACCGCATTATCATACAGATTTAATCATACGCCTCTGTAGCCCTTCCCTACTTTGTGATCTGGACAGAACTTCATCCATAACTCGTTAGGCTGGTGTACACGTTGGAGTGGAAGGCAAGGGTAAATTAACCACTAGATCGAAATCGCTTAGGTTATTGTAGGTTCAGTTGTACCCCCAGGAGGGAGGTGAATATACGTAGATAAAGCTATTAATTAAATACCTTAAAGATAAAACCATAGACACTATATAGGTATCACCATAAATTTTCATTAGTTTCCCAAAATTCCGAATTATTTCCACATTTTTTATGTACATAAACATTAAATTTGATATGAACAATCTACTCACGTCCAGCTCTGATGAAGCAGACCTTCAAGGGAGATTTATAACTTTTGAATACCTTGCCAAAAAAATCAACGATCTTGTTTCAGAGCATGATGCTACCGAAGATGAAATAACTTAACGTCCTCTACTGAGCTGAGTTAATCGGCCTATTAGACTAATTACCAAAACTACTACTTATTTATGTTACCACGTTAACATTTTATCTGACTTAAAAAGGTCAGGTTGAGTGAATTCAAAGCTGACCATGGAATAAATAAAATATCGTAGTTATTCACTCAATTGCTTGCCATAGAGACAAGAAGAATTTATTTCTACAATTAAGATACATGTAAATGGTTTTTTATTTCAGTTTTCTGATATTGCGGCTGCTGTAAATGTAGATAACTTTAAGTATAGAAATAAATTCTTTCATCAATGACACTTTTATGACTCCCTTAAGATTTATGCGTCATATATTTGCAGCGCCATTGACTTAACTGCGAAAAATAACCCAATTTATGACTTACTTCCACGGGATTAAAATGGAAATTTCTCTATGGTTTTTGTTTGATCATTTTTCCGACAAATGTTTTTACCGTAACTTTATTGAAACATTATGTATGTTATTTTTTACTTTTGGGATTAGTACGTGTGAAGTGTGGCGTAAACGCACCGTTAAAATATTTTTTTTTTGGAATTTCAATATTGAGAAAACATCGCGAAAATTACTAGCTTCAATCAATCAAATCCCTTTCCGTTAGTGTCTGCATCTATGCCGTGCACGCTCGGGTAAATTAAAGATAATATAAGTAGTTGTAGCAATATTACGAGGGTGGTCTGAAAACTTTCCGGCCTAACGAAGATACAATTTTACCGAAATTTTCTGAGGTCGGAAACTTTTCAGACCACCCTAGAATAACGCAGTTTGATCAAAGAATGAGCTTTGAATAGGCGCCGCTATATGTTTGTTGATAAAGAGCAAAACCTGATACTCATCAGCGGATTGCCACAAAGGACGTTGTTTGTTGAAATCATGGATTACTCACTGGTGCATAGGAATCTCACTCGTGGTGATTTTGCTTGAAGGTATTACGTCCGCAATGCATTCAGTAATGATGATTTATTTCAAACATTAATAGATAATTTACGATCTAAATAGCAATTATCATCCAAGTTTTGAAGTGATTCGTGACAACCGTATTATTTAAATTTACTAATATCACATAGCCTTGGTTAGCTTCTAAATCAATTTCATAAAAAGCAATCCAAGGATGAAGAATTCTCTGGTGTTTCTAAAAGAACTCTCAAAAAGGGAGATCAAAGGGTAGGAATTAAAACTTGAAGGAGAACGTGTCTGACTGAAGGAAAAAGTCGCGAAATCTGCCAGAAATATCGCGGGTGCTGAAAAGGAAAAATCCCTAAAAAAGGGTATAATGTGTCAAGCTGAATTTGTTCAATTAAAAGAGGAATCTTTTAAGGCTGTAGAAATAAAGGTGGAACGTCGAAACGGATGCTGCAAGAATGGATTGAAATCAGGAGTGCACAAAAGGGGGAGAGAAAATATGCCGAGGGAAATCTGGGACATATTGGAAACATTATACTGGACTCTGGATACTGGAGTAATATATAAGGAACTTACGGTTTGAAATTGTAAATATTTTCCGTCATTTGCCTCAAACAATTTCGCAGTTTTTTTAATATAAACATTTTTGAAAGTATTAATTTTTTTTCAAATCAATTCTTATGTTTTGGTTAGTCACAGTTTTTCAAGGGTTAATAATATCATAATCATAAAATCATTTTTTCAATTTATTCTATTCTTTTTTTTAAAGTACTTAATATACATTACTCTTCATAATATCTATTTTATTGCATTTTTCTATAAGAATGCCTAAAAATGATTCGTAAATCCATTTAGGCAGTAGTTTTTTAATCATTTTAGCTAATATGCATTTATGCATAATGGTTTGCACAAAACCGAAGCAAAATGAGCTACAGATCATAATTTTAGAAATTTAACGAGTTTGGATGGCAGTTCACCATTTTAATGATCACAAAGGCAATCACAGTTTCGTCAGTCAAGTCTTGATCCTAACAGCCTCCGCCTCATCGACTCTTTAGAGAAAGTATTTTCTCTTTCCGTAATCCTTATCTTGATTTAAAAATGAATCGAAATTTAGATTGAGTATTCAATGTAAACTTCAACCGGATTATTATATAACAAAATATTGTACTGAAACGTGATTAATAAGAATTTGATTTTCGACAAAATTTTAAATACCTCTAATGAGAACTATTTTCAAAAAAATGTCGTGTGTTTTAATCCATACATTTCGCTTACAGAAACGAGTAATAAATTTACGACTACAAACAGAGACAATTTTTCATACCTGAGTTAAAATGCTTCCCATTTTTTTGGCATTTCGGTAATTTAGTTAAGGGATAAAGCAAAGTTCATTTTTGCAATAGTTTGAAATTCAAGCGTTCAACTGTTGTGGCAATTATGGAAGGATAAAAATATTCCTGATCTCGTCATGAACAATGCTCAACGTTTAGAAATGATACTGTGAAGTGGAGCAAATATACGACCGTAGAGTGGGATACTAAATAATCCAGTAAATTTCATATTGGGTAATAGTGCCCATTCCCATGAGTAACCAGGAAAACGATTGGTATTGGAGGAGTGTGATTTTCCTCGTTGAACGCTTGCGTATCGTCCGATGCAGAGTTGGAAGGTCCAGACATCGCTTTAGATCGCCCCAAACACCTTTGGAAAATGCATAAAATATTTTATAAAACTTTACATTTCGCAAATCGTTTACGTGGAGCTCTGAATTTTTATTGCAAAAATTATTTGTAAATATTCTTCTCACACGCATTAATTTTTATTCTCCGCCGATCTCCTTGTTAATCCACTCGGAGGATATTTTTCGTAGTCTGACTCACCTTACGCTAATCCGTCCGGAAAATAGTTCGAATGCGTAAGGAAAGATCATGAGATTTCTGCTACTCATCCTGGTTTTGTCTGCAAAGCAACAATCCTCCTTTCCATTCTCTGCGTCCCCGCTGTTTTCCACGACGTTCTGATGATTTAAAAATCGCACCAATTGTTTTTTTTGGCTGGAAATGTCCCGAGGATTCTACGAATCGGAATCTGAGACCCTCTGGAACAACCATTAGCTCTACTGATTAAGCTACCATGTCCAAGGTTAAGGTAATTATGAAAGTATCGAATTATCACAAGGTGTCACTAATTAAGTTAACAGCATTATTTGGGAAAAGTTTTCACTTCATTATTCGCCCCTTATTTTTGTTTCAGCAAAAAATACACTAACTAGATGGTGTTGGATTAGTTTCTCAGGGAGCGTATGAGAGTTGCGGATTTATGTTCCTTCTTTGACAAAATGTTGGCTCATTTTCATGGCAATTCCTTTTTTTTCATATCAAAAACGTAGAAGATCGAGACTTTCGTGTCGTGATTAAATGAACGCAATTCTATTTATTTTTATATTTATTTTCGTGCAATTAGCATTGAAAACGGTATCAAATCTACTGAATTGCAGTGTTTGAACTTTACTCGCGTAGTTAACCTTAATGTAGGAATTCGAAATACGCAGCTTTTCTTTTTTTTTTATTATTTAACTCTATAAAACATGAGTAATGAATTGAAATTAGAAATATCCTGGAGCGAAAATGAAAATCGTGCGTAATCAGCGTAAATAAAAATATTTTCGCTAACAAGGAACAATATTTGAATAAAACATTCAGAAATTAATAAATGATGTTAAAATGATTATCGTTGATGCCATCGCGCACTAGCCTTTGCATTCGCTAATAAAATGATAGTAATGTATGCTGAAGATTATTTAATCCCGGAGTATTTTTAATTTATTGTCCGTTTGAATATATTTATTTATGCCTTTCAAGTATTCTCAACCTAGCTCTTCCCATTAAATACGAAAAAAGCGGGCAACCCACCCGCCACACGACAATTTCGTCGAAATATTGCATTTTTTTCTTACCCTCCTTAAGCTTTACCTTCGCCACGGCACTCCTCAAACGACTCAAATCACAAGCAGTTAATCAGGCGTGCGTCTTTTCTGCTTTAAAATTTATGGTATTGGCGCATCCTGGATTTTTCTTCATCATAGTCGGGTGAATTGAGGATAACCTGATGTCATAGAAATAAAAAGGACAGCAGCGCTCATTTCAGGTTCGCTACCTTAGCTCTTTCAAAGAGAGGGGAATCAGTGGGCGAGAGCGTTTTAACGAGGCCCGCGGGCCTTTCGTGAATGCGATATATCACGGCGGGAGCCCGTTCTGAAGCAGTAAGTGAAATGGACGTCCAGGATGTGAACTCATGAATATTCGCGGGGTACAGGCATTATTATCCCATATTGACCACATATGTGGCCTGTTGCAGCTCAATCCGTTCCCTCACGAGATACGCTCCCGGATCAGTATTTCACAGTGCTCCAAGTGTCTATCGTGGTGGTGTTCTCGGACAAATTGATTAATGTCCACTCAAAACTCGCCAGCCGTTTCAATTAATGTCTTCCTCTCCTACATCTGCCCAAAGAAATAAATAAGAGCCACATTATATAACGCTCCTTCTCAAAGGATTCGGAATGTTTTCCCATTTGACGTACCGTTCATTCCCCTGTGATGATAAACTGAATTTGATTGGAGGAAATATTACGACATGTCCTGGTTATTTAGCCCCTAATGCGTTTGGGCTTTGTAGCCATGGATTGAAAACATCTTCATAATTAGTGCGTGATTTTGGTTAAGAGCGTTGAAATATTTGCATATGGAGGAATGTACTTTAGAATTTCAATCGAAGCAATTGCGATATGAAAGACATAATTTCTCTAAATGACAACCTACTCTTATCCACTGTCCAAGATGTCGGTTTTTTCCTTTGAAAAAAGTTGGAAGGAAAAACAAGTGATTTTCGAGTAAGTTCTTGAAAATTCGGCATTAACTTTATAGCGATCTTGTGCCTTCAACTACAAAACTTACGTTTTATAGTCGTTCCGATGTGAAATTTCAGCATAATTTAGATTTAATTAAAATAATAAACTACTGCGATTACTAATACCAAAGCAATAATACCGAATTATGCTCGATAGTTGTTAAGCTCTTCTTTTCTCGCAAGAAAGTGCCTTTGTTTACCTTTGAATTAATTTAATTCATTTGAAAGCAAATTAAAATTCATCAGGTTTTTTGTACTATTGAACTCATATTAGATCTTGATATTTAAATAATTCAAGGATCGAAATGTAAATAAAGAAAAAATAGACGATCTTAATTTTGTGACAGATTCTCTAAAAATATACTGGCGTCCAATGAGTATTTTCCATAATATTGCGAGTGCTTATTAATTTTCTAATCGTGGTTAATTAGTAAGCGTTATTTTTCCATGTAAATCATTCAACTGTATTAAATAATTTCGATTTATTTGTTTTGAAAACCATTCTTAAAATTAATCGAATACAAACTTCTTGTAGTTTCCCATCATTAATTTTACTGGTGTTCGCAGGATTCTCAAGAAATCAATTAAAATAGGCCTCGCAGTATCATGATGATTATGGTATCCGATGATAGGAATTGCATAATATTTATGCTTATTTTATATCCAATTCCAAGTACCTACCTACAGATTTCTCGTGTTACTATATTTGGGTTTGAACCCCGTGCTCCATCCTCAGGCGGACGGTTAAGTTTAAAGTGAGGATCGTTTCGCAGCCTTAGATTAGTCATCACAGGCATGGGACCGAGTCGCGGTATCTCTTCCAACGCCTTAGCGGGCGCACATAAATCAACCTAATCTTAAAGTTGGGTTTGACCCATCTCCTGGTGGTAACTACCCCTGAGAGATGATTTCAGCAGTTCATTATTCACTCCTCTTTTTGCCATGCATTTCTATTATCTGGGTTTCCGTTCGCGGTAATGTCAAGCCGGCGCGGCGGTGGGGGGGGGGAGGATCATTAAATGTTTAGGCTCCGATTAAATTCAGAGTTTAGACCCAGCTAGAAACATAGCTAAAAGAAAAGGAAAAGGTATGTTTTAAACTCCGACGAAAACTTCCTTCCAGATGCACATTTACAATGGAAAAAATAATAGTGAGCACTTAAGAATGTTCTTCAACGAATGTTTTGTCAGTAAACCAAAGTCACTAATGACTGTTTTCCTTCGACCATCACTAAATATTATCATGAAGGATTAATTTTCCGCGATGAGAATTTGAAGTAATTAATGTTTTTGCTACGATTTCCTCCGCCATTCCGTCCGAGCACAATATAATAAGTCATCTTTTATCTTCCGGCGTTGTGAGGTCAGGCAAAGTGGTTTGTGAACAATTTGGTCTCTCTTTTTATCCATTCCTTCACCGCCATGCGTGCCACTTGGCCTCTTTCATTAGCACGTAAATCTGAATGGACCCGAGAGCCAGGGAGGGGCATGCGCCATTAAGATTGAAGACTCCATCGTTTAAGTGGGGAAAGGAGAAATATTTCGCAGGAAAATGAACTGTTATGGATTCACTTTATGAAAGCGAAAGAAGACTGAAATTAATCCACACTCTTTCATGTAAATCCTCGAAGAATTAAAAGAAAAATGCAATGATTCCTGCAGAGAAATATACCTATGGTATGTAGGTGAACTTAACAAGGGTTCATGATCAATTGCGAATTAATCACGTAACTTTTATCAAAGGTTTTTATCTTAATGTTCCAGGCCCTGTGATAATATGTGTTCTAAATCCGTCATCTGTAGTTTTAATGGCTTATTGCGTGACTTCTTTTTCCTTTGGTACGAAACTGTGTCTTACAAAAATTTCGAATTTTTTAATAATTGTATTTTTCTTTCTAAGAATAGAGCCATTAAACCTTCTGTGAGTTGGATGTAAATCATTGTTTCACAAACTCAAGAATAATGATATATTGCTTTTGAAAAGTAAAACAAAAAAACAAGATGCTTTCTACAAAGAGCGAATGGGTTTAATCAGCTGGGTACTCATATTGCATTAAGATTAAAATTAGGCGAGACATTTTATGAGTCGGAACGGAGTTGCCCGAAAAACAATCTAACTTAATAATCTGAAAATTAATTGTGTTTTTAATGGATTTGATCCTCTGTGGGAGACGTGAGGAAAACACCCTTGAGTAAAGTTGAGATTAATGATAAAAAAAAAACGGCCTAGCATGGCCTCGCAATAACACGTATGTTGATTTTGAGTTAAAATTTCGTATTCCGCGATTGAATTTTATTTTTCTTCGGTCCTTGGAGGAAAGAAAAATGCATCGTTCATTTTTCTTCTAATTGAGCAGGACTAAAACGTTTATTTATTTAGCATTTTCTGTTTCTACGACGATCTGGATTTTGAGCAGAGGTTGGCATGGCTATATGAGGGTTTTTTGGTTTTACGTGGGTAATTTTGGGAGAGATAGGAGTCCAAAAACAATGACGCTGGCAGGGATTTTGGGGGACCTCTGACTACGCTCATGAACCTTAAGGGGACAAAATATAGCGGGAGATAAAAAAGGAGGCCAGGCTGGGGATGAAGGGTGTTATGAAGTGCCCTTCGCGGGAAGGGATAGATAGGCTGTATGATGAAAGGAATAGGTAATAGTTGAAGTTAAACTGAAATATGTTATGTTATGTGATATGCATTCGCAAGAGAGAGAAAGCGTAAGAATACGTTGTGCTCATTAAATGCGTATGAGTGTGATTAGCTACTACATGCTCCTATTCATGAGTGCCAGCATTGAATTCTCTTGAAAACCGATGTAGGTATACGTTAAAATGATGCATGTAGATAAAACGGCTTTATATTTTGAAATGATCGAAGATTTTAGGGTAAAATGCAACGTTCAAACATTAAAAACATTACGGTGAAATGCGTCTATCAATACTGTGAATTAAACCTCCATGAGTTAAAAAATGGTCGAGCAATTATATTTTCAGAAAAAGTAAATTCAATACAGCAAAATAAAATTTAGCTATGTTGTAAACTCCTAGTGGTGAGTGAAACCATAGAGCGAAAGGAGGCTTCAATACAACTCCATTGAGGCAGAAATCAACATAGGGCGTCCAAAGAAGGAACTTTATGCCCATACTTTTCGAGTGATGAAGCGTTCATAGTTGCTCAATTTTGCTCCATATATCCATTAAGTCGAATTGTAGGTATTTTTTTACCGGATAAATGTGAAAGTTAATGACCAAAATGTATTTATTGATATCTATTGAACAAAAGGGTACATCTCATTCCCCGAAGGGCAAAAAAGGGTATGTGTGAAACTAAGGAGAAGGACGCGGAAAACCCGCCCATACCAAATGCTTGAAGAATATAGTCAGAAAGTTCATAATTATACGCTTCATTCGACCGACGGTGTAATCTTACGTATTTTCGCCAATTGATTTAATTCTCACAGCCTTGAATGAATAATGCCACGAATATAGATCGAACTCAGGCCATCAAATTGATGCAAAATTTATCCAATTCCACTTGCAATTCTCTTGCTATTACACGATTTTTTTATAAAAAATTAATGGTCTTGGTGGAACGACTGCTTTTTATTGCAAACATCAGTGGTAGCAAATGGAAATGGCATAACAATCCTGTGATATAGCCCACATTTCTATCTTCCGCCCTCATAAATAAGAGAAATCATCACTTCTTTTTATCTTTATTTCTCGATATTAATGGATCTGCATAAAAGACGAAATAACCACATTAATGTAATTTACGCGATACATTAATATGTGTGTGTGTGTATATATATATATATATATATATATATATATATATATAATATTTTATTTTATAAATTACAATATAAATAATAAAAATTTGTCTTATTTTTTTGAGGCTGGAAATTCTTATTTTGCCAACAGGATTAGGGTACATACATACTGCGAGAAATGAGTCATTTTTCTTCATGAGAGCCTCCCCCAAGCCCCCTCCTCATGTCACATTTCTTACAAAATTCTGAATCCTATTACGTTATGTCATAGGTCCCTCTTTTCTTCCTAACGTTTTTCCAAATTCAAATAAATGTTTTCAAGAGCCCTTTGTAACAGCTGTCCTTCTTACTTGCTAAAGTACGGAAGTCATTTATTTTATTGGTTTCTGTCAAGTTTAGTTACTCGTATCATGCAGAATTCAGGCACTATTCTTTTGACGACACACTTCCTGCCAAGACTCCTTCACCCTTGTCAATCCTCTCCGAAACCCTCCACTCTCCCTTCGGGCACTTGTGAACCTCCCCCGGCGACCGAGCGTGTAATCGAAGGGCTAGTAATTCTTCTCCCTCGTTTAACCTCTCGGTCTTTGGCCATGTAACATTATACCTGGGTTCACATAAAGCACGTTTCTAGCGTTCGAAGCTCACTCAGTAAAAATTGAAGTCGAGAATAACAAAGTGAAGAGAAAAGGAGCACTTACGTGGTAGGACACGAAACTTTGCACTATTGCCAATAGATCTTTTAGGATGGAGTTTCAAAAGAATCAGCACATTTTTGAGCTTGCTACAAAGTGTTGTATAGAAAAATTTGTACTTGGGTGAATAAAATTTTGCTAGCCCAAAATGTCTGGAGGTGGGTCCTGAAGTTTCCTTGATGCAGCTAATTACCCATCTTAAAAGACTTTTGCCGCTATAAAAGGAATAATTTAACGTTCTCAATTGTGAAACAAAAGAAAAGCACTAGTTGGGTTAAACTATGTGCACCATTTCCACGATTTAATATACAGGTATTTTAAAATGAAGCGTGATTGGCTTAAAATATTTTCACTGTAACCAAGCAAATAAGTCTATAAAATCATTTGTACAAGCCAGATATTCGTCTAGATTGGGCAATTTTCTTCCCAAATTCTTTTTCCACAAGTGAAAAAATTATTATAATCTGGAAAGTTTTTTCTACCAATCCGTGCTTCTCTATAAATATGGAATTCCACCAAGTCACGGCCTCCTTAGTGGATTTCTGCTGTGGAATTACTTTGCATCTACATTTTCAATGTTTAATATCTCGCAAAAAGTTAACTTAAACTGAATATGGACTCTTACATAAAGGAATTAAGCGATGGATATTCTGTTATCATTTCAAAAAGCTCAAAAACATTAATTTTTTTATTTATTGATATTATTGAATGCATCAATGCATGCATTCCACCGTTAATCCGAATCCACAGAGATTAGGTGCTAGAACAATAAATCTTTAGCAATATTCAACGAGGGAAGAATAAAACGCCAAAAACGATTACGTAGAATTATTTCCATAGTCGGTTATTATTAATTCAGTTCATACTTTTTCAATGATTTTTCTCTTCTTCCCCCATTGTTTAATTAAATGTATTACTTAATTGCCGATCCCGAAAGCGGCGGGGTAACGTCCTCGCCTGCCAACCCAGAGGTCGCGGGTTCGATTACCGCCCTAGCTGATTTATCCTCCAACTAGGGCTTGGGGGTTTTGTGATCGTCTTCGATGTAATGTTCAGGCGAAGGAAGGTACTATTAAGCCGTATCTCGCCCCAATGAAGTCGTTAGATAAATAAATCCTTTGACCAATATTCTCGCTAGCACCCCCTGTCTCACATTTGATGTAGATGTAGATCTAATGGCCAGTGATTGCTTAATTGATCAGTAATTGGCTTAATTCATTGAGTCATCGCATGTGTCTCTCGATAAATGGAATCCTCTTTCCGCCGCAGGAGGGCTTCGAGTGCGGGTGCTGCCCCGGATTCGTGGGTGCCCACTGCGAGGAGAGAGACGCCTGCTCTCCCGTTTCCCCCTGCCGGAACAACGGGATCTGCGTAGACATTTCGCAAGGGCACGAGGGGGCCACCTTCCAGTGCCTCTGCCCCTACGGTGAGTACAACCCTCTTCCATTCCCACTCCCCACAAACACGCACATGCCCCTGTGGTTTCTGAGATTTCATTTCCACGGTCGCCTCGCCTGAGGGATGTTACAAGGTTCTGCTTTCTTCAGTTGCGGATTCGTTGGGAGATTTGACGTGGGTCATATCTCCCCCATCTCGCAAACCTCGCTGCAAAATACTCCCATCTAATTTCACAAGAAGGTGATCAAAAGGCCTATATATTGTTTCGAAGAATATATTTACAGCATCGACGAATTTTTCCGAAGAGTATTTTCAAAATTCTCGCGAACGCAAGGGTTCTTAGACTTTGCATCCGTAAATTGGTTTAAGATGTAAATAAATAGTTCTAAAGCTATGGATAATATAGCAGTAGTATTGAGGGGAGGCGACCGACAGCTGAGGTCATTTGCGGCATTTGGGATGG
Source organism: Hetaerina americana (assembly GCF_022747635.1). NCBI lineage: Eukaryota > Metazoa > Arthropoda > Insecta > Odonata > Calopterygidae > Hetaerina > Hetaerina americana. The sequence goes on from NW_027286763.1 coordinate 107,696,887, forward strand.
ACAGGAAAGGATGAAGGGTGGAGAGAAACCCGGCGTCGGCATTAGCCTACTCTTTACGAATGGCGCTACGATGGGGTCCGCAGCTTAACGTCCCATCCGACGGTCGACGCACTAACTCAAAGTGCCCCCCAATAAGCACCTCAAGTAGGGATCGAGATACCACCGAAAACTGTTCAATACCGCCGGGAATTGAACCCGGGCCCTCTGGGTGGGAAGCCAGTACGATAGCCACCGCAACATCTCGATCCCTATGGATAATATATTATGCTTTCTTTTTACAATATTATTTTCTGAAACCACGACAAATCGAAATTCTTGATGTGCTCTTCCCTCCCCCTCCACCACTGCCCCTCTCTCGTATTCAGCTCCCTTCACCAAGTCCTTCCCAAAGTTGCTTTGGGAGTACGTCACCGTGGTGCACCCAGCGGATGGGCGCGGGCGAATGGATGTACCATCGAATCAAGTTGGCCCGCGGCATTCCCCCGGCGATTTCCCAATGCTATTTCCTCAGTCGTTTCGACATTTAGAAAAATGGCAAGATGAAGAGGGAAAAACGAGGTTTCATCGGGGATTTTCCGGGCGAAACTTGTTCTTACAATATGTGCCCTCCTTTCCGTGAATTTGCAGAAGATGCATAAAAATCAGAGGACGGCAGAACGGCACTTCAGCAATTTCATCTATCTTTTGCAGAGTTGAACGAGCATAGAATTGCGGAAATTAAATTACATTTTCGGACCCTTGATCTTTACATAAGTGAATCGTTGCTTTCACTACAACATAGCTTCGTAACTTATTACGCAAAATACTATCCATAATACAAAAGTTTTCTTCGAACAGAAATTTGAAGATGTCGGAATACATACCAGTGGTCATAAAACGAGGAACTTACTCAGAAAATATGTTGATCGATGTACAACTGCTTTATTGAGCATGTTAAAACTTAAAATTGCTCTAGTCTGTGTATAAATATACTATCCCATTTCCGTATAGAAAGAAATCATTCTGGTACTTGTTGATTTGTTTACATATTCATGACATCGTGAGGTTGTTTGATTGAGCGATATTACTTCATATCCTTTTCAAAACATTTCTGTGGAACATTATGTGGCAATATATAAGCACATATATATATATATATATATATATATATATATATATATATATATATATATATATATATATATATATACACGTGAACCTCTCTCTGCGGAATGCTCTTGATCCATGCTTCGAAATACTATGCATTATAAAATACACTGAAGGAAAATATTTTTTAAACTCTCTCGGAAAGAATAATATTTTTTAAACTATAGAACAATATTTTTTGATCTGTCGTATAGTTTAACTTTATTAGCGTGAAAACTATCGATTGGAATGAAATAGAACATTAAAAGCCAGAAGTAATTTTTTTAGTTCATATAGCACTTGAGCACTCTGAGTTTGTGTGAATATCACATTTTTAACTAGACTCATTGTTCATAGTGCTCATAGCTATTTATATGATGTTTCAAGTGATTATTATCTTCTGTTAATTTATTGTCCTCAAATTTTAATAATTCTAGAATATAAGTGTATAATTTTCAAATAAACTCATGAGATTTATTAATGAAAGAGTTACCAGAAATTTTATATCTCTGTTTGCTCTTCAAAAGCATTGCTAATGAGTTCATATATTGATGGTTAGGTAATTAGATGCAATATCATATTGCCAGAAATGAGCTAAATATGCATTGAGACGCCGGTAGTGTTTTGGATCAATGTTCGATAATACCATGCATGTTATTTGTAAGATATCAGGTTGTTCCATGTGTTTGCCAGTATGAATATATATTTAAGGAATCAAATATCACGAAATGTATGTTTCCCAAGTATGATATCCGTTTGATATTAAAATTTGATTCGAGTGATGCGGCTTTGTATTGAGAAGTTGTGTGTGTGTGTGTGTTTGTGTGTGTATATATATATATATATATATATATATATATATATGTATATATATATATATATATATGTATATATATATGTATATATATATATATATATATATATATATATATATATATATATATGTATATATATATATATATATGCACACACAAACATTTACACACATACAAGTTTTCTCGTCCGGTAAGCCTTTGAAGACCCGATCGAGCAAACAATTTAGAACTCTTTTGATAAGAGCGCTTGACTGCCTCTCTGTCGAACACTCCATTCAACTCCACCCCTCCAGGCATCCTTCCTTCGCCCTCTCGTCTGCCCCACGCCTCATCACATCGCCCGCCACCCAATCCACTCCCCTCTCTTGGTAAGCGTATCAACCGCCTTTCCGCCAGCCCCGCCAATCTCCCCCCCTTTCTTCGGCCGCCGGGGAAAGCCTCAGAAACCGTTCGACTGGATTCGGCGAAACGCGATTATCCCCGCTTTCGTCACCCGAGTTCGCTTGATTTGCCATTCATCCGAAGAAGGCATTGCCATTCTCCCCTCCCCACCCACACCTCTCCCTATCCCCTACCAAGCGCCCCGCTGGGGAAAAGAAGACTCCCTCTCCCCTTCTTCTCTTTCCTGATCACACAGCTCGCCCCCAAATGACGGGCGTGGGCGTTCCACCTCATCCCCTCCCCCCTCCTAACCCCTCGTGCACCCGCCACCTCGTCCTGAATATCCCCCCCGGGACCTCACCCCATCTCCCCCCGCGCCGTTGCTAACCCCCTCCCACCCCCCGATCTCCGACTCTCGAGTAGTATTCCTTCCTCGCTCAATCTTCGCGCCGCCGTCTAATCCGGCATTTCTTAAACCGGGATTCTGATCTCTCCGCCCTGGTTTCCTTTTTTTCTTTCCCCTCTCCTTGATTTCCTATTTCTTGCCAAACGGAACGAACCATTATTCATCGATTTTTTTTCTTTTCGGTGCCCCCTGAAGGAATTTTTCTGGCTTCAGGGTTGGAATTCATTTTCTGGGCGTAATGATATGGATGTTGTCAGTGTGATTTATTTCATTCGGATTCGTTTTATATCGGGATTTCAAATTATTTAGGTCGCGTGAAACGTGATTGGAAATGACGATTTTTGTTAATTAGTACCATTTTTATTGCCATCCGTCCCAAGGTGGTATTGTGGAAAGCCTCTGGAAATCTGAGGAAAATGTCGCTGGCATACCATACAATTAATCCTCCCAGCTTTGCCTGATATGCATGTGAGTGTTATCAATGATTCGACGATTGGTCTCAATGACTATTTATTCAAGTGTTCTTTTAAATTTCGCGTCGAAAATTTATTGAAAATCAAATAATTTTTAACTAATAAATTAATTTAAAATAATTGTGATCAGCAACCTTTCGTAGACTTCATATTTGATATCAGACCCACTTTTTTAGAATTTTAATGCATTAACTTTTTGAGTTTAGGTTCATCATATTCATATCTTTTATCGGAGCCATAGTTCCGCAATAACAATCTTGAAGGCTCGGAAATTTGAGTTATTTGATTTTTAGGTGTCCCAGATTTTCTAAATTGGCACTTATTTGAGGCATATCATTATGTTAAATAGTAACAGTATCATAACAAAACATTACTTGTAGCTGCGTGTTTAACTGGAAATGCTTTTCCTAAGTTTGATAGGTCTCTTCCTCTCTACGAGAAATGCCGGCAAAAGATGGATCAGAATTTCAGACATAATAATCTGTAATTAAATTCCTCTATCTTAGACTTAATCACAGAAAAATCGAGAGAGAACTTAAATTTTGAAATGAAAAGGAAACTTATCAAGTATTTATTCTCAGATTTTGATTGAGTTGGAAAGAAACACGAGCGTCTTACTGACCAAAAGTAAATTATCTATACAGAAAAACCAAATCTTAAACCGTTATTGAAAATGTTCTTTTAAAATTTGCAATAATGATTTTGCCTGATCCAGTAGGTGCTCCCGTGGGTTTTTTTAAGTAAGCAGTGAATGAAATTTATTCAGACATAAACCTTATTTCACAAATTCCACCCATGAATCTTTATTATTTTACATATTATTTTTTAATCTTTAATTTTAGTTATGAGTACAAATTTTTACTACTGTTAATTCATCTGGCTACCAATCTATTTTCTAAGATTAAAATGCGGAAAATGGCCGATTTGATTTGGTTAACTGACAAATTTAAAAAATAAACCACCTCATTTGCAGTTCCAAACCCTTCAGACCAGGTTTTATGATGTCTCGTTAAAGCGAAGGCCAACTTAGACCTCTTGTTATGGCCAAAACTCAGTTTAATGACCGCTAATTAAGTTGAAGACCAAACGTTAAATTGCTTAATAAATGGCAGACGATGTAACTATAGTTATGATATTCACATTCACAAGTGAGCAATCCTATTCGTTTATGAAATTGCATTTGTCGATAATCTCCTAGTCCATTTGAAGTTTATATGAACTTATGGTTGGATATAATGAGACATAATAAAATTGGTCTATAATCTAACAATTTGAACTTCCTCCTATGGTTTAGATCTTTTTAAAGTAAGAAATTATGTTAGGGTTTTTATATAGTATTAAAAGAGGCGCGTTGCACCTGACGTTTTTTGCATTATCAGGAATAGGCTGATTTTTATTAAATCCAGGATCGAGTGTGGGTTCAAGCTATCATGCTATTTCTTAATGTTTTTATACTCTATAGCTCCACACTGACTTTATCCATCACCTGTTTCTCGTTATTCGCCACTTGCCATCCCCTATAATTCTATCCCTCTTTATTCCGTCAACCGTGGCATTTAGTATTTTTTTCTTGAGTCAAAAATTGTTTTACCGCGTGCGCTATTCTGCTATCTTCATTTTGTTTCTTCCATTGCTTGTGACCTCACTGCTCATACAGTAAAAATCTTTCACCTGTTCAAAAGTTCCTCCCACTAGTCTGGTTCGAAATATACCCTCCATACCTCCAGTTCCTCCATACCTCCAATTAGCCTACCACAACTTTATTCCTCTTTATATTTAAGTGTCATACTGGTGATCTACTTGAAACTAGTGCTCCTTCAGGTTTTTATTTCTGCAGCAATAAAATACGTATTCACCAACTCGAAGTAATCACATCAATTCCAAAGTTTAAAAATCATTTGTCTTAACCGGGATCTAGAAGATGGGATTCTTGGAAGGTGTCATAAAGAGGCAGGAAAAATGGATGAAGGGCGTAATGATCGGCAGTGGGATTATAAGGAATTTTAGGCAAACGATGAAGGGGTAGTAATAGGATAGGGATGTTGGACGGAATTGATAGAGGAAGTAACTATACGGATATGAAGAGGGGATTGTAGTAGAGTAGGATATTGGGTTGTGCTTCGTTGAGAAACACAAGAGTTTGGTTTGCTGTATCCATCCAAAACCTTACTTAACTGATAGATTAACTATAATAATTGAATGTGATAAGAATGAAGCAAGCAAGTGTATCGGCTAGGAAATGCTAATCCAGATATCTCGAATTTTTAGTTTGCATCGATGAACGTTCACGAAGCATGCCAATGTGTTTTGGACGAAGAATTAGGAGCCGTCGACCAAGGCGGTAGCCGAATAGTTTCTCGGTCTGAGTGTATAATTCATCGCGAATGCATTTTGTACGTGTTCCATTTCCCACCGTGTCGATAAAAAGGGTCTCATTACACCGTTCCCTCTTCATTTCAAGCTCATTTCTCGTGTCTTTTACCTCCCGATCTGTTTATTGACCTACTCTGCATATCTTGACGAGTACGAGAACTTTTTGTGTGTTGAGCTCGGGTAGTAATTCTCCATTAAGGGCTGATGAAACCAGCGTACATATGTATTGTATACATGATAATGAATGACTAAGGCTCCGTTGGTGGATTCAAATCAACTTCATACAGGCAAATACTACGTATATGCGAGTAATATCCTTCCAAAATTGCGACCAACTCGTTCCGTTTACCGAAATTCTCCTTCTGTGTACTTGTATGTCATTTCCTCCTTCACTCTTTCCTCGTCCACTTTTTCCCTCTCCCTCATCCACGCGTTTCCGGCCATTGGTCTCCCTTTCACTATGCTCATCATCACACCCACTCACTACGCCATGAATCCCGGTCATTAGCGCTTCCTCCGCCCGCCTTCCGTTTTCGGTGACTGAAGACCTTTGTTTGCTCTAAAATTCAGGTCGTTTCACGGGGAATTCATGGAATAAATTGCGACATCGAGGCAAAAAATGATTATGCTGTGGTGAAACTGGGATTGCAACTATTTTCATCTGCTTATGTAGATGCCAGTAACTTCATCTGCTCTAATTTGAACTTTATTCTTCACCTAAAAACACCTATCACCATCCGTATTTTGCTTGCCAACATGAACTTAATCAGAAGTTGGTGACATTAACTCGTTTTGTTTTGAAAAATTATCGTATCTCCTTCGTTAACTAAGGGTAATTACCCCCCGTAAGATTCCGACCTCAAGGTCACGCCTTTTTCCTCAATCCCTCCGGCATGCAGGGTTGGTGATGCGTCACGTATATTTCGGCTACTCGGACTGCGTTTGTCCGCCGTGAATCAAAATTGGGATGGAGAAGACTTTAACTTATTCATTCCCTGCCATGGCCTGCTTCCTCGGCCTTTTTCATTTTCTCCAATAAAATAAGGATTTAAAGCCATCCCATTCCTTTCCATCGTATCTTTCTTCCTTCCTTCTACTTATACGTATTTTCGTTTTCGCATGATAGTACTCGTATTTCATTCAATCTTCAGTCGCTTCTCTCACTTTTCCAGCTTTCGATTTATTTCCTCTGCATTGGTAATTTTAATGATGGAATGAACAAATAGACATGAATTCTTTTATGGGGCAAACTAGACAAGAGTTAAAAATTTATTTGTTGATATAAGTACCGTATTTAGAGAAAAAATGGGACTTCTTAATTTTTCTTCAACGGTTTACCAGAAAAAGAATAATAATAATGTGTGTCTGTGTATATATACACGGGTGGTCTGAAAAGTTTCCAACTCAGAAAATTTTAGAAAAAATGTCATGTATCTATGTTAGTTCGGAAACTTTTCAGACCACGTATATGTACACACATCATTAAAATATGTCAAAATCTGCCAGAATAACGATTTATAGTCATTGATTTCCTTGAAACTTAAAAACCAGTAATTAAATATTTAGAGTGTCATTTTTTAAATCATTAAATTCATTAATTGCAGTTAGTTAATTTTTTAGTTGAAAATCATGAAGGTTCCGCTTTTCGCAGCATTCAACTGTATTCATCGTCGCGGGTGATCAGCCCGAGGATCGGGTTTTAGTAGCGTTCTGAAGTATACTGTTAAAATATTTATCATCTTAGCTTCATGTACCGATATTTTCTATGACGTGCTACTCACAATTCATCCCTGGTGTTCCTATCTAAGTCTTCCCCTTCATATTTTAAAATGTATGCTATAAATCTTCAATGATGATGTGTAGTGAGTTATTTAGTGTGTCCAAGGGTGTGCTCAATCAATTTCCCTCTCTTTCTTGTATCTCAATGGATTTCTTTTCATTCGCCATTCAAATATCCTTTTTATTTGGTTACCCTTTGTTCCTACATCTGATTTACAAGATTCCTCCGAAGCTCCTCATTTACAAATTAGGAAATTATTTTGCCTCATATTAACATTCTCAACAAATCTCCCTTTTTTTATCTCACTATTCGAAGTACTTCTTCGTTCGTTACCTTTCGTGCCCATCCTTTTTTTGCATTCCTCTCTTGAACCGCCTTTCCATCGTCTCCAATCTGCCTCCTTCATTCCGTGTGGTCCACGTCTCATATTCGTAGATACGTAAACCCCACATATAGGTAGCTCTTTAACGAATCGCTTTATTATGTCAATGCTACCACAATTTGCCCTTGGTCTTTCATTTTTCTAGCACAAATCCTTTCTCCCCATTCATATTCCAACTATAACCTCCCTTTTGCGTCTACCATCATAAGTAATCCTACTGCCTAAATAGCAAAACTTTTCCATTTTTTCCATTGTGTATTTCCCTACTTGGAGATATTCTTCCTTTATTCGACTGTAGGCCATTACTTCAGTTTCAATCACGTTTTCCCTCTAGCTTGTTCTTTTTCATCCCCTCTTCAATCTTGTAATCTATTTTTCTTGTTTGCAAATACCTTTTCGCCCTAAAAGTACAGCATATTTATTCTTCCTCCTTTAATTCGTACGCAAGCTCTTATTTTTTCCTTCATCTCCTTAATGCCTCCTAAATATAAAAACTATGTATCTTGCAAGATAATGAGCCCCCCTGAGTTGCTCATTTCCTTATCTTATCTTTATTTTTTCTCCTCCTACCACATCAAAGCAAAATCAAAAAATATCAGAATCAAAAAAGGCACCCGCTCTCTATTGAGAGCGTGTATAAATCTCAGGTCGTTGTAGTTCATCATTCTGTAATGACGTCTCATTTAATCTTTAATTCCCGCTTTTATTTTGACCAAAACAAAAGAAATGGATTATATGATGCTTGAGTCTGACTTATTTTACTAAAGAAAAGGCTGAAGCTTACGGTTTTCTTAAAGTAAGTATTTTAATCCTCTCAGTTTGTTCCAAAGAAATTATTTTTCAAAATTCCTTGTTACTTCCTAGTTCTTTAAAATGTGTTTCTTTCTTGCTTTCAGGTTTTTCTTGCTACTTTCAATACGATGCCTAATTGGCTCCTTTTCTTACCAGACGATGAGTATCATACACATGCTAATATTTTCGGATATTGAACGCGACAGTCTTTGATCCTAGAGTCGTTTCGGTTCGAGCTCGAGGATCGAAGGCTAAATACAAAGCCGAAAGGAGGGCTTAAATCGAAAGTTCGTAGTTATGGGATCATCACTGTCCCTCTTCCACCTTCTTTGTCTCAGGAAAGAGTTTGCTTCTAGTTGCATTTCCTCTAATACCTTCTGAAATTTAATTAACCTAATGCAGGCCACGCGTAAGTATAATGCGGGGTGATATTCAGTTAATATCTATATAAGCATAGTTCAGTTCAACGTCGATGATCGTAGAGCAAATTTAAGCTTAACAAATAGATTATATCAATTTCTTTAATTGAATTTTGTGTTGGAACAAACTTTACGGACAGATATAGCTTCTGTAGAAATTAATTTTGTGGATGACTGGTAGTTTCATCATTAGCATGAATTTTAAAAAAATCACATTTTGATGGTCATGGATTGAATTAATCATGAATATGCCTTAGGAAAGTTGCTTAATAACTCTATTCCTTTTATAAATTAAATTAGAATGAATTTTTTTAAAGCAAACGTCATAAGTTTACTGAATCGATGACTTACGAAACTGGATTGGATAATTGGGGCGGTAATTACAGTTTAATTTACTACAGGATGGCTTAAATGAGAAATGGCTTTAAATATTATATATAAATATGTATATATATATATATATATGTATATATATATATATACATATATATATATATACATATATATATATATATAGCAATGATAAGTATTTCTACAATATTTCACTCTTTTTAAACGTATTACGCATTTATTTCGGTCAGTCGAAGAGAAACAAAAGTCGGTGGACCTCTCCTTGGCTACTCACACTGTCTTCTGACAGTTCGTGTGAGCTACTCTTTACCTCTATGCCCTCGTTTAGCTCTCCTTCTTATTAGACTCCATTGAATTTTGTCTCCAGGTGGTAAATTTAATTATCAGTTCAATTCACCTATGGATACGAAATAACCTTCCTCCTGGGGAATCCAACTAAAGATAAAATGAAATTCCAACGGGTTCCTTTATTTTCTCATACTCATAAATAAAATCAGTTTCTCCGTTCTCCATTACCTTTGCTCGCTTTTTCCCGCTCGCATACTTCAAAGATATGCATGCATTCACTGTCTTCCCCCCCCCCCTCGCCCCGCCCCCATCCTCCGGTATAAAGTTCGCCCCGCACTTCAATCCTCCCTCCTCGCAATCTCCCTCAACCCTCACTCCCTCCTCTTCCCTTCCCGTTCACATCGACTCCCACTTGCCCCATCCAACTCCCCTCCTCCCTCTCTACATGAATTTTTTAAGGCATTTTCCTCCCAAAACTCATGCAACCGTGTACCTCTATCATTTTATGGCTTTATTTTACTTTCTTGAAAAAATCTCGCGAACTCGAGTCGGCGCTTTAACACGGATGGGGGCGAATCGATTTATTTCCCCCTCGACTCACGAAATGAGCCCTCTTCCATTAGTCGAGCTCAATGGCCAAAATTAAACTTACACTCTTCGGGGGAGGGGCCCCGGTGAAGCTGCGATCTTACGTTTTAATCCTGAATTTAGTTGGGAAAATGTGTTCCGGCGAGCCTCAATGAAATCAGGAACTCAAACTACACTTAGAATTCTTGTCTTGCTTTGAATTCGGTGTGAATTTTTCATGTTCTCGATTTTCCAACTTTCCTTACTTCAATCTGTCCTTTTAGAAGTTTTTAAAATTATTTAGTTTTTACAAATTTAGAAGCACAGGAAAGGGATGGAATCTGTTTTTCCCATGTCTCATTTGCCGACAATATTCTATAAGGGATTCAAATTTTTCCATGATTTGCTTTGATTGCCATGCTTTGATTGATTATGATATTACTGAATTAATTAACAAAGCATGCAATTTCCTCGCCGACGGAGAATTTCAATGAATCCTGTATATTTATGAATACAGCTATAAAAAATGCATATGGAGAAATTGGCATATTGTATTAGTTTTAACAAATCATTTTAAATGCGTTCAAAGAGCTTTTAAAGAACACAGCTAAAATTAAAACGATTTTGTGAACAAAATTTTCATACAACACTTACATTAATTTTTTTAGTGCATTGAGATTCAATTTTGTGTAGTATCGATATACATGATAAATTTACATAATTAAATAATAAGATAAAGATAAAGTAAGCCAATATCTTTTAATTTGGCAGCTTGTTTTTGTGAAGTGGGGCAAATAGGGAGAAATCACAATCTGCAGCGTTTTAATAGTTCAAGCGCAGTCATTAACGAGCGGGATCAATCAAGGCATAACTTCTAACAGAAAGAATTTTCTATTCGATATTTTCGCACAAGAATTTCAATCCATCTCCAGCATAAGTTATTTATAAACTGATTCGCTGTATTCCGATCCAGCCACTCAAATTTACACTGAGAGACGGTTAAGTCATTAGGTATTTTCAGGAAGCGCATGAAAAATATCATGACTCTGTTCGTGGATCTCTGCCTCCGTTGCAATCGCGGCACAATGCTTTCACAATTCAACATCTCTCCATTCCTATTGGAGGCAGGGTGTAGAAATTGCGCGCTGTTAAATATTCTTTTGTTTAGCGGTGTGTCTGCTGGAAGGGAAATCTACGCTCGGGAATAATATTTTAGCGCGGGAATAGCTCGGGGAGTAGTTGCGATTTACACCAGCGAGGAGTCGAGAGAAAATCTCCACGAAAGCGTCGCCGGAACAAAGCTTCCGTGCCTCGAGATCGGTGCTCCTCCCACCATCATTCAGGGATGTTCAAGCCAAGCCCCCTCTTCCCCCCCCCCCCTCTCCCCCTCTCCCCACTCTCCCCTCGGCGTGCCATCGTTGGGGTAACACTGGGACTCGGTTGAAGGTTTCGGAAAAAATGATTAATCCTCCCGCACGAACTTTTTCTCCGCCCAATTGCACCCGTTCTGCCGCAAATCGGTATTCCTTTCTCCTCCTGATTGAACGATGCTCCTTCACACTTCAACGGCTACGTAGATGCGTCACCTTTCTCTAGCAGACTTACGCGTTATATATGTCTGTATGTTTCTTCACGGCTCTCCCCCCTTCTGCGAATAGAGCAGTGCCCTACACGTCGTTTAAAAGGTAATAAAGTTGGGTGCAAGTTGAAAAGCAACCTTTAAATCCTCTCATTAACTGCCAAAATGGGAGGCATATTAAAAACAATCAATGGGATTTACACTGTCTCCGTCAAAAAAACGTTTAACACCCCCTGAGCCACTCAACGCGCACAAATGAAGAAATTTCATTTAGAAAGATCTGACGAACCGTCCGTGTGGAAATATAAAATTTGGAAAAATGAGTAAAAAATTTGATTTACAAACCGATAAATGGCAAACAATTTTATGCGAAAGGTTCACAATGACAAAATTAAATGCCCAAAAAAAAAACCAAAAATTAAATTTGCGAAAATCGAAAAAGAGACAATGGAGAGTTCATAGAGATCGAAAAAAACGCGTAAAATAGCAGCGATGGTCGTGCATTCAAACGTTTTGCTGTATCATCGTACGTGCAATTTGCGTTTCAGGGGTGGCTGGAAACCTGCTTGCATACAGTCTTTCGTTTTGGCGGGAAGGCGAACGAAGAGGATGGGATGGAGACGGGACATCACCCGGGTGACCCACGAGTTCCTTCTCCAAATTCACCCTCCCCCGACTTCCCCCGGCGTCTCCCCGAGCCCACCACCCCCGACTCCTCTTGGCCTTGGCCGTCCCCGTGCCCTCGAGCCCATCTCTCCCCCCCCAGACCCAACCGCGACCCCTCCGCGTCGCCCCCCGCAGGTACATTTTCCTCCCCATTTCAATTCCTCTCTCGTTCAACCCCATCCGCCCCGCCCGTCACGGCTCCCCTCCTCCCAACACCACGCCCCCTCTCCATTCCATATTCGCCCATTGTTCTCATCTCACGGCCACACCCCCTCGTCCCTTTCCACTCCCTATATACTATATATTCCAAACCACGCTCCTCTCTCCCCCCCCATGCCCCCTGTCTCCCGTAAACCTGCGCTTCGCGTGCTTTCTTTGTTTCCCGTCCTTCTCTCGCATCCTCCCTTTCGCTCTCCCTCTTCCCACCTTCGTCCTCCCGCGCGGCTCATTCTCGACCGCCCCTCGTCCTTCCTCCGGTGAACTCTCTATCCTCATTGCTACCTCCCTAAATGAGAGACTTATGACCTTCATTCCAACCCTCCCGCTCTCACTTTCTCTTGAAATATTTCCCTGTTTCCATAGCCACACGCTCTCATCCCTCCGCACCCCTATCGCTCAGATGCCCCCACCGCACATTAAAGAATAAAATTTTAATCTCTGTTACTTTTTTCGTTAAGTTATGCGTTGGAAGTTGTAGACTGCATTTTCGACAATTTTTATTACCCCGTCACCTTTTATTTATATGCATGTTCCCGTCTCCCTTTCTCTCCCTCTGTCCTTTCTTTTGGTTTTCTGAACTTTATCTCCCTCTTTTATCACCTTGTGTTGTCTGTGCTTTCACGTTGACACCATTCATGGAAGCGCCACGCAAGTAAATTGTTTGGCTTGAACCCCACCCCTAATTTTTTATTTCCGTGCGCTCCATTGTTTTCAGAGCTAAAATATTTCGCTGTTTTTTACCTCTTGTCGAAGCGTCAATGAATTTTGTGGCAAAGGATATTTTTACTGCAAAAATAAGGCAAATTTGCTAATATTAATTTTTTACGCTTGATTACTCGTTATCACTATCTATAATTTTTATAGCTTCGAGACATTTTTCTAGCGTACATTTTCACAAATTGAATTCTTGTTCATATTTTCTTATTTTGAAAGCATTGCTAACTTGAACAAATAAACATATAATTATCATAAGAGATGGTATTTTTATTTCATGTATGAAAACATTCAGCAAGGTTTGCGACCTTATGAAGTATTTTCTTGTTCCCAGTGAGTGGGTGCTGGTTTTTTCTGTACCTCCTTATCCGATTTCATCGTTCCCTTTATCAGCTAATGAACCTTTTTTGGGTTTTTATCGACGGATTTCAAAATTAATTTCCGTCGGCAGTGACCTTTGAGTCTAGTTTGATCAATATTTATGCGGCAACCGGACGTTATTTGGGAATCGTGTGATCAAGCATTTCTTCCGAGCGATGCTCCGTGTTTTGTCTCCCTGTCTACGTATCTCTCTCCAGCCTCCGATTCACTCCTCCCCTGAGCACCACCCCCTTCTCGCTCATGCCCTGCCCCCCTCCTGCTCCCATTACACCCCTCGCTGTTTCTTCGCCTTCTCTGTTTTCCTATCAACCTTCCCCCTCATGCTCCGCGACATCTCTCCTCTTTCCTCCCCTTTCATTCCCTCCGCCCAATCACCCCTTCGAAAACCATTACGACCCTACCCTTCTATAACCCTTTACCCTGACGGAGCGGCACTCTCTTCCCTCTCGAACCCCCGGACCCTCTTCCCCCCACGGTGCTTCGGAAAGCCACCCTCAACCCTGCACAACACGTCACCATTCCCACACGACACCAAACCCTGCACTAGATACCTCGCACGCATTTCTGTTTTATTTTACCCAACCCACCACTCATCTTTCTTCTCCATTCCCTCCTATCTCTCCTCCTCTCTTCGCCCTCTTCTTTTGGTCTTCCCTTCCGCCGCCCACTCGTCGGGGCTTTCCCGACAACCCCTTCCCCTCCCTCCCTCCCTCCTCTCCGCAAGAACTATCTCCCTTTAATTCCTTCTTTCGGTGTCACACCTAGCCAACATTTGCGATTCCGGTGAATTGGTGGAACGTTGCCAAATAACTTCTCTGCCACTCTTCCGCGTTTGCTTTGATGTGTCCACCAAAATATTTTACGTTGCCAGCAAAAATAGGCCGATAAAAGGGATGTGAGTCGAGTTTCCGCAGCCGCCACTAGGCATTTCATTTCGGGAGACACTATTGCGAGGGTTGGTGTATATATTTTTTTATTTCCCTTTCTTGCCGTCTCTCTCTCCCCTTTAAAAAATGATTCCTTTGTTGGTAGTTTCCCTCTTGAATTTTTGGCGAAATTGGTCGAGTACCCTTACGCCGTTATTTAATCGGTATTTGTCAGATAATTTTTGGCAAGGAAAATCTCTCATCGCTGGATTTTCAACCAACTCGGGTGTTCACGTCATTGTTCATATCCTTTTTTTACATATTTTAAATCGATTCGGAGAGCGGTTGAGTAATTACATCTGTATTGCTTTTTTTGGGAATTTTATTCTGCCAGGTCTTCCAATGGGAGGATACGATATTCGAATACTGTTATAGTCATTGATAGTAAGGTATTGAAAATAAAACCATGTCACACTCTCGGTCTTTCATATACTATGTTTCATGTGTTACATATTTAAAAAAATAAAAGGGAAATGTGTTTAATAAGAACATCTCATTTTGAGTATTCTAACATACCACATCTCATCCACAAAATCGAAGAAATGTTCTGCACAGTGAAAATATTATGGAGTCAGTAACCATAGAATAGGCAGTACAGAAATATTGATAGCTCCGGTTAAAATTAGACATCAAAACCTGGCCACTTAGCGAGCTAATTGATCTCAAAGAACCTCCCGTGTTGTTGATCGACGTTATGCGCCATCAGTGACCAATTTCGGGCGAAGCTGTCGATGGCCATTGCAGAGTAAACTTTGAGCAAGGTTAATTACAATAGGGACCCCAGCGGTCTCAATTTCGCGTAACACAAAGCCCTTTGTCCACTTTACTTATCTCTTCCATTTCCCCCTCTCTTCGCATCACGCCCCCTCCACTCTCCCCCCCCCATTGAATTACTCCTCCACACCACACCGTCATTCCTTCTTTGTTGTCTCCGTTCCCGAAATCCCTTTTGCCGTCCTACTCCCGGATTCTCGCCATGACCCTGTCTCTCCTTGGCCCCTGACGCGCCATTCCCTCCCTCGTCAATCCCTTTCGTCACACCTCCCCAGGACCCCTCGTTCGCATCGTGGTCCTTTCCATCCTCATAGTTCTCACCTTCCATCCTTGTAAAAAGTCGGACATTGCATATTCTTTACTGCTCTTCCATTTACTTTCACTCAGATTCTCTAACTACTGGGCCCCGCTGGAAAAAATATTCCCCGTTCCTTACCATCAGCAATGTGGCGTGTTTACGCTGTTATGTGTTTGGTCCATCGTCCACTCAAGAAATCTGTGAATTCGAATAGAAACTTTGAGGTGAAGGAATGAGTCCATTTAGACATTTTATACCGTGGGTGAATCAATTTTCGATAACCTGATTTCTTCATTCTTTTATTTGCTGCTAGAATTTTTACAATTATTTTCCATGGTCTGCCTTTACTTGTTCGACGATTTTTGTGTGTATACACGGAGCAAAATTGTCGTCATTGTTTACACAACATCTTGAGAAGTGCCCTTCCAAATTGGTTGTGTAGCACTTTCTTCCAAATGAATAATGAATCAAGAATTGTGTGTTTGTGTCAAAATTAATCTCGTATGGCATTCCCGAAGAGAGTGAATGATGATCTTTTTAACAATAAATTTGAATTTAGTGAGAATCACAATTTTAGTCGAAATAATAAATCTTTCAGAGAGTACATATCTTAATGATCTTTTGACATATATTCACATTGCCAATTCGTAATTATGATAAAATTTTATCGAATGACATGCTCGAGCTCACCAGTTTAATCAGCAGGCTTTGCGTCAATTTTTCATTATATCCTTTACCGAATTTTCGTGTGTTTTCATCACATTTCTGGTTGGATAGTGGATGTTTTATATGTTGCAGTAGAAAACATCAATTCCACCTAACAGGTTATGGTGACTTCGATAATATAAAAATAAGGAAAACTCAAGTAGGAATACAAAACTTGTATTAAGGCACGCCGAGAATCAATGCCGGTGTATGAATTGCATGTTACGATACGCAAATGTATCAACAAATAATTGAAGAACTGTCAGATAAGTGAATTAAAGACTTAAAGATATTTAGAGCTCAAGTTAAGGCTGCAGCAAAACAATCTAAAATTTTTAATTTCTCATGAAGATTGCTATTGAAATGATATGTAATACGACATGTGGATGTGATATTCCGGTCGGAGAAAACATATTCTAATGAATGAAAATCTTGTAAAAAAGTTTTGACTCAATACGAGTTTCTAATTACACAACTAAGAATTTGTAATTACACAGTTCACACAAAGTTGTATCTCAAACTTCGACCTGTGTTTCACGAATAATCGAAGGAATGCAACGCGGATAAAAGACGATTTAAGTAACGGATTAGGGGTAAAATTCCAGGGGAAACTCTCGCAAGTTACCAGCGTAACTCGTAATCACGGGAAAACGTAAAATTCCTGGAAGAGGGAAATAGTCTGCCAGCGTGGCGACAGGATCGCTGGGAAGGCGTAGGAGACCGCAGGCATCATGCCCTTGCCCATCCCGGCGCAACACGGGGGAATACCCTTATCTCCGCCGTAAACCCTTACCACTCCCACTCGATCCTCCCTCCCTTTCCATCCCAGTCCCCCCCTCCTCCTCCGCCCCTCCATCCGAAAACCATCCCACGCCTATCCCCTTCGCTCCCCCCCCTCCATCCGCCTATCCTACTCTCCCTTCTTCGGAGACCAGCCGGGACCCTAGTCCCCTTACCCTTCAGGATCCGTGTAGTCGGATACTCGTCACCCTTTGCCCCAAAAGGCGCCGCACGCAAAATATATGTGTGTGTGTGTATCTCCCGTACCCTCTTCTCCTTCCTTCGGCCCCTTCCTCCCACCTCCTCTCCACCCTCACCCCGCTCACGCTTTCCTCGCACACCGATCGTCCATCACTTTGCCCTCCCCCTCCTCTCTCTCTCTCCACGCACTCCCTCCCCCTCCCTCTCAACGTTTCCTCTCCTTCCTACCCTACAAACCCTTCCGCAAGGGTTCCTTCCTACTACTTTATCATCTCCTATCAAGTCTAGCATACAAGCTAGACGCCTGAGGAAGGAACGGAAGCAATCAGAAAGTTGGTTCTTGTATCGAATTAACTATCTAAACTCCGCATTTGTGGTAGAATGTACTCATGAAATGAACGCCGTGGTATGATTGCGAAATCAAGTTTCTGGTGATCCCTGGACTACTGATTTGGAAGATCTTTTATCTTAACTTTTTACGCTTCGTTTTGATCATGACTAGCTCTTATTTATCCTATCAATCAGGAAAACTACCCGGATTCTAAAGCGCAACCTTTCTGTGGATTGTTTCCTGTGTTTTTCTTTAGCTGTCCGAGGGTTTTTTATTCCCGAAAATATATTTCCATGGCCTTATTGTGAGAGCCATATAAAATTTATATATATATATATATATATATACTACCTTGATCAAAAATTTCCCGGAATTTATTCAGAAAATTAAAAATACAAGTTTATTCATCTAAATCTATATTGTCCCCTTCAAAGTAATCCCCATCGACTGCAACACACTTATGCCAGCGCTTGATCCAATCCTCGAAACATTTTTTATATTCGGTTTTCGGTATGTCCCATCAGTGCTTCCTGCGATTTTTCCATTACTTCCTCTCGGCTGCTAAAACGCGTTCCCCGTAATGGTTTTTTAACTCGATTGAACAGAAAGAAGTCACAGGGAGCCAAATCAGGTGAATTCGGTGGCTGTTGGATGGTATTTGTTGCATTTTTCGTCAAAAAATTACGAATAATGATAGCACTGTGCGACGGTGCGTTATCATGGTGCAAAATCCACGAGTTTTCTGCCCACATTTCTGGTCTCTTTCGGCGAATTGCTTCACGCAAACGTCTCATAACGCCCAAATAATACTCTTTGTTTACTGTCTGGCCTTCTGGCAAAAATTCATGATGCACTACACCGTTGTAATCCATGAAAACCGTCAGCATTGCCTTCTTTTTTGACTGAAAACGACGTGGTTTTTTTGGTCTCGGCTCATTTGGTGAACGCCATTCACTTGCCTGATGTCTGGATTGCGTGTCGTACTCATAAACCCACGTCTCGTCTCCAGTAATGATCCTTTTGATGAATGTGGGATCGGATTCAGCCTCGCAAATCATGTCTTTTGCGACGTCAACACGGTCTCTTTTTTGCATGAAATTGAGGTCTTTTGGCTGCTACACGACGGAAACCCAAATCATTAACCACAATGTCTTGGGCGGATCCATAGGCAATGTTCAAGTCCTCCGCTATTTCTCTGATGGTTAATTTGCGGTTATTGACCAACATTTCTTTTACTTTATCAATTTTTTCACCGACTTTCGATGTCGATGGTCTGCCACTGCGTTCATCATCTTCGATTGACTCACGACCACTTCTGAACCGCTCGTGCCACTGGTAAACGACCGTTTTTTTTTAGAGAATCGTTGCCGAAACACTTTTCCAACGTCCGTGCGCCACTAAATCCGTTTTTTACGCAAAATTTAATACAAGTTCGTTGTTGCAAATTTAAATCCATTTCTGCAATTGTAAAAAATCGCCAACACACACAGAGATAGATGTACTCTTGGCTACGTAACTTTTGCAAATGTCAAGTTATGGCACTAAGATTTAAAGGGAATATCAAAAACAGATGTACCAATTTAACAAAAAAAACAGAACTCAAATCGGAACGATGGGAGCGCCACACGGTGGTTATTCCGGGAACTTTTTGATCAAGGTAGTATATATATATATATATATATATATATATTACATACAATAATATATATATATATACTTATATATATTTATATATAACTTGGACAGCCACAAACAATATATATCTATATATTGTTGATTAATCCGTGATGCACGTCACATCCAGTCTCGTCTTAATAGATACCCCATCTTCTTGCAGCTGAAATGCACCTCTCTGGAACAACTCTTCTTTTGCCTCAATAAGTCAATCAGATACGTATTCCATTTGGAGATTCCATTTGACCGACATTCATCAAGGAGAAATAGGCCATCGGAAGTTCGATTTAGCTCTTTTCCACCTTCATGGACTGACGATCCTTTCATTTCTGGAGACCGTTTCCATGAAATTCATAGTGTGTATATCGATTGACGCCTCTAATTTTGTCACTAACTCGACCAATTATTTATAAATGTTTGGTAGTGCTCTACTTAGAATTTGGTATTAGGTATCGCTGTGTATATTTGTCGCGTATCATCGTTGTGCTACCATAATGTTTCTGCCAATTTCGTGGATATATACGTATGTATTTTAGTTTCACACAAGTATCTTACATGCGTTTTGCAATTGTGTAATGAAATGAGATATGTTATATTTTTAATCTCTAGCTCTGAACCGGATTTTCGTCCCATTCATAGGGCATCCTCTAATTGTATAGGATGAGAAAATACTCTCCAATAACCTAGATTCATTTCTAAGATGGTGCATGCGTATCTCTTCCTTTTTCGCCCCTGCCTCGGCCCTCGATGTTTTCATCCGCCCATTCCCGACTCTTGAAAAGCCCTTTTCCCCCTCCTTTGACCCTTCCCCCGCTAAACCACTCTCAACCTTCTCCAATTAAGTATATTTCAAAATCAGCGCTCCTTCCTCTCTGCAGGCCCACGCTCCTCTCCTCTCCCAACCCTCCTTCCCTAATATTGACGTAGCATCTTCTCCTTTCGCTGGTAGCGTATCAAATGCCTCCCGATTCCCCGCGATTTACGACTCCCCTCGCCGCACCTCCCGCCCCGCCCTCCTCGCCAACTCCCACCCCGCCTCCTCCTGTTTCAACTCTTCCCTCTCTCCATCCTTTATTGTCTCCTCCGTTTTCATTTCCTGCCTTCGCTGTTCAGAATTCCGCCCCAGATCTCGGCCATTCATCTCCCCCGCCGTTCCTCCTCTCGTTCCCCATCTATCTATCACCCTCTCCCCCCTTCCCACCCCCTGCCTTACTCCCTCCCCCAATTCCTCTCTCCCTCCCATCTATCGCTTCGCCCCTTCTCCTTAAATATTTTTTTTCATATCCCGTGCATCTGCTCTTCTTCTCTTGCCATTTCTTCGCAGTCATTCACTTCGATTGTTTAGGGAAACATATATCAATAACTGGCCTTCTTTCATCTTTTCATATGTACATTTTTAGTTTTATTGGTCAAATCATTTATCTTATCTCCATTTTTTAGGTGTCTGGAAAGTGAAAGAGGATTTTGTTTGCATTTTGGATCTATGCTCCGATGTTCCGATAATCTGTTTATATTTTTCTCATTCCCTGGTAATAAAATGAGAACGTGAACCTTGAAAAATATATTCACCTTCGCAACGTACGCCATAAACAATCAGTATGCAAGTAGTGATAATATTTATTTTGTTTTTGAATCACAATTAATTTTTTGGAAAGAGTTACTAAATGCGTAAAATACTATTTATGTTTGAATTGTGTAATTTGTTAGAATTGGCTCGTATCTTTGATTTTTGGCTATAATTCGTGGAATTTTAATAAAAGTAAATAATAAAGATTGTGCGAGAAGACCATGAATTAATATTCTATTCAAATACATGACCATGACTATTCTAGTTAATTGTCTAAAGCAATGTCAAAAAGCAGCAAAAAACGGCATTGCTCTTACGTCTGTGATGATAGAGTGAGTATCGGCAATAGTGCTGATATTAGTTCCCACTCAATGTTGCGCCTGACTATCCCAAAGAGCATCGATTATGGCCTCTTCATAAACAGACACTCCGGTCTCAGCAACACTTTCTAAAGCTTTCCATAACATTCCCATCTGCTTCGTTGATTCGTATCGATTTGCTTCTTTGAATTCATTCGGTGCAATATGGTGTTGTCATAAAATGATTCACGCTTGTTTGCGCTTCCGGAAACGATGGAGGTATGTAATTTTCCTTTATTTAAATTTCTGCTTTTCATTATTGGCAGAGTGCAGTTTTCCGGCCACTGAACTTGATGGTGGTGGCTTGGGAGAATTGGAAAATCGATGTGTTTTTCCTCAAATAATGGCATTCGCGAGCCCTTCCATCGCCCGCCTTGCCCCGCCCCGCCCCACCCCTCACTGCACACCATGCTACCCGCCATTCGTGCCACTCTTGCTCCGCTCCCGTACGAGACATGCGGGAACTAAAGAGTGAGCAAGTGCAAGTTCATGTTCGCAATCAGTTCTTATTCCGTTTTTCGTATGATCGTTCTCATCATTAATTTTTCCATCTGGTGACTATTTTTGTAGGGTAATAGCTCCTTATTCTTTCATTATCCCTGGTCCAATTCATTAGTCCCTGGTCCTAAAATTGATTTCCTCACAGCTACCCTTCCACTCCTCAAACATTTTAACGACTAACTTCTTCGTGACGGCCTATTTTTTCTCTTTGACGCGTATTTTATTACTTGTTCCCTGCATGACCTAGAATATATTTCTTCCCATGCACGAATATTCTCATCGTTCGAGAATGACTCACAATTTGTCCAATAAGTTATTCGCCACCCATTTTAAAACTTTCCAACTTTTTCCTTACTCTATTCTTCAAAGAAATTCTTCTTCTTCTGTTGCTCGATTGATAATATCATAATTATTCTCGTGCAGGGCCACGTTTCCACTGTGTTCTTGTCATTTGGTGATTAGTTACCTAACACGCCCTGCCACACACCTTCTGGGCGGCTGGTAGATGCGTGCGTGTATAGATGGTGTAGGTGTCAATGTGCATGTCTCTCAACCGTACGGAAGCAGGCCGCAGATATATTTTTTTAATGGATTGCCTCCCAGCCTGCAGGCTCGGATTGCTGGTCATCATTAGACTCCTCTCCTGGTAGAGTGCCCTCCAACAATCTTTCTATTCTGTAAACGATACATCTTCTCTCTCTCTCGTTCGTCTCCTCCCACGGTGCGGCCCCTCGACACACACATCAGGCCGTCCATCCGGAAGTGGCCACTCCTCTCTTGGCCGCAGGGCGTGCATTCTCCCCTCGTTGGGGCTGGGTCTTTCTACGTCGGATCTCTCGCCTCCATCTCCCGTACATACCTGTGTGTCTGTATATAAATAAATATATACACACACAGCATAAATATATATCCATATATATACCAGGAGTATATATAAATAAATAAATATATATATATATACTCATTTATATAGAAACAGATATAAGGAAAAGGGATAGGAACACGTATAAAGGACGAACACAATAGAGGTGGGGAAGGCGGAATCGAACGGATCACAAGGGTTAAAATATTTCCTTGACCGGGACTCGAACACCGGATCTTTCCACTTGCTGGGCGGATGCTTTTAACCACTTGAGCTATCGAGGAAACGTAATTTACTCTGAGATCCGTGGGTCTAATATGTCGCCAAGCGCTCCGATTCTTTAGCCAAGAGATGGCGTCAGGGGGCTGTTTCACCCACCAAAGGAGAAATAGACAATACACACACAAGAGGAAAGGACAGTGGGTTAGAATTCATACAACATCATACAGGAAAGGAACAGTGCGTTTCGTGGCACGCATAGCCAGAAGAAAGAGATGAGCCACATTGGCCAAATACACATTCAAACATGAAATCCCGCCAAACGGCGAATAAATACTCATTTATATAGAAACAGATATAAGACAGATAAAGGACGAGCACAATAGAGGTGGGGAAGGCGGAATCGAACGGATCACAAGGGTAAAAATATTTCCTTGACCGGGACTCGAGCACCGGATCTTTCCACTGAATACAACAGTATAGAAAATCACTGACGACAGTTTCGCCACCCGAAAATAAAATAGTGATGAATGACAATACTCACTGTGATTATCTGACGTCACCTGTCCTCGTGGTCAACTAGCAAAGTAGAATGTAGACGTATATACTAGCAGTGAATTTATGTCAATGGATTGGCTTCCATCGAAGTCTTAGGTAGGAAATCTCGAAATTCTTTGTTTTCTGTGCTGATTCCCTCTATATCTCCACCAGCAAAACATTTTTTCATGACTTTTGTTGGTTAGGACAGGAAAAAATAAGTATAGTTTAAGGCCACAGTGTGAAACTTTTACTAATTTTTCGTCCTGCAGAATTTCCTTTTCCTTACTCACATTCAAATATTGTTTTACAAACGCCCTTCTCTTCCCGTTGACTTCTATTATTCCTGTCTTGTCTTGAGTGTCTCTCCAACCCCACCCATCTATGACTTATTCGGTTTTCTCCATTCTCCCAAACCATCTTGTCTTGTCTCATATATATATTTAGTGATTCGTAACACAGTTCTCTCAGCCTAACCAAAACAGCATAGTTGACTTCTTTCGTATTTTCGTAAATGGTACATCCAATTTGCATCCTTTCTAAACTCCCCCCTCATCCTACCTTGCCTAAGTTAACTACGAATACCATCAGCTACCCATACCCATCACAATTATCTCACGCATATCTCTATTTTTCTGTTCAAAGATTTGAAGAATCATTTCATTACTATAATTGATGCTTATTGTGACTCTGAATTACGTAGAAGAGGGAACCCAAAAGTCTCAATTTCCCCTGAATAAAGCCCTCCATCCATCTATATTCCTAACTACCCTCTCCTCATCCCCTTGCTCCTCCCGGCTATCTCTCTCGCATCGCCTTCCCGCATCGCCTTGCCCATTCTTCTCGCTCAGAGCTCTTTAAGGGTTGGATAAACGACCCCCTGTCCAGACGTCACTCCCGTCCATGCCTCCCCTTCTCCGCTCCCTCTTCGCCTCCTCCGATACCCCCTTCCTTTCCATCCCCGCCCCCCCCCACACGTCCACGAAACTCGCCTCCCCCTCCAGACGATTCCCTCCTCCTCCCTCCGGCGTGGCAATTGCCTTTCTCTTCCTCTTCCTCCCTTCCCACCCTCCCCTCATCCTCCTCCTCAAATTCCTCCCACGCACTTCTACACCTCCTTGTGCCCTCTCCTCTCATCATTATCTCCCCGTTCTTCTTCCCTCGCCCTATCCTCTTCCTTTGCCCCTTTCTCTCTCTCTCTCTCTCCTCCACTCTCGCAAGCCTCCGCTCAGCCACGTCACTCCCAAGTCCATTCCCGCTCCCCTGGATCTCTTCCTCCTAGTGCTAACAATGCAACAGTCACCCAGGGGGAATTACGTTTCGTGAAGTAAAAATCTTCGATTCCAAATTATTAATGCATCATTAGACTTATGTCATCCAGACCCTGTTGGAAGTATCGCTAATTATTTTTCCTTTGGGAAAATAGTCATTCGAGCTTTCTAGCTATTTCAGTGCGGTACTTATATTTTTACATATTTCCTGTCGTCATCTCTTATATAAATACGTTATGTTATGCTTAAACCGCTTCCATTTCCCCTCATAATCTATTGTAACTCCATACTAAGCCTTAGCTAGGTTCCTATAGAGTCTTACTATAAACATATGAAAGAATATATCATAATATCTCAATTTCTTGGTTTTATTATTTTTTTATAACCGCTGAGAATTCATTTTATGTCACTTTTCTCTCAAACCGGTGAGCTTACAGTTTAGCTTTATTTTGTTAGGTGGTGGTCATCATATTTTTTCAAATATCAACTCGCAAAAATATTTTTTAGTCTATATTTCACTAAATTACTCGATGCCGTGAGAAATTTAATTCGCAATGCTTTTAATACAGGCCTTTAGATTAAGTGGGCAAAAAAAATGAACACATTTATGTGAAAATATATTTCACATCACAATTTGCATAATTCCCACCCGAAATATAATTTCAGCTTACGACCATGTTAATCTTTTGGCTTCTAGAAAAGCCGATAAGTGTCTGGGTTAACTGAATTCTAACTTCAGTTTCATCAGCGAACGTATACAACCGTCTGTCGAAATTAAATCTATTGCGTAGCGCAACTTTATGCAAAAGAAATATCTCTTTTCCTTATTTCCTTTCCCCGGGTGGGGTCAAACTAACTTTCTTTTATTTCTACTTTTGAAAATGTATAACTCCAGCAAAATAACGTCAGAAACCGCTAAAATATCCTTTTTTGTTTATGTATTTGTGGAAAGTAAAATTGTTAATATTTTTAAATGCTTTCACACGTGGATCAGCGATTGAACTTCTGAATGTAAAAACGCTGATCTCTTTGGATGGATCCACA
This sequence comes from Hetaerina americana, assembly GCF_022747635.1. NCBI lineage: Eukaryota > Metazoa > Arthropoda > Insecta > Odonata > Calopterygidae > Hetaerina > Hetaerina americana. The sequence continues at coordinate 107,722,647 of NW_027286763.1, forward strand.
AGCGAATATTCTTATAGCTTGGAAGTGCATTCAATTAATTTTTACTACTACGCACATAAAGGGTAAATGTTTAAACAAGGGGTGTTTTGCCCTCGGTGACTCACCTTGGTCCACCCGTTATTCTCTGTCGCAAATAAAGAGAATCGGAAACGTTTTGAGAAATGCGGGGTAATCACTCTGCATTCCACTTAAGGGAAGTGCATCACAGTGATGACAAATGAAAATATCGTCCCGCTTTTGATGTTTTCCCCCCTTTCCTCCGCGTCGACGAATGGAATGACTTTGATGTGTTGGAAGGTTTTTGCGGTTCTTTTCCTCTTTAATAATGAAAGTCTGATCCCACCTCCTCTTTGTTGATCACGGTCGGCTCACCACATACCCCGCCCCCCCTCCTCCCCTCTTCTCATGCCCGCCTTTATCTGCCCGCATTTCTCCCGATAACCTCCCCTGCCTCATTACATCCCCCCCCACACACCACACCCACCCAACCTCACGCTCGCATCCTCGCTCCATCCTTTTGTCTCAAATAAACCGCAGGGGCGGCCATCATTCTCACCTGCCTTTTCTTTTCTTTCCGCCCAATCGACACACAGTTTATGGCTCACTCTGGCAAACACCTCACCCAGCCGCCACTCCACCCCACCCTCATGCCTCTCCTCCATCTTCCTCCGCGCCACTTGCCAGTTTGTGCGCGAGCGAGCACTCCTAGTTCCTCCGTCACATCCCAGTATTTCTCCTCCCCATCCTCGCTCCCCGCCTCGCGTCCCATTCCTCTCCGCTCACTCCTTCACCCTTACGTCTTCAACTCGATAAATTAACGCATTCTCCCGAATGTAAAGCACGTCACCTTCCACCCCCCCCCTCCCCCGCGAAGTGTCTCATAAATACCCGCCGCGTTGTAATCCCAAATTCCCGTGATCCGGGGAAATAGGAGAGGAAGGAATTCAAACCTGACAAATACGGTGACAAATAAGTGGGGCCATAACGCTTCCCTACCGCTCAACTAAATCTCGCTTCAGGTTAGTGAGATGCAATTGAAATGCATGCGGTAAACGACTGAGTGTAGTAGTTTCGGAATCAGACATTGTTGCTCCTTGAGCCCAAAATATTCCGAAGGTTTCCGAAATAATTACGTTCGCTCGCGGTGGGAGGGAAAAGGGGGAGTTAATTCATCTACGATGGTTTTGTCTGTGCTTAAATTTATTTTTTTTCTCCTTAATTAGTATCCCTCTTTCGATTAAATCATATTTTTCTCTCAGAAATGCGTATGTAATGATTGAAAACCCCCAATCTAATGCAATTCTCGTGCCAAGACTTTAAAATTTATCGGTAAAAACTCTGTATTCGGAGTGTCAGGGAAACATTTTTCAACGTAATTTATTATATTTCTCGTAATTTATTTGATTTAATTATTATTGAGAAAAGTGAATATGACCAAAATTTGAAAAAACATCCGTATTTAGAAAAAAGAAATTGGACGGAAAGGAAGACCAACGAAGAAGCTCTTCTCGTACGGGAAGAGAAACGGCTTCTGGGAGAAATTAGACGGTAGGACAGGTGTGTGCTGGAGGTACTGGATGCTGAGGATGGAAATACAGGCAGGAAAAGTGGCTGAAGGGGGTATTGACCGGCAGTGGGATGTTGAAGACTGTAATAGAGGGGAGAATGTTAGGCAAACGAGGAAAGGGAAGGAACAGGATAGGGATTTTGGACGGGATGAAGGGAGGAAGAAAGTACTCAGAGATGAAGAGGGACCTGACATAGAGTAGGATGATGAATTTTGTGTTTTGTTAGGAGTAATAAAATGTTTGTTTGGTAGTTGTGTAATGATATAATGTAATTATATATGCAATGTAATATATATATATATATATATATATATAATGTAATTTGGTCTCTGCTCTCTATTAGTATGTGTATGTAAATATAAGTCATATCAGAATGATAAAAAATATTCTCCAATTATGACTAAGAGGTATGTGACATAATGCAGTATTTTGTGGATTTGCGACTGATAAATAATAGGATAAATTGAATGAAAAGTGTATATAGGGTAAGCAATCATTACGAGTATGGTAAATCATGTAATCTAGCCATAAAGTTTGGCCATTAAATGGAAGTTCAGCCATGAGTTATATGGAAGAAGGGACGACCACACTCTCAACCTCGCCCGAATAAAGTCAAATTATCACGTGTTTCTTTACAACATTTCAAAACAAAAGACATATTTGAAGGGCATCCGTGTCCCGCCATGTTAAACTCTCTCGTGCATTTGAACAATATCACATAACTTGTCATTTTTTACCCAAATGGTGACTAAAGGATGCTCAAAAATAAGATTTTTATGAATCAGTCAAATTGCCGCATGTGGAATTCTGGCAATTTAATGTAATTATATTTTCGTATTTATACTCACGTATTAAACTCGTTTGTTCTGAACCTTTCTAAAAGTCTAAGCCTCGCTTGTTCTCTCCGCACTTCAAGTGGTTCCCAGCCTAAATCCCCTAAGAGACCTGTCACACTTGTGTTTTTATCATAACAATTTTTAACGAATCTAGCGGATTTTCTCTGGACTTTATCTAATTCTTTTTGCCAAATTTTCTCCCACGGATCCCATATACTTGCGGCATATTCTAAATGAGGTCTAACTAGAGCAAAATAACACCTCTCTTTAACTTTTTCATTACATTTCCCCACCACCCGTTTAATGAAGCCAAGTTTCTTTAAAGCTGATCCGCATATTGTCCTGATATGTGCTCCCCATGAAAGGTGTGGTGTTAGAACAACCCCCAAATATTTAACTTGATAGGCCGTGGTCAGTACTGAACCCTCTAAATTGTAGTTTATATCCTGTTCCTCGCTTCCTTTGTTCCAAAATTTCATAACTGCGCATTTATCAATATTAAGTGTTAATGCCCATCTTCAATCATCATGGCTATATTCCTCTAAATCAGATGGGCTGCAACTGATTCCCGTCTTACATTTCATTCTCACTATTTTACATAGCCAACCATGCTTTTGGTTGGAAACATTTATGCCAAAAACATTGAATGATGTGAAGTCACGATTTCGTTCTGGTGTCGGATAGCGTCTAACATGTCCCTTTGCAACCCAGAGTCCTTGCGACACGTGTCACTGGTGTGGAAATAAAATAATAATTTGTTAGCAGAAAGGTTGACAAGTTTCCATGATTGATTAACACATATTCATGATTCGTACGTCATAATTTCTGGTTTTCTAAAGTGCCTTCCGCACTCCTAGCGTGAATCCCCAAGGCTTTCCTTCTCCCTCATTCCCCTCAACTGCTTCCGACCCTTCTCCTCCACACCCTTTCAACATCCTTCCTTAGCTCCGCCTCTTTCGTCTCCCCGCGCGAAAACCCCCTTCCCCGTCACCCTCCCTCGTGTGTCGCACATAGGTTGGCTTGGAAACTATACAGTAATAAGATTTCCACCCCGGAGCACTCCCTCACGACGACTAAAATGTCGCCATTGTCGAGTTAATCCACCACCCGAAAGTTATTACTCTGCGAGACGATCCAATGGGAACCACAAGCCAGGAAAGGTGATATTTATTACCATTGGTTGCGAGTCTTGCATCCAATAAATGAACGTCCAACAATATCATATTCACACTTCCATCTTTTGCCGGAGTGGACGTTGTGAGAAAATCATTCACTCGAGCTCGCCTTGATGGAAAGGAACAAGTCTAGTTTTCCGCGGAACGTTCACTTCCGCCTGCCATCTCACTCCGTATGATAAGCACGACGCGGGTTTGATTATCAAACATGGTCCCGGGACCATCAGTTTCAAAGGACATAATATTGGGGTTGATTTGTTGCGTCTATGCAATTGCGAAGAAATCTTCTGAGTGGAACAATCAATCGAACTAGGCTGGGATTCGCACCCGGATCTCTGGTTATCCGGTCGAGAGCTTCAGCAAGTTAAGCTGCCGTAAGCGTCCTCTAATCTCCTCTGTTTGAATTTTCAAGTGTGTTCATGCCACTTTCCTCAGTAAATTCAGCGTAATCCGGCTCTCAGACCGGTTGTTCAAAGGCCGTTATTCACGTCTCAAGGTCACCGGATCCGTGAATCGAAATCTCCGACGCAAGAAGGGTGTGCCCTTAAAGAAGATATATAGTATGGTGCCCTCAAAAATGGGTGGACGTGGTGTAACTTTGAAAGTACATGTTTCACGTTTAGAGTTAAATTATTTACAGTACATTACTTAGTTCCAACCGAGTGTAAAAAGTGTTATTGCTAGCGTTCACGAATGGCGAAAAATATGTATGTTTCTATGCTGTGCGCAGTTTCCAAACTGATGCGTTATACTGGTTCACCTAATCGTTAAGATCATTCATATGGTTTAATTAAATGTGCAGCTTGATAAATATCCCAAAAATTTCAACCGAAGAGAGTTTTGTCACAAATTCGGTAGCACTTTAAAAAGTAAATGTTTGAGAGTGTTTGAAAGCAGATCACGACGCATGTGAACATCTATAGTCTCAATGTTTTTGGAGGTGGAGCCGTGGGATATAACTTTTTTACGAGTTGATTTTATATCGTTATAACCACTTCGAAATATAGTTTAAATACTCTTAGCATGTATGTATTTTGTTAATAATTATATGCTATCTAAATGTGTATCTATATCGAGCAAGTAAATTAAAATCACTAAAACTTTGTGTAGATAATATTTTCGTCTCCTAGTTTTCAATGGTTCCTTCTAATTTCCATTATTATTATTGTAAAGGCTTTCTATATATCCCATTCCTCATACAAATATCTAGGATAGGAGTGGAATACTGTTTAGTCCAGGCATCAAAACCAACCCTTACACTGTAGTACATTACTATTATTAATAATATCATCGAAGTTAATTTACTTTCCTTGATTTCTCTGCTGTTTCCTTTCTTACCTGCATTTTCTTGACTTTCACGCGATTAAGATTCGTGTTATACCCGCTTCCATGAAGTGTTACGAGTATCCCACTATTTGCGAATTCGTCAGTCATTTCAGGTTTATTGCCCTCCAACCCATTTCTTTCCTATTTAAATGCCAAAAAGGAAGCTCGAATTTAATGCTGCAAAATTTGTTACCATTACCTGAAGTGAATTTAAAAAAAGTTGAGTAAAACTTTGTGATATTTTTCATAAATTAAACTGTAAAGAAAAAAAATGATGATTTTCACGTTAAATTTTTTGGTTTTATCATTCGTTTCCTTTGCAACGCCGTTAAATTTATTCTCATTTTTCTAGCGAATATTTGTTTTACCCCTCTAGCCCCTTCAATTTTACAGATCTGAAATACAAAAAAAATATTCCTTTGAAAAAACAATGGTGCAAATAGCAATAGAATTCCCGGGATTCCAAATATATTATTACATTTCCCCTCCGAGCCTACCTCTTACGTACTCTTCACGAAAAAATTAAAATATTTCTCATAAAAAATAAACGCCTTCAACCTTGTAATGGAAAGATTCTCATTGTCAGCAGCCCTCTCGTTGGCCGTTATGTAAACCAGGGCTCGGCTATTATGCTTAAAAGTCATTGTATTAAGTTCATTCTTTCTTTGTGAGTCACTCGCTTCGGATTTCGAGGGAATGCTGTTATTCTGGCGTTTGCTAATGGCGAGAGCGCAACGGACGACAACAATGGCTGGGATCGATATTCGTGAGAGTCCCCTCTAACCCCTTCACCCTCCCCCTTTGCGATGCTGGAAACAAGGGAAGTATATTAATAAAAATACATCCTTAAAGAGATATGGCGCTAATAATCCTCAGTTGTCTTGTATCTCTTTCATTTGAATACTTTACTTCTGTTGTGGAATTCTTAAAAGTATTTCCGTCCACTAGCTTTAACTACACGTATGTTCATTACCATTAAAATTGTTTATTAAGCACTAATTGGATGTGACAAATTTAATACTTGCCATTTGGCCTCAAAGATTAGACGTTATTTAAACAATTATTGTATTCTAAGTTTTGGCATTGAACATTTGTTCCCTTGGTGAGTTTTAATAGCTTTTATGTCTTATTCTATTCGCTCGGGAGAAAGTTAGGTGTTCCATTTTCATAATTGAAAAATACAGTTCTTTATCCCAATTATGTTTTTGCATAAAGAACATTGCCATTATAGTATTAGATCATTCAACAATTATGAATAATTAGAAATGTGTCGAAAAGTATGTCGGTCGGTCGAAATTCCTGATGTTTTAAAAAATTTGATTCACGTAAAAATAGTGTCGTAGCGAAGTGAAATTTCATTTTGGTTCAATGTTTCAGTTGTATTTCTGCGGAATAGGTTCCAAGTGGTTAATAATTTATATGCTAATTCCATTTATTATTTTGAAGGCTCAAATTTAATGTGCCATTTTATGCTAACAGAGTAATAATAAAAACAGATCAAATAAGTATTATTAAAAACAGATTTAAAACCCTATTTCAACATTTTACCGGAAATATATTATTTTGATGACTCATTTAATGATGTTTTCGATTGTTTTTATTGATCAGGAGGTGTGAGTGTATCATATGCGAAGTAAACGCCGGCAATCAAAGTAGTGAGTACTTTGCTGTAAGGTGTTATTATGGGGAATTGGAAAATAGTAGTTCTTGAACTCCCGCATCTCAGAACCATTAAACGGAATAAAAACGTAAATGCTGTTTTATTTACTTTGGAAGCCAGTTCGCTGGCACAGCTTATCAATTATTTAATTTTTCAAAACTACGTTTTCGTTTTCATAGATTTAATTAAGCATTGACATTGGTTACTTATAGATTGCATAAAAAATTCATAATTGATTTGATCGCACAATCAAAATCGTGCAGTTATTCACCACTTTAATTTTATTTTTCACGATAGAACTTCTGTCGTCCATGACGGGTAAGAATGCGAAATTCAACGGCATTAGGATATTAGGATTTATTATTATGTAAATGTCGTTGCAAATAGGAAATTTTCCTGGTGGCAACGGTCACTCTTACAATGCGCATACATACACACACAAGAAGGCCATGTATTCGACCAAATGCTCTTATATACTACAATGACACTTTAGGATTACCAACCGCACCTACCATCTCACATGGGCTAATTTCATGCCATGCCTACAACGCTCCGTACATCGCCGCACTCCGTCCATAATCACGCACTCTTCAATTTCATATACCCCTCAAAATCACTTAATTTTCGAAATCACTCACCGTTAACACATCATTCACTTTTGCAATACAATTTATAACGCTGTCCACATCACATACAAGCAATATTTTAACAATTACAACAGTATGATAATCACTGATCAATGAAGTTTATAACCCGGTGGCTGCTTTACACTTATTCTTTAAACTCCTAAAATTGGATGGAAAGGGCTCAAACAAACCTCCAGGCAGCTGGTTCCAATCAACAATAGTTCTGTTTAAAAAAGAATATTTTTTCTGATTTGTTTTTTGCGTTCTTGTTTTAATTTTTAAACTGTAGTCGTTTTTTCCCTTAAAGTTCAGTTTTTCTATCTCTTTCCATAAATCTTCCCACGCTTCGTCATCTTTAACAATTCTATGCATTGCGCCTAACCTACTCCTTTTTCTTCTATTTTTCAAACTCTCCTATTTGTTAACGTATTAAATCGATTCGTAATCGAAATACTAGTCTCAACTGCGCCGTATGTCGGAATATCTCACATAAAAATTGATAAAATAATTCACACCCAACTTTCACGACAAATAGGAGTCTTCGACTACATTGCGATAGTCAGGGTGGTTAGTGGATACGTTTTAATTGAGGCGATGCTGGCTGAATTCGAGGACACTAGTACACCGAGTACACCAAGTTAGCATGAAGTACTGGTGTATTTTTTTGCTTCCGCTTGCAATACATCAACGCATAATTTTATTTTTAGATCAAGATTTATCTTTTCATTCTTTCGCGGTAATCTATAACCAATCAAGCTGTGGAGCAATCTCGATCATGACGTCGGCCTTCAGTTTTAGAAACAAGCCTCAGATCAACGTCACGGATAAGACACAGAGATAAACGCGCGTTCTGGATTACAACAGGCTACACTGTCCTTTCCCCCCTACAAGGGCGAAAGGGTGATAATTTCCTAATGATAGCGGGCCGCGGAGATACGAGTGCGCCGGGGAAATCACCGTTCAGCGATGGATGATAAATGGCCGAGGACTTGCGGAGCCGGGAATCGCGCGGGAATAAGCGAAAGGGTACGAAAAATAGGAGGGCCGATGCCCGTCGCTGTGAAACAACGCGGGCCGCACGGCGGACGTCCACCGCCGTCGACCGCCTCTCCGCTCTTGTTTCCCCTCCGGGCGATTGAGTTCCGCTCACGACCGCGCGGAGAGAGAAGCGTTCATAATACCCTCCCCATCCACTCTTCCGAGCCTTCAAAACTTCAAAAAAAAGCCACAGACATCCTTCCGGCCTCATCCTCCAACGTTCAAACGCGCGTCACTCACCCTCTCCTCCGCTGCTCCCGCCAGAAAAATCTAAAAAAGAAAAGTTTTGAAAAAAATGACGCCTTCTCTCCTCCTCCTCTTCACACACACTCTCTCTCTCCCATTCATCCCCCTCTCCGCGGTTTCCCTATTCAATTCCTCCGAGGGAGTCCAGTCATCCGAAGCGGGCGTTGGCGCCGCTTCGCCGTCGTCGACAGGGCTCGCGGGGGCGTGGAGGGGGAATGCCAGGGTTGGCGGCGACGGGGAGGGATTGTCCCCGCCTTGAGTGGAGGATCGGTCGGGGCGAGGAGAAGAGAACGGGGTCCGCGTTAATCCCCGCATCTCGTGCGGAGTGAAGAAGGAATTAGCGGGTGCGGGATAGGAGGGGTAGGGAGAGCAGTGCCTTCCCCTCGCACACAGAAATAAAACCCTTTTCTTTCGTTCACGTCCGCGGAAGTGTTTCCGAAATGAAAATGTTTAATGCACGCGGCACGTGACCGCCTCCTCATTGAACGCTGGATCTGTGGCCGGCTTGGCCGCTCAAGCCCGAGGCCGATCCAAGATGAGGATTTAAGGGAAATAAACCTCTAGTTTTAAATTGTGCTTTGAAGCAAATAATAAAAGGGCATTTTTCTGGCAACTCCGGCAGTAAAGTTACAAGCAAGCATTTATCATAAGTATTTATTCAGATAGTGCCTACTACTGCGTTTTGAGTTCAAATACTCATCCAGATAAACTTGTTGAATTTTTAATTTACAATATTTCTCTCAAGTTTTAAACATATATATAATCACCATAGAATAGATTATAATATAATAACCATAGATTATGAATCTTAAATCTTGATAGAAATAGAGTCCCTAAATTAAATAATATTAATTGTGGCCTCGTTACCACGTCAGTTAAAGGTGAATGGAAACAAGGAGGTCTAATTGTGCGCATGAAATAATGCTTTGCTCTCATGCATAATGAAATGAGTGAGAATTTAGAATGCGGAAGGAAGAAAATAAAATGAGATGGTAAACAGAATGGTACTTAAACACAGATCTCTTAAGGGTGGAATCCGGCTTAGTAGGTTGTTGCCACACGATATCCAACTAAGCTTCACAAGGATTTGAATAGCTGGTACACATAAAAAGTTTTTAAACGGATCTTTTAGCAAAAGATTTTTAACGGGATTTTGGAACTGCAATGTGTTGTCGATAAATTATTAATAATCTAAGTAATGCTACTTTTGAAAGAGATTTTGTGTTATGAATGTATGTAAATGCCCTCTGAAATCGTTTTTAATCAGTTTATAAAATAAATCACTTATACTTAGATACTGAAATAACTCCAATTCGTTAAAGATTGCACGCGATAAATTCACCAATTGCTAAAGACTTTTGAGGCGAGTTCATGTTTTGATATACCATTAATGCGCTATTATATCAAAGACACACATTTGCATGACTCACATACGTTTTTTGGCTTAGCGCACCTTATATGGAATTGGAATGAGAATTCGAGCGGAGAGTGCAATAATTTCCTATAAAAATTGAAATCCATGAAGTTCCCCACATATTTTTATCCTTAAAAATAATATCAATAAATAATCTGTTGCGTCATGATATTAATCATAATATTGAAAAATAATGTGAACGTATAAATTAGTCTTTTTAATATTGCATATTCAACTTTATGAAAATTATGATAGCCCTGGTATCTTCATAATAATTTACCTTATCAATTTTACTTCCATCCGCTGTCACGGATGTTGTTCATAAGAAATTAATTTGTTTACGGAAAATTAAATTAGGAATTTTTCCATTGCGTTATATTAAAGTAGACGGAGAGTGAGTAAAGCGGGAAATTGGGAGCATTTATCCGCTTTTCCTCTAAATAGTATACGAAACTCTTGTCAGTAATTTATTTTAAATTACAAGCAGCCTTCACTTTTTTCCCACAACTTCCGTTCTCTTCCTTTTTCCGGAAATTTAATATCCAAAGTCAAACTCGCATTCTCCCGCAGCTATGAATGAGAAACAAAGCATTTGGAGAATTATTTTTAAGTATGCTATGCATTTCGAGTATTATAAGAGTTACTTAATAATTGTTTTGACGCTCACGAAATTATTTGAAAACATGTGAAAAAGGTTTTAATGAATTACTTACAGATTCAGAGAATTTATCGCTGGCATTATTGTATAGGGCCGGTCCAACACGCCCGCGTTAGAGTCAATCTTTTTCATTCTCAATATTGGTGAACCATGCTTGGCATCGACCCGATGTTATCACGGATATTATTAGGGGTTTCTGTAGTTTCTTTCCGTAAAATATTAAGTCATTTGACGGGCGGAGGATGGTAGCACTTGGGCCAGGATGAAAATAGGGAAATGAATACACGGTCACGGTTAATCAAGTTTTGGGGTCACTACATTTCACCAATTCCGGAGCGAGCCATAAATCACGTGACGCGAATTTCAGCCAAACTCCCCCTCCCATAGAATGGATGCGGCCTTTGATTGGTGGACCTCCCGCAACCTCTTCCCATCCCCACCCTTATCCATGTGACGCAGGTACTCCTTACTAAAATCAACTTGGAAATATCCAAGAAACAATGCTCATACTATATGGGCCCAGTACGGAGAAATTATTCACATGAACGCTCACTTGAGCCTAGAAGTAAGGACCGACGGAAATCCAAGTTTATCGTAAGAAATCTGCCCTAGGCATTGTTTAAACACATAGAAATGGGTAAAATATTGGGAAGAAATGAGACAGTATCTCAATAA
>NW_027286763.1:107738868-107993868 GCF_022747635.1 Hetaerina americana
CCTGCATGCACGGTGTGCATGACACTCAACTTCTGGGGGTTCAAACAATAATTGGACGGGATGAGGATTAGGAAATGATTTCAAGGGAATTGGGAATTCTTAAGTCGTTGCAGTCCTGCATTGTTTTGGTAATAGAAATGACACAAAATTTATTTTTTCTTGCTTATTAATTCTCTTATTTTTACTTCTTAGATTCCACGGCCAAATATGATTGGTGTTTATTGCGAATGTTTGGGGATCTAATCCGACCGTTTTTAATTCTTTTATATCAAACGCCTCCCGAGTCAGGAGCATCAAAGGATCGTCGGCCGTTGAAAGTTTTTTCCGAGGGCGGCGAACTCATTCAGTCGATAGTTATGGGGCGGTGGAAGCAGAAAGCGTCCAAGGGGATCTCTTTCATTCCGACGGCGAGTGCGGAATAGAGATGACCCTTGAATGGGACGGAGGGGGAGGGGGAAATGGCAAAAAAACGAGAGGTGGTCAAATGGCACTATTAAACGGACTCTTTGAGCGTGTGGGAACTGGGTGGGCAACCCCAGGAGCAATAGACCTGGCGAACGGGAGTGTGTGTGTGGAAGAGAGGAGGGAAGAGGGGAGGGCGAGGGGACGTGCCGTGCGGTCGACCCCGCGCGCGGAGATGCGAATGAAAGGACCCACCGCATCGCCCTTTGACCTATCAGCCGCGAAGGGGGGGTCTCTCATTTTTTCATCTCGCGAGATAAGGATCTGGGCGTATTCCGCACGGGAGGAGCGGGCGGGGGGAAGGTAGGACGGGGGACGGGATTCGGGAGTGGGTCGGAATTGTTGGTCGGGCGAGCGTGAATGCCGGTTGGTCCTCTTAGGAGTGAGCCGGGGAAGAGGGCGAGGAAATAAGCGAAGCGAATAATAGGAACTGCATAAATAATTAAAGACCGTTTACCAAAAAGATACGAAAAAAAAGGGTTTCCCTGGGCATAATCCCTGTGTGAGCACATAATTTATGGGGAGTTTGCCCAAAAAGAATGTTTGCCTTTGATTCGTTTTTTTTTTTCATTTATTTTTTAACGTCCCTTGCACACCAGCGGTGGCGCAAGATTTACGGCGCGTCTCATTAAATGAAAAGGCATTAATCAGTTGTGCACATCATTAACCAAACCCACGGCATCTACGAAAAAGCTGACCGAGCGCAGTACCCTAGGTACATTTCACTTAACATTTTCACCCCATTCCTTGGATTCTTGTCAAGCACGTCGTCTGTTCATTAAATTAGTGGGAATGGAATTTAGAGTGAGGGACTACAGAAAAGCATCATTTCGGATAAATTAGACGCATTTTTCACCCATAAGTATTTTTATCTTTTCCGGTTGAAAATTATTTATCTAATAACATCAGAGTCAAGGAGGAAAATCGGGAAAATGTTTGTACAAAAAAATGGTTTGGTGTAATCACACATTATATTACGGGAACAAAATTTGCTGGTCATCGACCTGATTTCAATTAAATAGATTTTTTTTAGTTGAGCCGACGTATTGATGAAATTGCACCGTGACTCAACTCCGCAGAATCTCCCACGTGACGGCACAACATCCATCATCCCTTGCGTCGACCTACTAACAAGAGACCTCCGGGTTAGTTGACGAGCGCATTACACCGTAATTATCAGGTCAGCCTGTAAATGTAATCCTTTCTAATGGTTACTGTACCGATCGAACGTGAGAATATACTGCTACTACTCTCCGCAGAATTGCCATTTAAAACATCATTATTAGTATCAGTCTACCAGCTTAGGATAGGTTTTGGATAGGCCATTCTAGTTTACCTCGTTAGTTCTAACAAGCATGACACAAAATATACTTATTTCCAATAATACGTATAACAATAACTCATTCTTTAGCTCTGCTTACTTTAAACTTGCTTTAATTACATCCAAGAGAGATATTCTTTCATTCCCATTAGACCCGTTCCCCAAAATTTGCCCCTCTATCAACCCCTATCGCCCCTTTCAGCATCCAACATCTCCTACTTGATCAACTCTTCCATTGAATATCTCCCAGCAACCATCCCTCTTCCATTTCCATGCCCAGGACTTCATCGTTGTTTTCTCTTCCTTCCATTTTTGTGCTCCATCCTTCTCCATGACCACATTTCAAAGGAATCCAATCTCGCCTCAAAGACAAAGTTTCCGATCCATACAAACCTCATGTCATGTTGAAGTTTTCGCTATTGTTTTATACATGTCTTTAATATCTTCCATCACCTCCGGCACTTCGGAAACGCTTCTTTCTCTTGTGCAATTCACTTTTTAATACCCCTACTACTTTGCCAAACCTCCTCCAAAACCTTTCGTAAATAGCTGAACTATTCCACTCGTTCTAGTTTAGTTCCTCTGACTTCAATATTTATCTTATCCTTATTAATTTTGAAGCAGGTCACTCACTACCCCGGTTTTTTTATGATTTATCCTTACCTCACCCCAATTATGCAAGTTGTCGAGGAAGGATTGTAACCATTTCTCTGAAAGGGCAACTGATGCTTGATCATCCCCAAATCAAACTGATGTAAAGAGTTCCCCACCTACTTTCAGTCCAGTTCTTCCCATGCCTAGGTTAACATTTCCTTCACATAAATCTTGAAAAGAATATGAATCAATGGGCATCCCTGTCGTGCGCCATTTAAATCACTCCTCAGTCACTATCTCATAAAATATTTCGTATTTACGATTGTTTTTATGAGGAGGGCATTCAATATGAATGGGAGCGAAATTCTTGGTGATGCTCATCTTATCCTGGAGTAATTATTCTTTTTGGATTCCTTGAAAACCGTTTCTTATTGCTTCGTCATAACTAAGATATTAGACCCTGCGGTGCTTTTGTTTAAGGGTTTGGCATTTAATGAGCGGGGGAATCTATCCACAGACTACAAAATCGGGCGGAGACATTGCTTGAGTTCTCAGTCACCAGCTTCCTTCCTCGAGAGCAGCAGTTGTTGATAAAAAGAATTGATCCCCTTTAAAGTACGAACGATCGAATTACATCTGCCCTCGCGCGTACTAGACGGAGCACAGGTGATAGTGCATCGCCTCCCTTCCGCCCCCCTGCGTATCTTCATCTTATGACCCCGTGAATCCCGAAGGAAAATAAAGACTTTTATTAAAATTCATCGAAGTCAGTGGTTATGTATGTACACCACGCACATAACTAAATTAACTCGCATGATTATCTTAAAGCAATAGATACTTAAATAAGCTGAGGACGCTGAAAAGAAGACGATAATATCGGAACTTTCACGCAAGACATAGCAACATTTAGCCAGACTATTAGGATTAAAAATTCTCCGTGATAATAAATAATTATATAATTAATTTAAACAGCAGTACACTGTATTGAAGATTTAAGTAATTAAAAAGAAGAATTCACGAGGTTGTGATCATCTGGGTCAGGGCCTAGAATTCCAGCTGATGCCCCTTCACCTCTCCCACTGAAACCCTGTACTATAGACATTGCACCTCAGCTGGGAGGCGCCACCTCCACGGTCAGAGGGTAGAGTAGGATACATCGCACAGAGGGGATACCCTCTTTCCATGAAAATCAAGAGCGGGTCGCGACTTGGCCCTGTGTGACCCTATTGGTCGGTACCGAATGCGAGAGGAGAGAGGAAATAAAAGGAAACCGAGGGCAAGCGGCTGCCGTCGGGCCTTGCGGAAGTAATGCGTCGGGTCGGGTGGCGTGGGCCATTCCCTGCACGTCCTCTCTCGGTAACTAGATGGAGTGGCGGCGAGGCCGAGGGGACTAGGCCGGAGGGAGGAGGGGGGGTGAGCCCGGCGCCATTTCGGGGAGAAACGGGGGTCTGGCTGGCATCTCGGGCGGATGGGATCGGAATGAGAAAGGCACGGCGACAAGCAGGGACGAAAACCTAAAATGTGGGGCGTCCGCAAAAGGGCAAGGGTAGGGGAGGGGCGTAGAAGGGAGAGGAGGGGGGAGAGGAGACGGAGAAGGGTGCCGGGTGCCGGCGTGGATTAGGATTTTTTGCTCGCGTTCCGCGAGGCGTTGTTGAAGGAGATATAGGGTGTGTGGGGGAGGGGAGGGCGGGGTGTCCAGGGTTGCCCGTCATCATGTGCGGGGAATCCAGGGAAGAGTTATTAAAACCAGGAGAGGGAAGGAAGGGGTGGGTTAGAAAAAAGACGGTGGCGCGTATCACCACCTTTGGGGGAAAAAATGGAACTGGTTGCAGTGGATGGTAGAGGAGAGGGTATGGGCTGTGTTCACTTCCATTTCAGTCGGTGAAATGGAAACTTCGTCATTCACAGAAGGATTAACCTTTTTGCAGCTAGATTTTCTACATTTAGGAACATCAGGTAGACTTAGGTTTTATCTAAAAATGCTAGATTGTCGCAAAACTAGATATGTAATGATTCATCGGCAAAAAGTCACAGAATAGGTAGGATGAACATCGCCTGAAGACTCCAAATGTAGCAGAAAAGGTCGAATAATAATTACTCCTTAAAATTAACAATTACTAGTGGTAAAATTTTTATTTTTCCGTCAGAATAGAATAGAACTAACACGATATGCCGTTATTTTCCCTCGCCCTCTAAATTTCTCTGGGAGCTCATGCGACCTTTGGATCCTGGGATCCTGGTAAACCCAGGATCCCTGGGATGTCACCAGGGTACCCCAGGCTAGAGTTTGGCAATGATATTACACAGCACCAATGTCTCAGGTGGTACTCACAACCTTTCGGTCAGCAGCTCAGCGCCTTTTTCTACCGAACGACCCAGATGTGTATTATATTTGTACGGAGTAAAACGGAAGGAAAAATTAATAAGGAACTTAAAAGGAATCCACTGGGTGAACACATACGAGAGAGTTGAGAAATGTGATAGAAAGCAGGGAGCTCTAGTACGCACTAATAATAGGAATGAATGATTGGACCTCGTATTGTCGCGTTGGAAATTAATGAGAAGTCTGAGGCAAATAGTAATACTCCTAGAGAACCACCGTATGAATAATTTATTAAATTTTCGAGTAATGCGGCATTTTTCGGTTACATGTATAACGAAAACAACTTCCGATTATCCTCGGTAATGAGTTGCTTCCAAATCATGATTGTTCAATTCCAAAGATATGCATAAACGAAGGAAGAACAAATCGTTTGGTAATACTAGCAATAAAACTGATTGATTACATGACTAAAAAACACTTGGGCACCGTGGATATAATTATCACTTTTCAACATCAATGGTGAGAATTTAACGTGGCGATCGCTCGATGAAAATTTTTAAATCTTCAGAATGAAATTAGTTTCAGTGAAGGAAAAAAACCAATGTTTCTTTCCACGAATTTTTTATTCGGTACAACTCGTATTTTCGACGCATTAGCGTCATCCTCAGGTACAAAGTTACACATACAGGTCGGTAATATGTGTAAAAAGATAAGTGAAATAATACATGGGTTTTTTTACTTCAGTAATAGTGGATTTCCACAACGTTAAGTCTGAAAGCATCTAGTATATGAAATTAGTCTGTTACTTTTGTATTTGATTAGTCGTCAGTCGCGTGCAATCGGGAGTTCACCTTAATTCTCAGCAGTCTAGTGAGTAGTAGAAATGTTATTATCCGCAAAAACATTCGAGGTCCATTCCGGAATGCATGATTTTTTTTAATTGCAGCTCGGAATTGCGGCACGTCGCACTTTCTTGAGTAATCGCCTAGCTCGCCCAACTAGGACAAAAAAATGAAGGGAGAAGTCCTACTCGAGGGATATTGTGAACGTATTGTGTGATTTCGCGAGAAGTGTTAAAAACATCCGTTCCATTGTCGAGGGACCACCGGCTGCTTGGGTCAAACCTTCCCTCCCCCTAAGTAGTAGTAGTTTTTAGGGGAGGCGACCGACAGCTAAGGTCATTTGCGCCATAGGGGATGGACAGGAAAGGATGAAGGGTGGAGAGAAACCCGGCGTCGGCATTAGCCTACTCTTTACGAAAGGCGCCAAGGGGTCCGCAGTTTAACGTCCCATCCGACGGACGGCGTACTTACTCAAAGTGCCCTCCACAAAGCACCTCAAGTAGGGATCGAGATACCTCTGAAAAATATTCAACACCGCCGGGATTTGAACCCGCGCCCTCAGGGTGGGAAGCCAGCACGTTAGCCCCCGCACCATCTCGATCCCCCCCTCCCCCTAACCCCGACTCTTATCTCGTGAGCATTTGTTTCCTTCACTACCCGCCTCTCTTCCACTCCGCGTGTTCTGGCGTGACTGCTGCTGTTGACGCGATCTGAGCATCGCAAAAAAAATACAATGTCTAGATCGAAAGGAATGGAAGGATTGAATTAATGGCGGTAGGAATGAATAATAGCTCTCGGCACACTCTCGGTGTGAAATTAAGGTATTTAGTGGGTCGCGGTAGTCCAGTGGGTAGAGCGTTGGGCTGCTGACCGGAGGGTCCCGGGTTCGATTCCCGGGCAAGGCACTCTGGGCACCTGCAGCTCCACGCAAGCTATGAGATTTCTCGGGTATCAGGTCTTCCTGGGGAACCATAACCGGCACAGGGAAAGGAACTGGCCCCCATACCCTGATGTGTGAATTTCACACGCCGTTGGGCTTAGCACTGGGTGAACTCTACCATCACCTACTAAACCGACCTTCGGGTTGATTACTGTGTTTATGGTTTTTTATATTGAGTCATTAAGTAATTTATCTCAACCAGAAAAGTTGATAGTAGACGTATAACTAGGTGTGATATTCAAATTATCTTAACGGGAATGCATTCGGTCAAACCTTACTCAAGGAAGCGTTTGAATTATTGCAGGTGATTTATCACAAAATCAACGCATCTAAAAATAATAGAAAATGGCAGCAATTAAGTTTCATTTTTTTGTTTGTTTGAAACTAAAGTTCAACTATTGAAAGTTTACGGGATTTGTTTTATACGCTGTGTAAGAACTTTAAGATTACACTCGCAACATTTTAGTACGATTGTTTTCCTCTTGAAAGACAGGCTTAGTCGGTATAAATTCTTAAACAGCCTAAGGAGGTGAAATTGAATTCATTTATTTAGTACCTCAGGGCTTTCGTTTTAATCCCACAGAAACTTGACCAGCTCATTGGTTTTTCATGCTGTATGTAATCCTGCTCGACAACTGATCCCTCGTAGTCTGCCACGCACTCACTAACTCGACTCTCTTGAAAATTAAGAATCTCATCTTATTCCCTTATGAAACTTTCCGTCGAACGTGTAACCGTTCGACTCACTCACGTTCGACCTTTTAGTCGAACTTCAACTGTCTTTTATCACTCCATCGCCCGTTTTATCTTACCGAGCATCATTGAGTTTTAACGACCGACATTCGCCATCTGATGTATGATAGGAAATGCGGTAGAGGAACTTATTTCTCATGGGAATTGATTCTTCCTCTAAAGGGCTTCGGGAAACCCTTGGATGCTCCTCGGAATTGTCGCTGTCTTACGAGTTCAACGACTCGGAAAACACCGGGATGGGCACCCAAGAGTTGGAGAACCCGGACCTCGGGTTGTGTGAGACCTCGAGGCGATTTATTCTCATAATGCCGGGAGGAGAAGGAGGAGGGACGGCTGCCGAGCCTCCCCCCGTCCTTTACTACCCCCGAACACTAGTACGGAACAAGAGTGACCGACGAAGAAAAACTCTTCCAGGACGGGAGGGGGTGTGTTGGTTGTTCCTGGAGTAGGGAGAATGGGTCGGATTTAGCGAATCTCTTAGGGATGAAAGGGAAGAGAAAGACGCGATCCATCCCTCCCCCCCCGAAGACGGACCTCAAAGGGATGAAGACCGGGGAGGATTGAAGGAGGGGAGGGTGGCGCGGTTTGAAACACTGTGAATGGGGCTTCGACCGCCTCCCACCCTCCCCCCCCCCATACGGAGAGTTTGGATGGACGGTCGGAGAGAGAGCAGCAGCTGAAGTGTCTCCAGACAAGTCTTAGAAATCGTGGATAGAATAGGGATGCTCTGGATAGCAAAGGGAGGCTGGGAGCAGTAGGGGGATGTTTTAAAAGGACTGACTCCCCCCTTTCCACAGATAGGCGTGGGGTAGGGGAAGAGAGAGAGAGTATAATGGGCGAGCTGGGGAAGGCGTCGTGATAATGGAATGAGTGGGCGTGTGTTCGAGGCGAATGGGGTTCCCGATGAATGAAGAACCGGGGGGTGGGCAAGATGGGAAGGGCTAGTCCGTCGTCCCCTCCCTCTCCCCCCCCCCCCCCGGCCATCGCACCTCACTCACTCGGGTTGGGCCTCTCTCACTCCCACTGTGGAGTTAGGGAGGGGGGGAGCGAGTTCCCTTCGCACGGCGCCATTGTACGGCCGGGGCGTTTGTGCTCGGCAGATGTTGGTCGGTCAGCCGCTGCATTTGTTAAAAGACCTGTTCATTAGGAGAGGAGGAGGCGGCTGCTGTGGAAATAAATTCCATGTGTTTCGTGCCCGATGGTCTAAATAACCTGCAATTTTTATCGCCTCGAACCCTTTTGCGATGAGACCGACACCTGCATAAGTCCATTGAAATGCAAAGCTGAGATATTTATTCGCCTCACAACGGCGTTCCTTTGACCAAAGGTGAGGTTCTTTTCTCACAAATAAGGTAGGCTTACATGTATACTCCCCTTCGTCCGAAGCGGCAAACTTCAGTTGTGTTCCAGAAACGTTTTCCAAGGTGCGGAATTAGATGACATGCGGGTATATCCACAGTGCCGGTTCGTCTGAATGGGCTTTTAAAATATTGCAGAATGATGGAGACATTTTTAAAATTGCTTCGAAAGGGAACAATAGTCTATTCATCCACAGAAATTCGGATGTAAGCACCCATTTCTACTTTTCGATAGGAGCTACTAAGTTATTTCTAATCCTGCTTAAAGTGATATGAAATTTTTATCTCTTCGTACTCAGCTTACTGCGATAAAATGGAAAAGTTTTGCTTGAGCCGATTTGGAAAATCAATACTAAAGAGCAAGTTGTAAAAGCTCAAAAATTTTTATTTAATAATTTTTCCGGCTTACCTAGAAACTAATCGCCTCGTATCCCATTCAAGTTGGCGCAATTATAGTTTTTAATGCTCTGGCTGTGCCTTTTTTCACTTATAAACGCTCGCCCTGGGATCTCACGCTGCCTCTATCCACGAATTTTCTATTTTATCGCCCATTGTCCCGAAACGGTGCCCTTAGAGGGTCATTTTCGGCTCTGAAAAACGTAGTAGGGAAGGAACGATGCCCGGAAATTAGGGCGACCTCGACTCGTCGAAGGCGTCGTCACCGTTCTGTAATTCACGTGTCATTAACGAGCCTTAGATGGCGGAGTTGCCTCGATCAAGTGTACGCGAATTGTCCGCCTACATTTCATGCACTTCCTTCGAATTAATTTCCCTCGTTCGTTGCGGCACGTGCATATCAAAACAAGGCTTATTCACGGTGTCGAGCCTCGACCGCTGTCGTCAAAGTAAGAAAAATTAGCATCAACTCGACGTTCGTCCATACTTTGGGAGAATAAAAGATTGAGGAATCTTTTGAGAATCCCACCCGGGAACATTCAATCGCGGCTTCCACGTCATCCCTTTTCAATAGTTGTCTGAATGCCCGTCGTAGTGTTTTTAATACATTGTTCGTCGGCATTTTCAAGATCTAAAAGTTAACAGATGCTGGGAAAGTGTCGCTCCTTCTTGCTTCGTGCCTATAGAAATT
This sequence comes from Hetaerina americana, assembly GCF_022747635.1. Taxonomy (NCBI): domain Eukaryota; kingdom Metazoa; phylum Arthropoda; class Insecta; order Odonata; family Calopterygidae; genus Hetaerina; species Hetaerina americana. Next base: position 107,748,549 of record NW_027286763.1, read on the forward strand.
TAATAGTCTCCAAAACCGTTAAGAGACGATTATTCACGCGATGAAGCAAATGAACACGCCATCTTGTGTTGTTCTAAGTCGATTGTCGCCCTGAACGGGACTCTTCCTCCATTCACTCCTTAATTCTCTTTAGCCACTCGTAAGCCAGCGTGTGCGGCGTGTGACGGCGGTCCTTTAAGCTTGCATAAAAGTTTCATTACTTCCAGTAAAGGTTTTCCCGAGTTTAAAACTAAATTTCAGGCCGTAACGTTGAAGGCCCAAGGAAATCTCCCAAGGTACAAAAAAATCACCAGCGCGGATCCAAATACGGATATCGTAGTCCTCTTTCCAGGGCTCGAGGCGCGATGTGCCAAAATCGACTCCTGTCTATCTTCAGCACAAGAACTTCTTCAGTGGACGAAAACCGCGCGAGTCAAGTGCGCGCTATCTCACCGCTGCTTCAAAACACAGCGTGCGTGACGTTTTATGGAGGCGCCGTAAAGAAAATATTGGAACTTTTATAATCTGAAGATTCGTTTGATGAAGTAAGCACGCTCGGGAAATTAAATGGAACTCGCACCTGAGTAAGTTCTAGGACATTTTAAATTCACAATTGGGATAGAGGGCGGCTACCTGTGGTTCCAGCAGAAACTATTCCAACGATGAATGTTTGCCGAAAAATCACTTAATTTCGGTTCCTCCCCCACCAACACCCGATCACCCACGGGAATGTCGGAATGCGGGAATTAATTTCATATATTTCTTACCGAAACATGTTGCATTGGCAATGGAAAGCGTGCGTAATAAACCCCTATTTCAAGTTACTAAACATTTATCGCGATATTTGATAATGTTACGTTTCTTCAAATGTGTGCTTACGTCATTACTTATGCGAAATGGACCCTCTTTCGAACCTTTTATTTTCCGATGAGGATAGAGTTGTTCTATCAAATATATCACAAATCCTTGACGTTTTAGTCTAATACTCGTAACACCGCTTTACAATGCTAAAAATTCTGGTAATTTCAACCGATGAGAAGAATGGTCAGATAGAGGTAATTTTCAATTGATTTTTGTCTCGATTCAAGTGTCCAAATCATAATCAGACCTAATCGAACGAAACGCTTGTGTCACTCTCCTAACTCTCAATTAAAAAGATACCTGCCTCACTTCATTCTTCTTCAATTAGCAATCAGGGATTGCCGATGAATATTTCCACTTGTTATACGATGGTGACATTCCAGCTTTGTTTACGAAATGTTTGACGGCCATAGCGAACGCATTGTGCGGCGTTAACAGCAAATATATCATTTTAAAAGGGGTCACCGCATAATGAATAGTAACGCCCTGGAGCTAATGAATTCAGCATGTCGCGAAAATGAGGCAAATTGGCGGTGCGTCACATAATTCCAATCATCGATTCCGCTCCCCCGCGACATATATATACGTGTATATATATATGTATCATGTGCGTCGCTGGAGAAATGAATGTTTGCACTCAACGATAATCATATGAACACAGTTTTTGTTTCATAAGCTTGTTAACAAGAGATAATAGCAGTTAGTCCTTTTGTGTTGACTGCGAACTTTTCCTCATTTTAATTGGGCGTATGTATCCAACCATTACCTATTTTATTGCATGTGTTCCGCCTGTGTGCATACACATATATAATTATGGCAGCCAAATGTATATTTAGTTAATTTTATTTAAGTTTTTGAGGAAAGCTAGTAAAAAAAGGTAACTTTTAACCGAAAAAAAGCCTATTTATATATTTGTGTCCATTTGTACGCATTTCATACCATGTATACATATTTTCCGTTGCGCTTAGAATTCCTGACGATAACCCAAATGCAATACGGAGGTCTCCGGATGATCTTTCAAAAAAACATCCGGGTTTTAAACCGCATTGAATTAGTTGAAAAAGAGTTTAGGAGGGGATGTGTAACTAATACTCACGGCGCCTTGATAATTCACCATGTGGATAACGTAAGCATACCGCGCATGAAGGAGTGGCAAAGAGTGCGAAAATAAAATTTTTTAAAGACCATCCCGTCGTCAAAATTGGGCACGCGAGCGACCTTCTCCTCTTTGGGACTGCCTCCGTATCACGCGCAAAATAACCCTTTTTAAAACGCGACCGTGTGGAAGGGGGGGAGGGAGGAGGGAGGAGGGAGTGAGTGAGAGGGTTGAGCGCGCTAAATTGGGAAATGTGCTTTCATCGCGCGATCCAGGCACATCATTGGATATGGATGCGCACGTATTGAGAGGCTCTGCGAAAGTGGAAGGGGTGGGCGGGTGTCAGTGGATCGGAGAGGGATAGGGGGTTAGGGGAGGGAGAGATATCGGCGAGGTCGGGACGGAAATAAAAGGAGGGAGAGAGAGGAGACTGGAGAAGGATAAGTAATACGGGGAGGAGGTTTAATGGGGCGATGGAGGCCGTAAATTTCGGCGGAGAGGGTTGGTTGCCGGGGGCGGAGGGGGTGGGGGCCAGGAGAATGGTGTGGGGGGAAGTGGTGCTCGAGGGAAGCGAGAGGGGTTGAGTACGAGGGTGATCGAAGTGTGGAGGGTCCACGACAGTATTCGGTTTTAAATTCTTTTGCGGAGAGGAAGCACTGTGAAGGAGAGTGAAAGCGAGGGATGGAGGTGGAGATAGTTGTACGGGAACGGGGGTGGGGGATGGGGGAGAGGTGGGAAGGGATGAGGGGGGTGAGAGAGTTGAACGGGTCGAACGCGTGGATGCGGGATGGAAAGGCACACGTGAAATATTCATCCCGATGCCCCCTGCCGCACCTTTAAATAAAAAAGTGGGGACGGGAAGGAATAATTCTACCTCTCATTCCCTTTCTCTCCCTCTCGCACACACGAGCTCAACACTCACACATCCCCCCCTCCTCTCTCACTCTCTCTCTCTCTTCAGTGTCCGACCGTGTTTTTACGCCCGCCCCCGCCTCCTCCCTCCCTTCCGCCTCCCCCGACGCCCTCTCTGCCCTGGCCATCGCTTTTCCCCCAGCATAGGTGAGGTGGGTGGGGGAGGATTTGGGGGTGGGGGGAAGGGGATTGGGCGAGTGGAAGGAGGGGAGTGGCAACGGCAGAAGAGGGAGATCAGTCATACGCGGTGGGCGTACGACCGCCGTGACCCCGGGGCGAAGTCGTGGGCGCATGAGTCATGCCGTTTTGAAATCCTTATATCCACCCCGTTGATAAAATGGAGTGCTTGGGTCAAATACTGGGGACCGTCTTATCGAACAATTCGCCCCGAAGCCCAGCCTTGTGTGCCGTACTAGTTCGCGATCGGGATGGAAATGACTCTCTCGAAGTAGATGAGCTACCATTCATTCCTCCTTGTGCCAAACAGACTTCGTTAATGTGAAATCTCGACTTATTTCTGGCCAGAATTCTGATTATGGCTTTCAGAATAAAATTCTTCCGAGCCGATGGATTCGGAGTGGGTGTCATTGGTGCCCTCTTGGGAAACTCGAAGGTAGTGTTGTCCAATCGATGATCGAATTTCGCCTCGGGCATGTATGAATACGAAGTAACATTGACTGCGTTGAAGTTTGTTTTCCTTCGTTACGTATTCAGACATTGGATAAGGCACAACCCAAAAATAACTTAAATATTAAACATCATCTGCTGGCATGAATAAACGTTGCTACGGAAAACTCTATTGGTTTCGCTCGCTATTGGCTAATCAGTTTAGTTGAAAACAAATGTAAATGTGACGGAGGAATAAATATAAAGAACCTGCTGTTGCTTTTGGCGAGCGAACGAGCGCGGAAGGTGTCAGACATGCGAGTTGTAAGTGTAGGATTAGATAGCGGTAATTATAACAGAATATAGACTTGCCATTGCCACCGCAAAGTTGATTCCGGTGATGATTATCCGAGTTTTCGGAGTAAAGAGACTTTTTCACCGCTCTCTGAGTGATCAAAATAACATATGCCTGCTGATTGGGGAAAGAATCTGTTACAGTGCGAGTACACTCGTCATTCGTCTCACCCGAGAGACCTGTAAATCTGGACTCTCTTATTTTTTTTGTTCTTATTTAATAATCTATTCAGCCAAATTCGCACACTCGGCTCTTGTTGAAAATAACATTTTTTTTCAAACATTCTTCTCCAAAAAGAAGCTTTTAGAAATATTATTACTAGGTTATCTGAATTCTCACTCTAAGAAAAGCGATTTTTGCTGTGATAATGTCGAGGACATCAACAAAAAACAGGAGTATTAAATATAATCAGCGTTTTTAGATTGCTTTGGTCGATACGAGTACAACTTTATTTTTTGCAGGGCTAAGTTGAGAATTAATTAAATCTCCGTTGCCCCATTTTGAGTTGGTGACAATAATAATAAAACATTAAAAAATTAAATCATTTTTTAATAATGATTTGGAAAGTCTTGGTGAATAGGGTGAAGTGGTAACCTAGTGAGAGGAGCAATGCACCTCTTAACGGACCATCCTCGGTTCAAATCCCGAGCGATATTTTAAGGGCACCCAATTTAAAATCGGATTGGTGCTATTTAGCGTCCACTAGAACACAGTGACCCCTTGCGGTTATGGAAAAAAGTGGGCTCCTTAAAGTCTTGATTGTGGGAATTTTGCACGTCTTTGCTTTGTCCTGAAGGTCCGTCTAATTTTACTCAGTCCGTCCGTCTTTATTACTTATTATGGATCGAAGAGGAATGGTTCTTGAATTAGGTGAGCTCTCGTTCATTCTGCCATACACCAAACAGTGATTACTGTCGTATGAATATGGATCAAATGGAATAATACGGGACTAAACACAGTTTTTAAAACAAGCAAATATTTTTTTTAATATTAGAATTTGCCTTGTATCCCAAAGATGAGAAAGCGAAGGGTTCAGATTCGATCCCGAGCGAAGCCTGTGGGTATTCTCAAGCTTCACCCAAGCTCTATGATTTTTCAATTATCAGATTCCCTTTGGAAACCGACTTGGGCGTAACTGGGAAAGCCGTCACCTCCCCCTCCCACCTTATCTGATGCATGATTTATAAATTCAAGTTTGGCGAAACACGAAATTACTCTTTCTCTATCAAGCCTACTGTCGGGTTTATTGCTGTTGATTTTCCTTTGCATTCGATGTTTTCAGGCTTAACTTTGCGTAAATCCACTACCACTTAATTAAAAAACAACAATGGGTTTTTCCACCAATTATTTTATATTTATCATTCCTTTATGCTATAGGAAATAACAAGGGCATATACTCTCGTAGGGTGAGAGAGAGAGAGTTAGATAGATGCTAGTTGAAGTCCAAAGGAGGTAGGAAAAGTGAATCAAAGGATTGTTGAGCGGTTGTGGGATGTTCAATTTAGTGATAGCAGGAAGAATATTCGACAAGCGGAGTAAATAAAGGAATAGAATAAGCTTTTTTAGACAAAATTAGGACCCCCAGAAAAGCTGCGAAGAACTGAGAAAGGAAACGATGTACAATTAAGTCAAACAGGAGGAAGTCCACGTGATTCGTCACACATTATCCATCTCTTCAAACTACCGATTATTATTATCATTAAATAATCTACCGGTTATGGTAGGTTTTCGAATGGACACTACTACCAAATAAACATTTTGTGACTCCTTACAAAACACAAATACCAGCATCCTAATCGGCATAAGGTTCCTCTTCATCTCTGTGTACTTCCTTCCTCCCTTCATCCCGTCCATCATTCCTATCCTGTTCCTGACATTTCCTCATTTGCCTAACATTCTCCCCTCATTTACAGTCTTCAACATCCCACTGCCGGTCAATACGCCCTTCATCCACTTTTCCTGCCTCCATAGGATTTCTTCCAACAAACCCCTCTCTTCGCCCACCATACCAAGAACTTCCTCATTTGTTTTCTTCTCTGTCCATTTCACCTTCTTCATTCTTCTCCACACCCACATCTCAAAAGCCTCCAGTCTACGTCTATCCTCCTGCTTCAATGACCACGTTTCCAGGCCGTACATAGCTACGCTCCATATCAAAGTTTTTATGAGTCTTTTCTTAACATCCTTACTCAAAGTCCCTGTCATCAACTCCCTCCTCCTTGTGAAAGCCTCTTTGCCTAGCGCAATTCTTATCCTTACATCCCTACTACTTTGACCGTGTTGGTCCAAAACACTTCCGAGAAGATGGACACACCTATACGTAAGCTAAAATACATACGTATACATTCCTATGCATGCATTATGCAAGAATTGATGCGTTTTACTGAGTCATTAAATTTTTGTTTTCAAATAAAAATATTGGGGCAAATTGGTTCAATTTTGTTATGATATTGCATCGTGCAAGTACTTGAATCTGTCAGGGCTGGTGTCACCCTCTCTTAATTTACAACATTGGTCGAATCTACCAATATGACTTGGTGCAATAATAATTCCCACTGTGTCACAAGGAAACTCGGGCGTCGAGTCGTCGAACTCTTTTCGTATATCAAAGGACTCCAACCTAACTCTGCCAACACAATAGCCGTTACGCTTTCTCCGTTCTGGTGGCAATTTGTAACAACTCCAAAGGATTTCCCCTTATCCTCTTTCAACTCCTTCATTAGATTTAGGAGATAGATTCCAGGACAGATAGGTACAAATACTCATTCTTTCCCCGAACAATCAGAAATCACAATAGTAAGAAACCGAAGTAACTTTAGAAATATTGAAAACACTGAATTTACTAGTCGGAGCAAAGTTAAACACTGCAAAGCTGTATACTTTCAGGTGCATGTGTATGTAAAATGTAGATTGAGTGTTTGCATGTGTGTGGGGTGTAAGTGTTCTTGCATGAATGAATGGCATGTTTTTTTTGTGGATATATGATTTTGTGGTTCTTGCATGCGGTTTTTTTTTCCTTTCTAAATTACGGGTGGTGTCCTAGCACCCCCCGCCACACGCCCTTGCGGCGGCTTGCGGGGTATTAAGTAGATGTAGATGTAGATTAGCGGTCACTCCCATGGATTCCAAATACCTGCCGTGGATTCCAAATGTGGACTAGCTAAGGCGAAGTAGCCGTTCTATCGAAAGCTAATTCCTTTAAGGCAAATGACCTACAATGATCTAGGCTAGGGATCGTTCAAATTTAAATGAAAGCCTTTAAATGAGTAGAGGGAACTCTACAGATTCAGGAATAATACATACCTACTACTTTAATCATGAAATCAACTTAAAATGCTTTGAGGGAAGAAGGAAAAAGGTGAAGCGGATATAATGGCTATTTTGATGATCGTGAAGAAATTCGAATGCGCGACGCTTCGGGACGAAAGGTCGTCGGGGTGGCATGGAGGGCGTTGCGTGAGAAACGCAGAGGCGTGGTGCTTGCGGTGGTTTTGTTTGTGGAGAAGACGGCGTAAGGAATAATTCATATGCATAGGGGTTCGTGGGAGGAGGCAAGTGTACTCTAGGCGTGTCGGGGAGGGCGTGTCGGGGAATGGTGGCGAGGGCGGCGGCATGAATAAAGGGACGAGCGTGGGCGTGGCAGTTGGAGGGGTCGAGACGGTAAAGGAGGGCGGGAAAGGGGAGGGATTTCGCAACCGTGCGTAGTCTCAGGACCTGGAGCCACGGCCACCCCGTGAGGCCGGTGAGTTATTCATTTCCCAGTATTCCCGACCGACGATATGAGAGAAATATCGATGTGAATACTACATATCGACGTGGTTGAAATCATCCATGATATGTCGAGAAATGTGGATACCGTGGGGATGTCGAGTGATTTCGATTTCGAATAATACCGTCCATATCCGATAGGAGCCGTCGTTAAAGTTACCTAGAGCCATATTTGGCTTTCTTAACCCATCCCCCTACCATTCCCTTCGCAAAGGATATGGAAATATGTGAACCCTCTCAAACAGAAAAAATACTCATTTAGGTTTGGCGGAGGTGTTTTTCGCTGAGGTTATAGCCGGCTTTGTACAACTTCATTTAGGTTTGTTGATATCAGAATACATACCGTGAAAGGAATTAAACTTTTATCAACTTTGATAACCGATTGATTAAAGCTTAAATAATTCTGAAGCGATAGTTCCATTAGTGGGCATTAAAGTAATGTGGTAATCAAGGATGATTAAAATTATTTCTTAATAGAAAACGGCTAAAATAATGCATTATTAAAACTTAACGTAAGATTCCACCCGAGTCCTCTCTCAGCCCCCATAAAAATGGCAATGAAATGCAAGCCTCCTTCCCCCATTAAGGCCAACGTACTCGTCATTGAAGGATAGCCACAAATAGACCATCTTTGTCATTTATGATCTCTGTCCAATAAAAAAAATTAATTCTATCGTGTTTTTCATCTTAAAGTCTGATGTAAATTTGAGGAGTTTTATTGAACCAGTTTTCCGTTAGTGGAAGCCTTTCCAAATTGAAACATATTCAATTTTCCAACATCTGCTTCTGGCGTTGAAAAATAGTTCCCAAAACGCAATTTTTTTTCTGATCAGGAGAAGGATAAAGGCAACAAAGGACTAGTCCGATATCGTAGGGAGGATCATTTTTTTGCATTGAATCTATCGAGATATTCACTAACAGCATTTGCAATGCGCTGCTATGCGTTGACGTGGTACAGATTCCAACCTGTCACTTAAAAATGTGGCCTTTTACGACTGATATCACCTTGGAGAATTTTCAGTACATTCCTGTAATATTTTTCAATCAGAGTTCTGCATCCTGGAACGACATGTTGTTACAGCATTCCCTAATCGAAATATCGCAAAATACAAGACTATGACATTCCAAGCAGAAACCGCAAACGTTTTGGAATTTTTGGGCCTTTGTGATGCCGGAGATATCCATGCAGAGTTCTGCAGTTTGCTCTCAGGATCAAAATGATGTAGCTAAGTTTCTTCTACGGTGATAAACTTCGAGAGAAACTTCTCATCTTCCTGTTACATCAACTTCAACCTCGAATCTACGAGCGTATAACATGTCATTCGGGCAAGAGCAGTCTCAGAACCCACTGTGAACAAACATCTATTGTGCGATTTCTCTGTGGCACGGAATGAAATTGTCAATATATATGATTGTTTTTCGAACTTCATTCGTCGATCTTCTATGTCAATGGCAGCAGTGATGTTAATGTTTACTTCCATACAAGTAGTGACGAGCTTCCTTCAGCTCACGTTCCTTTTTAATTGATTGTCTCTCCTCTTGAAACATTTTCATGCCTTCTTCTAAGCATGAAATAGGAAATAATAGAATCTCCATAGGCTTTCTGTGGTCGTCATCGTTGCCGTAGGCAAACTGTGCTGCAACAACAGTTGATGCAGTACTGAAATTAATTCAGTTAAACTTGAATCAAACACTAAGCTCACAATGTAGTATTAAATTACATATTTTACAGTAAATTCTGTAAATAGAAATCTTTACTCATTTTTTATTGGACTGTTTTCTTATATCGATTATATGCGAGTGTACAAGGGCTCCCAAAGTAGCAGGACTGAGTCAGAGCACCCCTTGTGCGTCCACACACCGCTGCCAGCGGATTTTCCACGCTTCGTACGCCTTCTGGAAGGCGGCGCCCGGAATGATCTGCTGAGCTCCCTCGTCACGACCTGTTGTAAAGCTTAATCGAGCCGTAGTGACATTCTTTCAGCACAGATTTAAGGCGGGGAAGAGGAAAAAGCCTGGTCGTATATTGTCTTAAAAATTCAGAAGCTCACTTACATTGTCGAGAAGTTCTTGGCAGATCCGCGTGCGAGTTTCCTTTTGCTCGTCCGAGAGCACTCGCGGCACCAGCTTCGCACACACCTTTCTCTTTCCGATTTTTTCTATCAAAAGTCAATGCACATCACTTTTAGAAATGCCAAGTTCATCATAAACCATACGAACACTTAATCTGCGATCCCTGTCTAACAAATCCTTCACTCTTACAAGATTTTTGTCAAATTTTGAGGTCGAAGGGCATCCTCAACTTTCAGCATCTTTACCATACTCTCTACCCTCCAGAAATATCTTGTACCACTCAAAAACACCCGATGTACTATGGTTTATCACCATAATCTGCATTGAGCATGCCATGAGTCTCCATCCCGGTTTTATCCAGTTTCACGCAAATTCTGATGGCGTAGCGTTGTTACAATAACTGGTTCATGACGGAGAGCAACGAGACCACGTTATAGAGGTTTCGCAAACGAACGATCCGTACTCCGCAAAGGCTGGGAGCCAACTGCCATCAACCTCCATCCTTTCCTGAGACAACACTCCCTCGAGCTCAACCAGAGAAACCGCCGCCCGTCCGTCCATCCGTGAAAAAATAAGTCATACTATTTTGGGACAGACTTTCTGTACACAACGGGACAATAGCATCTCTACTGCCCTCTTCTCTATAAATGTGAAGGATATCACCCCAATTGTCCACAAACGTAGTCTATATCACCAATAAATTCATATCAACAATATCGTCTACATCGCCTAATCATTTAAATCGTCATATCGATTATAATTATCATACTCGTAGGATGCAGCGGTAACTCTAACTGATTCCCATAGACCTGGTCGATATAAACAAAAAATCGAAATGTTATCGAATTATCGGCATACGCATCTCAGGTCTATCGCCACCATGGGAAACACGCAGCCAGCAGATGAGTTTAATACCTTCAATGAGGGTTGCGAACCGTCGATGGTGGCGAGAGGAAAAGTAAGCCCTCTCAAGTCTGTCGGACGTGCTAATGATTAAGCATAGGAGAGATTTCTGTCACGCGGATACTTTATTCTGAGAGCCAATTCGCATAAAATCTGCCTGTTTATGACTGGGTACCCTCGCCGTTGGGGGTTGATGGAAGCAATGGCGAGGTAGGATTTAGGGCGGTGACCGGACAATGTGAACTTCGCGGCGGGGTATTGAGGGCTTCGTGTTATGATACCATGGATGCATGCGGCAAAAAGACGACCTTTCATCCAGTGTATCCAGTTTTCTCCGATTTTCAACAGAGGGGAAAGGGATGGGCAGAGATTCTTTTGTTTCCAAAAGATTCGGGATGGTGCACGTCACCGTCCGCGTTGAGAGGCCTTATTTTTTAGCGCATTTAATTTTTCGCTGCCATCTTTCTTTTTGTCTTTGCCAAGTTCATTAGCATAATTACCTAATGAACGAAATGAAAGATTTATATTAAAGAATAAGTAAAGCTTATTCCTTAAGATGCTACGGAAGTGGTTAAACTAGATGAAGAATTTTTAAATTTCCATGACATAGGAAGTGTGTCTATTAAATGTTCCAATCGTTATAAATAGAACTACGCAAAGTCGTATCATACAGTATCACTCATATTTAACTGGCTTTTTGTGTTAGTGTGTATATTAATGTCAATGTCACACACACACACACACACACACATACATATATATATATATATATAAAATATCTTCGAAATGGAACGCTCTTCGGCGACACACAAATATATAAAAAACACAGATGTAGATTTTTAGAATATAGAGACACAAAGAAAGGACACTCACAATTTGTTATTTTACGTTTCGACAGCACGGCTGTCGTCTTCAGAATGGCGTTCTCGGGAAGAGCGGAGAGGATGTGCGGGGGAGAGGTGGGGGAAGGAGAGGTAAAGGGACCAATAGGAAATGAACAAGGGGGTGGGGGGGATATGTAGGCAGCCAATTGATGCATTCAGTGGGCTTGGTTCAGCCCGGGCGGTTTGAATGATTGGGCCACCCAGATATGCGCCATCTCGCGGGTTCTCACTTCTATTATACTCGCAGATTTGGGAAGGATTTCAATAACCGAAACAGAGAAGCAGTCGTCAAAAGATTGGTTGTGGGAAGCGGTGTGAGTAGGGATGGGGTAATTAAGAAAGGTGGGAGATTTGGTGGAATATCGGTGGTTATTCATGCGGAGGGAAAGTGCGGTCGTGCATTCGCCCACGTAGAAGGCAGGGCAGAAGTTACAGGAGAGGCGATATATAATATTTTTTGAGGTACAGGTAGCGAGTGGTTGGGAGTTGGTACTGAGTGAGGGGGAGGGTCTTAAAAGGTGACAGCATTTGCAGCGTGGGCGGTTGCATGGTGCGGATAGGGGCGGGGGAGAGACGGGGGTGCTTGAAGTTGGATTTGTGGACTTAAAGATGTCTCGCAGGTTCGACGGGCGTTTAAATGAAACAGAGGGACAGTGTGGGAACAAAAGTGATGTGGACTGAGTGTTATTGATAATTGGGAAGAGGTCACGGATTAGATGTTTAATTTTGTGTGTTCCGGGGAAGAAAGTGGTGATAAGATTATATATATATATATATATATATATATATATATATATATATATATATATATATATATATATATATATATATATATATGTGTGTGTGTGTGTGTGTGTGTGTGTGTGTGTGTGTGCGTGCGTGCGTGTGTGCGTGCGTGTGTGTGTTTGTCTAGAAATGTTACATTCCTTCTCACATTAAATACTAGTTGTTTTGATTTGCAAACTTTACTAATGCTCAGTTCTGTAATCCTTTAATTTATTCGACATGGGTGGCTTTCTGTCCCATCTTTATCGCGGACCAGCCCATTTTGTTTTGAAACGTTTGGGTAACATATTCATTGCGCAGCTGAGCGCTATGGCATTGGTAGGGGAGTCCGAGGATATACGGAGATCTGTTGTGGGCATCCATCTGTTAATGGGTGCGGAGTGGCTGAAAACACGCTCCCATGCATCGGAACGGATTGGAGGTTATACACATGGGGAAATGAAACTGCACTAACCAAGCCTAGGGACTTGAGTGTGTTTGACGGGTTTCAAAGGAGATAGATAGGAGATTATTCTATTCTCGATTTGGATCATATAAATGTAAACATTCAGCGGGATCCAGTAACCGAATCTCACTTCCGCTATAAGTTCCGACTGCGTTCCGCTTCGCCATCGCTATATTTCAAGGTGACGTAAATGAGACTCTTTATTGCTTTGAATCGGCTTGAAAAGAGTTGAAAGACCAAGCATTGGGGTCGCTCATGAAGAATTAATTAGTGAAAGGCACCGGTTACGTGTAGGGGGATTGGGGGGGGGGAGCGAAGGCGAACCACTCGAGCAGGCGTGTTTTTGTGAGTGCATCGCATTAAATCCAAGGGATTGAAGGAAATAAAAACTCTCATACTTACTCTCCGGAATGAATTTGAGAGACGGGAAACGTTTGATAGTCACACGAAGCACTCTAAAGTCACGTTCTACAAGAGGGGTTTAGGAGTTTGGAGCGAACCGGTCGACATTTTTGGAGCTCCTCATGATTTGCTGTGGGGAATGCCAAGCGGTCATGAATACCGGAAATCTATTGGGGATAAAGATTAGTTATAAAAATGGAAGGAATGTTTCTAGGTCAGGTGGCGGTCCTCGTGTGAGCATCGGCTCTTGGTCCTCTTACGGACCGAAATCTCGAGTTGGAACGGTGCGGACAGCACACCATTTTTCACCGAATCTTTTTCGCCGCAGATTTTCCTCCGCACCTTATGTCTTTCTCCCGGAGCAACTCCATTCCCTTCGGAAGCTCACATTTCAACCGATAGCGATTTGAAAGGAATACAAGGAACGCAACGGAGGAGAATGGAAAAGGACGGAGAAATACTCAGGGAACGGCACAAAGGGATTTTCATTTGGTTTTACCCTTCCCCCCCTTTCTTTTGACGGATCCATCTTCCCTCCCGAAGGTTAGCTCTTTTTCCTTTCGACTTCTCTACCATTTCTCAGCCCTCCACCGAAAGGAGCGAGAAGAAGAAGAAATAATGAGATGGGAAACGTGATGGGAAAGGATAAGAAAAAATGTGCAAAAGAGGTAAAGATAGGAGATATCGAAAAGGAATACAAAGAATAGGAAGGGCAGGAGTGGTTCAGAATCTCACATTAAATAAGGAATGAGCGAAATAATCAGGTTCTGCGATATCATTTTTGATGATTTTCATTTGAATTGGCAGCACATTTCACTGTCAGTTCCCCCTAAAGTGTTCACTAATGTTATAAACTTCCTGGTTGCTATAAAAAAATAATAATCTCGTTCCTATGGGGATCCAAGAGCGTTATCAACGAAGCTTCGAGCATAGATTCTTTCTCTACCGAGGACAAATATTTGCTGAATCTCGTTTCCTGTGTTTTCGATTTCAAAAGACGTAGTGGCCTTTTGTTGCTATGCCAGCAAAGATCAAAGACTCATTCACTCTCCGTTCTAAGAATTTGGTCGATGCTTCAGTATTATATATTATGATAACAGCATAAGATGCGATAAAAAGTTACATTGGAACAATTCAAAAGTTTTGAAATCGGAAAACTAGAGATTTGTGTATTATTTACAGAATTTTTGAAGAATGTATAGTTATTTTTCTCATACTTGCGGTTTCATGGTCGAGCGAAAAGATTTTAGAAAATTAATTTCGCACTTACAATTTGATACTACACCTTTAAAAACGATTTTTCATCATGTTGTAATCTCAAGGAATAACGTGCATTGAAGTGATCATAAAGTAATGGTTGGTCTACATTTAAGGAAATTTCCACATTTCAATGGTTACCTGGCTGTATTCCCATTCTCGGTTGTCGCAGTCTTCTTCTTTCATGTCTCGATTCTCTTCGCTTAGCCTATTTCTGCGGCTCTTTTTTTCTTTCTCCCGTCTTACGTTCTTTCAAATTCCAAGAAACTGCGGGAGATACCGCAACATTAACTTTTGACGGAATCATCTGCTATTACGCACTATCAATGCAACCATTTCAGACCGTAAAAATCATTCGCCTTGATCGGGATGCGAACCCGGATCATCAAAATTTGAAAGTTGAAGAGGACGCCCCAATAGCTAAAGCACTTGGCCGTACATCGTGGAATCCGGGTTCGAATCTCGGTGAAGGTGAATGATTTTACACTCTGAAATTGTTGTATTGAAAGACCTTTCTCTCCTTTAAGTGGTCACCATTCTAAAATAGTTCTTCGTCATTTTCCATGGTTCAATCTTCGAATTTTGTCTTAATATTTGAGAACTCGTCTCTGAATTCTTTGTGCCACTGATTCTTTCACGTCTATTTCTCCACCTTGTCTGGAATCTTCTTGTTTGTCCTCTCCCTATTTCCTCCATGTCTGGAGCATGTGTTTTACTTTTCAAGCGCTCACTCAAAGCTCAGACGAAGTTAAAAAATGTATGTATAAATCAGATCATCAGTCAAAATAAAAATAAGAGATAAGTTGAAGTGGATTAAAAGTATCCCGATTGATTATTTATTCCACGAAATGATATCGCCGGCACAAAGATCATTGCCAGAGAGATAGATACAATACCAAGAAAGATTGATTGGGGAGGGGAGAGGAGCATTCAAAACAATTTCAACTCAGGGATCATTGGTAAAAGATCAGAGAAACGGGTTTCCCCATATGCAATGTCTTTGGAGAATATTCAGGAGTCAACTGACTCACCTTCCGGAAAACAATATTAATACAAGGAGAAGAAGTTTGCGGCAGAGGAGAAGAGTCGGAAATGGAGTCTCCAAAATGAACTTGTCTCTCAAGATTCCATATTTCTAGCACCTAGGAAAACTTATATTCTGCGTTTTATTTTTTGAAAGGACAAGATTTTTACACAGTTTAGAATGAAAATTAACCTGATACTTTTTTAGATTCATTTAATGATGAATAAAGAAATTTTTCAAGCATAGTAATCATTTTATATTTTAAACATAATTTCCATGAATTATGCGTAGCCTCTATGAATTAATGTCAACCAAACCATATTTCACCTATATCCTTGCAAACATTATGTCAAAAATTACCTTGTAGTTCCTCTAGATCTGACCAAATGGATGAAGTCGAGATTTTTACATTGAATTATTTCCTGTTTTGGGAAAGGAGCCGAAGTTTCCTAGTTAACTGCGGAGTTTTTATTTTCTTGTGGTCTACTGTGTTATCTTCGGTCGGCTTAAATATGGGGAAACGAAATTTTGTGATTTCGGCTGCAGAATTACTTTGTGTAATCAGTCAGTGTTGTGGTATTTCAAAGTTGGATATGACCACCATTAGAGCCATTTGAGGTACAAAAGTAAGGAATTAAAAAGTGAGGAGGAGGGTTCCATGTAAAGTGGAAGAAGGAAACAACTATTTTCGACAAAAATAAAACTTCATGGATGTAAAGAACGGTAGATGGAGGCAGATAATTAAAGGGAACAAAGCGACGACTACTCGTGGAGGTTTAAACGGCATGAGTGAAAAAGGGATAAGGGTGACCGAGAAAGGGAAAGAAGGGTGAAGCGGGGAGGGAGGGAAATAGGGAAGAGAGATAACTGCGAGACAGGAAGGGAAGAGGGGGACGGAGGTCTATAAGGGCCTGTCCCCCGGAAAGAAGACAGGATAAGGCGCGGAAAATATTTCGTGTGCGTTGCAGAAAAACCAATAAGAATCACCAAACATGCCAGTGGTCCAGAACTAAAGAGGGTTACGACCCCAAATTCGGTCGCTTGGCCTTATCAGACGGGTTGCCAAACAGTCCTCCAGCAACCCTTTCCAGATGATCTTGTTTCCTTGAAAGAGTAACTGCGAGTCCCAAAACTGAACGTAAGAGCCTATTTTTACAATCCAAGGTTGGCTTAACTTCCACAAAAGCCATGTTAGTTCGATCGTGATCGAAAAAATCTCTCTACACCAGTATGCTATCTATAGCACTAGAACACTTCTCTAACACTTTTGGATCATGTCTTATTATGTTTTTTATCATTTCATTATTTTTTATTTCCAAGAAATTGTGGGTGATTCCGGGACAGTAACCTTAAACGGTGTCATCCGCCACATGTGCATAGCAATACGACATTCCCGGTCAAGGCGAACGATTTTTACTCTGAAATTTTTATTTCGTTTAGAATATTATTATTCATTTTATACCATTTTGGTACAAACTGATGATTGTTTTTAAGCTATTTGAATATAATGCTCAAATATTCCGTTTTTCTAATTGCTAGTAGAAATTTTTCGCCAAGTGACAACTCGTACATCCAAGGAAAAAATTATTCAATTGTATACAGGGTCGCACCCAAAAGTGGCAGGACTGATTTGTTTACAAGAATTTTATTGATGATATACTTACATCGACTTAATAATCTTCAAAGTGTACTCCTTGAACTGCTACACACTTAGTATAACGTTGCTCCTATTCCCCGTACGCCCGCTGGAAATTTTCTTTGGGGATGCCGTTGATGACCCTCGTCGAAGCCTCTTGAACGGCCTTTATCGAGTCAAAACGTCGTCCCTTGAGCTGTCTTTTCATCAGGGGGAAGAAGAAGAAGTCCGGTGGTGCCAGATCGGGAGAATAGGGCGGGTGCAGCAACGTGGTAACGCCGTATTTGGCCAGGAGCTGTCGGTCGACACTCAGAATTTTCGGCACCATCTTGGCGCACACCTTGCGCATTGCCAAATCCTGTGAAATAATGCGTTGGACGTTGGATGCAGACAGACCCAACTGGTCTGCAATTTCTTCACTGGTTAAGCGTCGGTCTGTGTTCAGCAGTGTCCTCACTCTGTCCACATTCGTGTCGGTTCTTGCCGTCGACGGCCGTCCGGAGCGATGGTCGTCTTCAACGAGCTCCCTACCCTCTTTAAACAACTTGTGCCACTCAAATACTGTGGAACGGCTTAAGGCAGTGTCCCCATAAGCCTGCTTGATTATATCGAGGGTCTCAGTTGCCGTCTTCCCGAGTTTCGCACAAAACTTCACGGAATAACGTTGCTCTAAATTCAGATTCATTTGGTTTTTCGACGCGGACAAAAAACTTACTTCACTAAAAACGGTGTCCTCACTCAACGACAACCCGCAGGCGACTGAGGTTGGTTTCGGTCTGTTGCTAAGAGCCCCCTCCACTTTACCCTGCCAAGCAGACCCCCCTCCACCGCTCCGTTCGCGCCAGAGAAAATCAGTCCTACCACTTTTGGGTGCCACCATGTATAAGCAATCAGGAGTTCAAGAAATTTAATGTTAATGACGGCGGCGTATGACATATTATAAGGAAAATTCCTAATATTATTTGTCACAAAACTCTTTATCAATTTTGTAAAATTGCTTATGTGCGCCATCGAAATCTCTGATTCTAGCGTACTTGCAAATGAGGATGCTAATGGAAATAGAAATTTAGTAAAATAGCTCGCGTGATGGAAAGGGGCGGGCCAAAAGTGAAACCGAAATGCGTTTTGAAATGGCAGCGAGGTATTGGTAAAAAGAAATGAAGAGACAGATTGCGAAGAGAGAGGGTTTTGTAAATGGAGGTGGGAGGGTGGGCCAAGGTGAGAAGTGCGACGGCATTCCCTTTGAGAATCAAAATATAAAGCTTCCATTCTCACAGGTGACGTTTATAAATGATCGCAGGAAATGAAAACTTCGCTTTGAAAAATGAGAGACATCTCACTTTCTCTCTCTCTCTCCCTCTCTTTCTGTCTATTTCCCATCTCAAGGGCCTAACAGATATTCAGGTGGCGCAATATTAATTGTTAATAGTTGGCAGCGAAGAGGTTTGTAGATAAATTACAAACAACTCTTGCAAAGTGCCTGATTTCTCGCAAAACGGAAGGCCCATTTTACAGGGATCGAAAGAGTATTTGCCCTAACTCAAGTGTAAAAGCTGTTTTATGTCAAACACCAATTAATCCCATTTGTATAGGGTCGTATATTTTAAAACAACTTAATGGGTCTAGTAAAAAACGTTTTTAATGAGCTACTCGACCGTCGTTTAAAGCAAACGTGTTGTAAATTTTGTATTGTTAATTGTAATGCCCACTTAAGTGCCTATCCATGGTCAATATTTCGCTTCTTTTGTTTCAAAAGAATGAAGATAAATAGGAAAGCATTTTACAAATCTTCTCCGTTATTTTCTGGAAGCTTTTATTTATTTTAAATAAGCTTGGAATCATTTTATAATATAGTTAAATGGCGACGAAAATATTCCTAAAAGGCTACAAATTACAATAAATATTTTTGGAAAATTTTGGTACAAAGGAATGTTAATATTAATTTGGAAAGGTTCTCAGAAAAGTTTATTTTATTTATTTCTTTATGTTAATAATGGTTACAAACTAATTAAAAAGAATTAGGCGTTTAGTTTTTTCATTTAAAATGGCGTTGAGTTAAAGAGGGGCATAGCAGTGCTTGGTAGAGTAATTAGTCTTCTCTAGTGAATTAATGGTACTTATTTCTCTCTTTTTCTCTTTGGTCCATGCCATCACCCCCATCAACTCATCAATAAAGACCACTCCGTGAAAGTCCATTTAAAAACGAAATGATTATTTCTCAATTCCCCTTAGATGCATATTCCGACATCGTACTTACTACTGTGTAATTACTGCGTAGGAGATAATGACGATAGTAAATAGTGACGATACTAAATAGTGATTGCATCAACACGAAGCGCAAGCGTTTTATTTATATTTCTCTGATTCTTGGAAATAAGTATGATATGAAAATGTCGAAAAGTTACGATATTATTTTTAAATTTGTGCATAACTAAATGCACTTAACTAATGTGTCACTGTGCAAAATCAGGAGAAAGAGAAACAACTGGAATTAGAAAATAAAAAAGCGTCATCAGAGATGAGGACCAAATGGGTCCTTAAGTGAATCAGGGAAAGTCGCTTGAATGCGCGGAAGAAGTTTTCCATGAAAATGGTAGGTTAGCACGCTTGGATTCTGAAAGGGGTTTCGATGCGTATGAGAATGACTCGTGTCGAGGAATAAGGAATCACAAGATGGAAAATAGCACTACAGAAAGAGGAAAGTGGTTGGAATATGTAATATTCCCGCGGGATTGGTAATGGCTTAAGAAAAGTTAAAATAGAACTGAAGTGCTCCTAGAATTTAATGGAAAAGAGTTTATCCATCACGAATCATCGGGAAATGAAATTATCCCCATCTTAAAATAGATAATGGCATCTAAATGCGACAGTTGGACCATGGAAAAAAATTATGTAGGATGCGTTCAAGTTCCGTAATTCCGTTCAATGTCCCTAATATCTTTTTTTATAAAACTACCTGCACCAGAAAGATGAAGCTTCTGCTTCTTATTAACCTTACCTCCCTGTACATTATATCCTTCTTTTAGAATGTCGAAGCTCTAATTTCATGACCACCGAGAACGCTTCTTGCAGAGTTCCTTTTGCCCCCTACAGAAACCGGCTGGTCCGTTGCCGATGCCTTCTGGGTTCGTTGTCAAACATGGCGTTTTGCCTCCTTTGAACCGTCTCGTGCGAATATTTTCTGCATCCATAACATCATAACTGAACGTATCTCACTCTATTAATGATTAATGTCAGTGGGTGTTGAATCAAGCAATGTTATATTGAAGAAATACGATAGGAATGTTGGACTGAATGAAGAGAGGAAAGAAGTACGTGGAATTGAAGAGGCACTTACTGTGGGCTTGGAGGTCAGGTTGCGTTTCGTGAGAGGCGTAAGGAAATTTTTGTTGTACAGTAGTATTGGCTGTGTCCATCCATAACCTACCTTACCCGGTTAATTGATATCAGTAATAATTTTAAGTCATGCAGGTGGAGAAAATCGATATCACACTATCAAATATTGAAAACGCCTCTAAGAAAAAAACCTTGTGCATTCAACGATGAAGCCACCGACGTCTTGGATTCATGAAGACTGCCTATCAAGAAAAAAATTGATTATAGAACGCACCTCGTAATATGTTGAGATATCACAGAAAACTATTCTAAGAATCTACAATATGTGTTCGAGAGAGTTAACGGTTTCTTGGATTTAGTATTTAGGAATGGAAGGGTGAAAGGCGGTGTGCCAGCAGGCCAAATTAATGACAGGTTTTGAAGTCTCGAGGCGGCATGGATGGAAAGCATGAGAAAGAAGCATGGTTATCCATAATACCCCGTGTAAACGAAGGTGATGCTAAAGAGACGCGTGGGAGTGATTTGAGTGGGGAATGAAGGCGGGCGGGAAGCTAATTAATTCAGATTTATGGGTGACCAGGCTTCGGAAGGGCAGGGGTACATTAAGAGGTGCCTGTCATTTCTTGCATGTATTTAAGAATTGAGGGAGAGTAAAATGAGGATATGTTATTGGTAAATATGTGTATGTATGTATGGATTTAGCTCAAGAAGGGCTCTACCTTGGCCTGCTAAGCCGATCTCCTCGTTGATTACAGTGTTTATGATATGGTGTGTTTAAATATATATATATATATATATATATATATATATATATATGTTTTGTTAGGGGTAATAAAATGTTTGTTTGGTAGTTGTGTCCATCCAAAAACCTACTTTAACCGGTAGATTACCTTAAAAAAAAAAATATATATATATATATATATATATATATATATATATATATATATATATATATATATATATATATATATATATATATACACACACACACACACGCGCGCGTATACTCGTATACATATATCCTCCCTACTCTGGAGTATGAATTTCTAACGCCGTCGGGCTTAGTGCTGCGTGAACTCTACCATCACATACCAAACCGACCTTCGGGTTGATTACTTTGTTTATGGTTATATATGTGCATATATCTGTATGTATATATATATATATATATATGTGTGAATAGCACAAAAAGGTTTTTAATTGCTTAACTACGATTTCTTTTGATGAATATTAGTAATTAGCTAAGCATTAGTCATTAATGCAATATAAAAATAATATTGCATGAGGTACCCTTCTGAAGTAAGAGAAAATTGAGTATCGAGCTCTCGTGATTTTTACATTAAAATAACTATCTTTTCTAATTAATTTGATAAGCATTGCTGAAGTAACTTAAATAAAGAGCTTTTTTCAGAGGCTATTGTCTTTTCGCATTGCCGACAACTGTCGAATTGCTTCCAACACTAATCGGTATCAGTAGACTGCCTGTCGGGATGGTGATCATGCCCGTACCGTTTAATGTATTACTTGCGAAATATGAAAATCGTATTCTTCAGTCCTCTACTGAACTTTGACGAGATCGATTTCTAGGTGCGAAATTAATTTGCTTTACGAATCTCGGAAAGGGTTGATTCTCTATTAAATCTTTTAATCCTCTTAAATTTCTCTCTTTTATCAAATCAATTCTCTACTCGTAGTTCATTACCGTGATTTTTAGCCGTGGTGCAAGTCATTCAATTGCCTCATTAAGTTTTAATAAATTTACGATAAAGTTTCTCGGAGGTAACTACATTACGGCCCCATTAAGGCAGATAATTAATAACACGAGTTACTTTTTGCGATGATCGCAAATCTTTGTCGGAGTGAAAAGATAAATTCATTAAACGGAGCAATTAATATCAAAACACCTTGCTGATAATTATTTGCTTTGCATGGTTTGTTGGGACATTCTATTTTCTCGATGTGTTACCAATAATTTTTATTTCTCCGTCGATGGCAAAAAGGTCATGATCAACCGATAGTTTGTTTATTTTCGGTATGGTTTCATTATCATTTTATAGGTTTCTAAAGTATTAATGATCAATAATTGTCTGAATATGCAATAGATATTTATGGTGTCACTATTATGTGTTTTTTACAAATGGTATCATTCAGAAATGCATTGTTTCTTTCACTAGCAGTGTATTGTAGTTTGACTCACTTAAAAAGAGCATGGAAAAAACTACTATTTTGATGTGTTAGTCACTAAATTCGTAACGATGCTTTCTATTGCTTATAAAAATTTAATTTGCTTTTTAGACGAGCTTTAATTATGTTCCAAATCCACATGCTCTCTCTCTCTCTCAATGGTTTCACGAACTCAGGGAAAAACACTGGTCACGAATGGCATTTATATTAAACTGTCTAATTCCAGTCACTGAAAGCGTAATGTTTGGGTGCGTAGCGGTAGCGTTCTACTTGCGAATTCTACTCTTTTTTTTACTATATCCAGAGCCATCATTTTGAATGCTTAAAGTGAGAGCCATAAACGTGGAAAGCATGCCACGCGATCATTCCCTTTATTTGATAGCGCCAGCGATATCGATGCAACTACTCCGCTCACTAGCCCTCGAGCTTCTTGACGAGATATCGACCCAGCATTTTGCGGACCCGCGGTCTTTAAAATAAAGGAATGGCGGAAGGTGAAGTGCGATAAAAGTGTGAATTCCCTGCTCAGTTCATCGGGACATGTCGATTTTTCGATGAACAAATAGTAGGTAGATTAGCCAAGTGGAACTTTCATCTCCGGCTCTGGAGTGGAAAGGATGAGGAACACAATCAAGAGTCGAAAACTTTATTTTTTTTATCGATCGCGGAAAACGTTTGCCCCTGTTTAATGGCTCTCTTCCTACCCCCCCCCCCCCCTCCCCCACGCTCTCCCGACTTCCCACTTCGGCAAATAAGCAAAACACCTCTTAATTTTCTTTTCAAACCACTTTTGGCCAATGTTATGAAATGGAATCGTCATATTAATTTATTTCGATTTATGGCATGTTGTTCGATCAAATATTTTGGCAAAATAGTTCGAACCGTGTATCCCTCTTGTCTTATGATATATGTGTACCCATGTAAAAAGTTACAGTTCATGTGAGTTCGACTATACTTGAGCTCCAAAAATGTTCCTAGGTCAAAATTAAAATATTTTTACGCTGGAAACTGGCCAACATCATCAACTTACCCACATGTCCTGAGGTCATGAAAGTACACAAAGGGAGAGAGTAAGAATCTAAATTGGTAATTAGTGTATACACGTTGCGTACCAGTTCTGTTGGGACTATGAAATTCAAAAGACATGGATTTTGTTTAATAAAAAATCACTGTGTTTATTCAAAATAGTCTCCGCCTGAATCAAGGCAGTATTAAAATCGATTTTAAAGTGTTTTGAAGCCGTCGCGTGCAGTCATTTTTGGAGTTGCATTTAGTGCTGCAGTGCAACCGTCGTAACGGTGTTCATATAATGCAAACTTCAATTTGAGGAACAACCAGAAGTCTAATGGGGTTAAATCCGGTGAATGCGGCGAGTGATCGCTATTCGGGTCGAATTCGACGAATTATCGGCCAAAAACGATGGAGGACGCCGAGAAAAGAATCAAAAGTAACATTTAGTGCCCTTCTGGTGCAAATTCCTTGGGTATAATTCCTTTGTAATCGAAGAAACGCGGTCATATTGTCTTCACACGATTCTTCTGCATTCGCGCTTTCTTTGGTTTTTGCTCCTCTGGGTTCCCCCACGATGCAGTCACTCTGCTCCTTTGTAAAGACGCTCACACATCGAAACACCGTGTCTCGTCGCCAGTTACAATCGATTTCGAGTATCTTTTTGGGCTGCCTTCAACAGATCTTTGGAATGTTCGGCACTGTTAAACTTGATGTAGCCTTGCTGCTCCACTGCCATTTTCCGTCAAGTGTCAGTCACCTACTGCTACCTGCGAAGCCAAAACGCATGCTACAGCAATGCTAGCTCTTCAAATTACAGCACAGCTATTGCTGAAACTTCAAGGATCGTGAATGCAGTGATTTTTTAACATAGTATTTGTCCTATATGGTTTACTTAATCAGTGATCATGATTTTTCAGAAATGCGATCTTGAGACCGTTGACTTCATATGTTTGCCCTTCATAATGCTAAATCGATGGAGATTTTGGTGTTCTCTTGTGGACCATTGACCAAATGAAATGAGAAGTAGCGATTTTTATCGGCACCTCTGCTTCGTAAATAACGGCGATTAAATGATTTAGCAGTCCGAAATTTCGGGTTAGGGTAGGTTTTTTTATTTACCCTAGCACTATACATTACTGTACTCTAAACACGTACCTACACCTAAAACAACACAAGGGGGAAACACTTACACGGAATTTGGTAGGCCCTGGGGAAAACGGTTAGGAACATGCAAGTAACATTCCCCCTACTCAGTTAATAGCTGGCGTCCTCCCTTGAGCCGGGAAGTTAGGTGTCGTGTAAATGAAGTTGTAAATATAATTTATTTGTGAATCTTCCGTCATGCATGAGTATAATGCTACCTGATAGCTGGTGACCGCTTTGCATTCGATCCCGCCCTTTTTAATGGGTTTCCTTATTTTTCTTCCTTGCGTAGAGAGAGGAGCGGTTATTAGCGGTATAACAGTTGTATTTTCTATGACGGATGTTGCACAAATAATGCTCCTTCCACGTGCCATTAAAGTGGGACACGGCATATCACGTGTTGTTGCATTTATAGGATTATATGCAGTATGCCAGATGACCTAATAACACCCCCCTCCAGACGTCCTAGCGACGGCTTGTAGGGCATTGCGTAAATGTTGATGAAGTGAACGGGGAAAGCAATAAAAACTTATGCATTCGTAATTTTAAAGTTAAAACTCTGGCTTATAGGAATGTGAGGAATGTCCCCATTCGATTCGCGACAGCCTGGCTCCACTCGAAACCACGTTGGTGAGAACGCTCCATACGAGGCCGAGAGGAAAAAAAATGTGCACGATTTCAAATGCATGAAGGCGCAACCTTCGCTCCGAGGATTTCGCACTGCGGGACGTACTTATGGTCTGCAACCCCCTACCCCCTACCCGGGGTGGGGTGGGGGCTGGAGGGGGCAAAGGATGCGCCGCGTCATCACACGCCGGGGGTCGTTGGTGTCCCCCTCCTCTCCATAAACCGCGCACCCCATCCAATCTACCCTGATCCCTCTCCACGGGGGTTCAAATGTTAGTTGGTTTGGTTTGTGGTGGTTTTGAAATAGGTCGACGGTAAAATCACAAGCGCCTTTGAACCCAGTGTTTATTAGTGGGCGACGGGGAAGTTCCGAGAAATCTCGCCGCAACTCGTTTCCAGGTGTATTAGTTCCGGCGTCGTCGGGCGTTGACACCCCCATCCCCCTCTCCCGTATCCGTCTCCTCCTGAGGCCTCCGTCCGGCACATCTCGTTCCGAAGTCCCATTCTCTTCTTCTCACCGGCCCATCACACCCTCCACCCACCATCCATACCTTCTGTTTCTTGGCAGTTCGTCTTGAGTGGGATCCAACGTCACGTCCACGAGAGACGTTTCTCCCTCATTCACTCGCCATTAACTCCTCATTGCAAGTCCACATCAATTCTGCACCGATAATAAACTAATATCTAATATGAACGCTCTGGTATTTTTCAACCTCATGGATTGACGTTACTCATTTGTATACAATTCTAACGATTGAAATTGCTGACTTTGCATCCGAGTTTTTAAAAATATTAATCCAGCTACGATTATCTAGTCATTCGTTTCCGCACCTTGCGGTATTTATATCTGGTGAAATACAGGGTCCGTACAATAAGTATCGGAACTGGTTACAAAAATCAAAATTTATCGCATTTATCACTATAATTACTTGGTAATCTTCAAAATACGTTCCTCCTACATCGATACACGTAGTTCGGCGCGTCCGCCACTGGTCAAAAGCCCGCTGCAATTCGGTTTCCGAAATACTGTTGAGAGCCTTTGTCGTCGCCGCTTGAACCTCCTCGATGGTTGAACCGATATCCTTTGAGCTCCTTTTGAGCTATCTTTTTAGGTAATAACGTTGTCGAGAAAATCTTCATCTTCCTGGACGCAGTCCAAAATTTCTTGCGAAATTTCCACCCGCGACAGTTTTTGTTTTGACAGCTCTAGTCTTTCGGCACCAGCTTCGCGCACTTTTTCCTCATCGCAAGATCCTCTGTTACAATGGTGTGGACGGGTCCGACTGAAAGACCAGTCTTCTCACTGATAAGGACGACGGTTAAACGCCTGTCAGAGTCCAAACCGTTTTACACTTTCCAGCGGTCGTCGGGGGTCCGACGCGGTGCTCGTCTTCGAGGAGCTTGTGCGGCTTAAGGCACCATCCCCATAAGCCAGTTTAATAAGTTCGAGTGTCTCCGACGTGGATTTCCCGAGTTTTAACGCAAACTTTCACAGCGTAGCGTTACTCGACGGTGCGCTTTATACTGGCGTGACGACACCACAAACAATCACACGTCACAAAAATCCACCTCCTGTCTCAACGTATGCCCGGAGGCGACTGAACTAAAGTGCAACTGAGTGGTGGGGACCCTCTACCGAGCCGACCGGTCGGGCCCACAGCCGCCGCTCCGTAGAGGCTACAGCGAACCAGTCCCGATTCTTATTGTATTGACCCTGTAGGTCCAAAACGTAATATATTCACCATTAATAAATGCTGTTTCGATCGTTACCAAGTGTGGTTTGTGTTAAGTTGTTGCCTGCGGCCCATTTGAAAAAGTGTGATGGTAAGCTGTTCACAACCAAAATTGTAACAAATTAAAGCATATGCGGTAAATATTATAATTTTCAGGGGTAAAGGGAAAAGTTTGTCATTATATTACATGCGTTGATTTTAAATTGCTGAAAGAAATTTGGAAATGTGTAAATTTGCTGCTGGAGCCGAATTGTTTTTGCTCCTCGCCTCATTTGAAGACATGGAACGAGAGTTTCAGATGCGGACGAGCAATTCTAAGTAAGGAATTTTAATAATAACTAGTGTCACAACGATCATAATGTCGAAATAATTTCATAAAAAACGTCAAAATATATAGAGAAAGAACATTCTAACATCAATATCTTTTTTTAGCACGAGTAGTATATTCGTAGTATCACAGTCCTATAGTAGTACCACTTACCCTAACTTATCCACAGCAATTTTTACCAATGTAATAGTGTTTTCATAAATTGGTTTTTGTTATTTTGATAACAATCCATTTTAGTACAAATGTTTTGGTTCTATCAAGCAAGGCATATTTGTGCATAAAATGTTTTGTACCTGATCAAATGGAAATCTCGGACGTTTCTTCATTTCATTACTTGATTATTGGAAAATATCTAGTAATTATTGGTTTTAGAAAAATTATTGCTTAACATTTGGATGTAACCATTCGGTCAATATGTTTCACTGAAAAATTGTAATAATTCAAGCGACACTCTGCCAAGGAGTAATTGAGAGGAAAGAGGGAGCAGCTTTCTGTTAAGTACGGAATTAAATCATACAGGGTCTTTACCAAAAATATAGTAAATAGAATAAGCCTGGGGTAAAATATTAATTAATGTAGATCAAAGTACTAATTGCTACACTTCTTCATTAAGAGCACCCTGATGTATCGACGCACCAATGCCCGTGTCTCCGCCAGTTTTGGTGTGCTTCCTGTAAGGCATCAACAGGACCCTCGTTCAGGCTCATGGCCTCTTTGGCATGATCTAGTGGTCCAGAATGTTACTCAAAGGGTTGTACTTGGGTCGTAATCAAAGACCCATGTCTCGTCACGAGTAGCCACCTATTCTAAAATATGCGGGTCACTTCCATAGTGGTCCAATAGGACCAAGGCAAGATTGTCCGACTAGTAGTATTCCGACAGCACCTTGAGGATCATCTTGGCGCACCTTACTCATGCCTAAATCATATGGAAAAATAAATTGCACTGTGGTTTTCTTAAAACTCTTCTGCACTGTTCTTAAAGCATTCTGACGCTTGGGGGTCTATCAGAATTGAGCACGTGTCTCACTTTTTGCACATTTTCATCACACTGTGTTGTTGTTTGATGTGTCAAGGGCATTCCTCATCGTCCACCTCATCTCTACCCTCTTAGAGCAACCTGCGCAATCAGAAAACCATCAAATCCGATATTTCCCCATCTACATAAGCTTTATTAGCCATGGTTATGATCTACGAACCCAATTGTTCAACTAAATTTACAATTTAATTGCAAATCATTACTCCATGGAAAGTGGCATCGTGAATTCGTGACGTAACGGTCGAACAGGGGTCCAGTCTAGCAGCAATCCACTCACTGTGAATGCTTTTTTTTGCATTTACTGCCCTGTAGCGCAATCTCCCCGGTAAATCTAGGTAATTAAAAAATATCTCAAGCCTTATGATGGAAATAAGGTCAGAACATTCTTCTGATTTTTTCCGAAAATACGAGGGTCATCCGGAAAGTAGTACCCGTTCGTGCCGCATGAAGTGCTGACGACGCGAGTAGCCGCTGGACGAGGTCAGATAGCTTCAGTGGCTTGTCTGCCTTCTCTGAGCCAAGTTGCGTGACGCTAGCATTGCCTGTGTTGTTTCTGTGATTGTTTACAATGTTTAAAAAAATTGAGAACGCCGCCAGTTGTGAAGTGAGGGCAGTGATTAAATTCCTCAATGCAAGAAACGTTCGCCCATGTGATATTCATCGCCAATTAAAGGAGGTGTATGGAGACAATGTAATGGACGAGTCGTCTGTTCGGCGGTGGTGTCGCAACTTCAACATGGGGAGGGGGAACACACACGACGATGAGCGTTAGGAGAGACCGTCTGTCATTACAGACCAACTGGTGAGCTCAGTTGACGAATTCGTGAGGAACGATCGGCGCGTCACAATTGATGACATCTGTGAGCATTTTCCCAATGTTTCTCGAACAATTGTTCATGAAATTGTTAAACACCATCTGCATTATGCAAAAATTTGTGCAAGATGGGTCCCTCGCGTATCTCAATGAGCTGGCGGCGAAGGACTATGCAGCAGGAATACAGAAACTTGTCACCCGTTATGACAAATGCCTTAATTTGCTTGGAGATTATCTTGAGAAGTAGTTTAAAGTATCCTCTTTCAAATAAAATTGTTTATGTTTGTTAATATTTACTTTTGTGTCTTTATTTCACGAACGGGTACTACTTTCCGGATGACCCTCGTATATCAATTCATACGTAATTTCGACGTGATTGAAAATGGAAGCATATGTTTATGTGAGCATATATACGAGTGTTCAGGAGTAGGATACTGTGGATTGCAGTGAATACCCGTATACGAGCTATGATACGAGTGTCCACGAGTGGAAAAATTGACCTATCCTGCGTCCTCTTGGATTTAAAAGACTATCTGGGGTGACCTTTTTTTAACCATATTAAGGGGGACTGAAATGCCGTGCGTTTTTCCTTTTTCCTCTGATGTTATTTTATCAATGTTGTTTTATCTCAGTGGTTAATTCCCCCGGTAATTCGGTAATTAATCCGAGATACGGTTTATCCCGAGCATTCCGTCGCATTATCGAGGCAATTAATCGGAATATTTACCTCCCCAGAGTTGGTCGCGGGGGATGGAGTGGAATGCCTTGTTTTATTGGAATATACTCTCGGTGAACTCTAATGTTTCAATCCCACTTCCCTTTAATTAGGTACTTGGTACAGAGATGTTTGACCATCGAGTTTACTTTCAATGCAGTTCTATTGCATCTATCAGTTCAATTTTTATATGAATTGCAAGTGGTAAAGTTGAGCAGACGAATATTTCAAAATATTTTAATAGCTCTTCGAAAGATTTATTACCACAAACTCGTGGAATTTAGGATGATAGGCACTTAATTTCGTAGTTTATGTCATGGCGTGTCATTTATATAGGAAAGTAAAGGCCATGTTTTAATTTGCAAAGTGAGGTTCTTTCTTTCTACACGTATTTTCGCATTTTACTCGGTCTAGGTCAAAAAAAAGACATGCGAGCACGTGCTCACGTTTTACATGTGTGCGTGTTGTAGGATGGCTTTCGTGCTGCATCATGGGGTGCAGTTTTTTAGTGGTTTTGCGGTATATGTGTTTGCATGAGTATTGGATGAAGGGATTTTTGCATGAGTGTGTGCGCTGCTGTGGGTGTAATTTTCCGTGTTTTTTTTTTGCATGTGGTATTTTTCTTTTTTACGGTTGGTGACCTAACACCCCCCGCCACACGCCCTTGCGGCGGCTTGCGGGGTATTATGTAGATGTAGATGTAGATGTACATCATTATTTTACGTGTGAATTAACAATGCAATATAGCTGGTTCCTAAATTATCATGCGCATTAAAAATGTGTTGCATGGTACTTATTTTCGAGGGTAAATTTTCTCTTGTTTAACATTACCTCTATGTACTCGTCATGGACTGAATTAATCAGCGTCGGGTGACATTTCAAATACATTTATTAGAGTATTGGATCTCAGATTATACGTCAGTCTCATTTCATTGGCAGTCTGTGACTTGAAATGACGCCATGAAGTGAAAATTGTGTTCGCTCTCTATGCAAGTGATCCGTAGGAGGCATATACGCTCTCTATTGCCGTGCGCTGCCAAAATAAAAAAGTGGTATATCCTTGAGGGCGGATACCGTGCCCATGACCGCTTAAAAGATTTCGTCACGAGTCCGTTCTAAACGTAACCCCTTAAAGTGTTAACCGATCGACGGTTCGGCAAAGCTAGACTTATGCTAATAGGATGTGATAATGCAGTCGTAATTACAGTTGCACGTGACGACTGGTTATTACGGGACAACGGGGAGATGGAGGCATTAATGTGCCGACGGCCCCGTGCGGAGTGGGAATGATGGAAGGGGCGAGTTGGGGGGGGGTGTGGATGGGGAGATGCGGGGTGCCGCGGTGAGAGGCCGTGCGGGTACGAGGGTATTACATTCCGTTCAAGGGATTGCGGGAATAGGCGAATGGATTACACCCTTGCGGTGTGGGCCTGGGAAGGGGGGGCGCGGATCGTTCGCCGCTGGACGTCGTCACCCTGCCCCTGGGCGCGATCGAACCAGGACGGAGAGGGGGATCTTCGTTTAGGGTTTCGAGAATCAGGTAAACAAATTCGCGCGAATTTCCGTGGAAAACCCTTTAGCCCTTGCATGGTCAGGTTTAAGGGTTATAGTCCACGAGCAATACAGGCCAGACGATGTGGCGTGAAAATTTTGAAAAAAGTCTTGTCTCTTTTTTTTGTTTAAGTCTACTCTGAATAGCGTGTACAAGAGAGATTAAGGGTAGAAAAGATAGATTTAGGATGTCATTTTTTCCGCGAACGATGGGGGATCATAATATCATTGTTCGACCGCGATAGGGTCGTGTTCGAGTAAAATTATTCGGGTGTGTATTCACCCCCTGCCACACGCCTTGGTGGTGGCTTTTGGGGCATATAAAATAAAATAAATAAATAAAACCATAATTTTTGATTCACCGCTATGAGAAGTGCGTTTTCTGGGCCTTTCCAGACATGGTTAATATTTCCACGCGTATAGAACTATCTTTGTTTTGGTTTTTTTCTTCGGTAACTCAGCAGGATTTGGTGCTAGAAAAAATATTTTGATGAAAAGTTGTTCGTAATTTAATGGTCTTCGAAACGCCCATTGGTCAATTATTTTATGTATCTTACTTTTTTCAATTTGCAAAATAGTTTTAAATTAGATTTTTATATCGAGAGCGGTGTACTTTCTAAAATATTCACTATGTGTCAATCATACTTACGAAAAAGAAACTTCTTTTATGGGGTAATAAGTGTGCGCAATTCGGTTCCGACTTGCAGGTGTAATAGTAAATGAAAATTTTCGTGCATTTTTGCTAACCCTTGGTGCTTGTTTTCAGGTTTTTTCGCCAAGTAATATGTTGGTGAATGTTTTTGCGATTTTGCAGATAAAAGTAGTGAGATCTACAACGAGTATGGCTTTCAACTTTATGGCTTGGCTTAGTTTTCCGGCAAACCTGCTCGAACTTTGAACCTTTATACCTCGGATTTCATTCATAGAGGAAAAACGCATTTATGCCAAAAATAAATGTTTGACCGAGAAATTTCTCGTTAGATTTTTTTGGATTCTAAAATTTCCGTAATCCATGGACTTTTTCGAATTGTTTATGAAGGTGAAAATTCTTCATTGACAAAGTGCGTGCAAAATGATTTAAAATTAATTGTACTAATATTTTGTTTCCAATTAGACTTCAAACCTGCACTCTTAAACTTCACGTTCGTTCAAGTGGCACATGTAAATTTTTCCGCTGAAAATGAGCACTAGCTATTTTTTTAAACATTTTAATTGCTCATCGAAAATTGCAAATGCGGGAATGTAAACTTCTCATTGTACATAAAAGAACGTTCATTTCCTTCTTTATGTCTGACATTAGATAAGTATTTTAAAGCGTACAAAAACTCTAAAAATGGGTTAATTTTGCGTCCCTTTACAATTTTCAGAGAAGATAATTAAGAATGATATAAAATACGAAAAACGGTATTTTGTAGACAATTCGAACGCAACACTTTTGATCTATTCATTTTCCCCTGACTTAGCATCCAGCTGCCGAATACTTTAGAGTGGATATAAATATAAAAATAGAATTGGAACAATAGTTGCATTCATAAACCTTGACGACTAAACGAACTACACATAAGAAACAGATGGAACCTATGGCCTTTGATTTTGCTTTGAAATCCCCATCGGATATTTTTGGTTATCATTCTGCTCAGTTTGCGTGACTATCCGACTTAAAATTCTATGACATCGACTCGGTGAGGAAAGCACTTTACGAGTCATAACTCATTTTTAGTCATCAACCCATCAATTGTTTGGGAAATTATGATTTAGTTACAAATATTTAACGTACGGGCATTGTAGGTCGTTAGAGGTTGTCAGACCTTTTTTTAGGGCTTTAATTCTTTTTACATAGTTAAATATCGATTACGGTGGTGAGGTGCGCTTTAATTTTGGATCCAGTCGCGAATTTATTTGGTCGCAAAAGGCTTTATATGTACATGGAAACATCAGGTTAAAATTTATTTTATAATCACTCTATCACTTTCCATTCATTCTCTTGATCTTCGCGATCTTACGTACAATTTCATGTAGTTTCGGAGCTTACATTAAAGTGAAGTGCTAGTTCTGCGAATGGTAAAAAGGGATTCATAGGCAATGCTGGGCCCGATAACTACCCACAGAACGTGACGCAAGTCCCACGAATGGCCATCATTCGTCAGAGTCGGCCCAGGTGATAAAATAAAAAGGTAGATTGCCCGGTGATAATGCACCGGCCGGACTGGAACTGCTGCGGAAGTCAGAGCTCTCAGGCTTTCAATCTTTTTCAAAATACTACGTCAAGGATCCCAGATGTTGTTGCAGATGGATTTTCCAACGAGGGAAGCGAATTGATTTTTCAGAGTTTCCATCAGTGAGGGAATTAATGAATATCAGGATAGACGTCATCAAGTGAGAAGTAAACGTATTAATTTCACGTCCGTCAAATATTTGCACACAAGCAATTTATAATTGTGTTTGATGCATCATCTCTTCATCCTATAACACCGAACTGTTTACAGTTGTAACTTGTTTTATTTCAGATATACGTAGATTTACGTACGTTGTCGCTTGCAAATTGATTGAATTTATTTTATTATATTTTCAGGCGCACTGTCTCACTCGTACATTTAAAATCCGCGAAACATCTTTCCTGCGGCCATTAAATTTCTGAAAGAGCTAAAACTATTCATGTGGGATGAATGTTGTTTTTTATGCGTCAAAATATCAGTTCGATTAATTTATTTATTTACTCCGTGACTCTATGGTGTTGATCGAACCCATCTATCTAATTCGATCCATGCTTTGAATATAAGTATTATCTGAAAAATTACTTCGGAACACGAACTGAAATCGATTATTACAATTTTTTTACCATAACTGAAATTAATTAATCTGAACTTTAATTGGGTATTCTGTTTCTGAGGCTTAAATATGGTACAAGTCTTAAAGGCGGTAAGCTATTTATTCTTTCACGTGACAGCAAAGTATGAAATGAAAGTCAGTCTTCCGACAGAGAAGGACGGGTGCGTGCGGGGAGGTTGGTTTTTTGTTAAAAACACGGGGAAAAAAAGAATGGCCGTTCAACGTTTCACCGCACGAGAAACGCTTGCGTGGGTCACTGCGAATGAGAGCCCGCACAGAACGTGTGGGCATTAAAGTTGCAAGGATGCCCACCTCGGCCGCATTGAAAGTGCGAGGCGGTCGAGGAATCAAATATTCAGAATACACTGCGCTTTAAACCACTCCAATGTCTACCATTTCTCCACGAAGTAGGATTTCGAAAAGTCATCGTTTTTACGATCGACATTAGTTTTTGGTTGCTTTGTGTGCATTATTGAAGCTCTTACATCAAGGAAACACACAACATCTCGTCCCGGTACTCGCGCGTGTTACAAGATGGATACGAACTGGCCGGTAAAAAGTATGACATACTATCAAACATCTAAGCATACGATCGTAGCAGCCCTATATTTATGATAATATCTCTTATCTTAACTTATTATATATTTTACACTGTTTTTTGTGATATTGAAACAATATGTGAGCGAAAGTTATGCGGATCTGAATATTTTCTCAAATCATTAAAAAAATTAATGCAGTCTGCATTCACATTTTTTATGTAAAAAAGCAAGCAAATTAATATACATATTACGTACTATGCCTACGTGAGATTAACGAGAAATATATAGGGGCACAAACCTAGGTGTAGACCTTGGCCACATTTAAAAAAAAACAATCGTCTCGAACAATACAGGTCACCTAATCCGTCTCATAACGACGTCATACATTAAGTAGTTCGTCTCCATTCGTTATAATGTAGTTATTTCTTCAAAAAATGAGTGGATTGCATGTTCAGTGCGATTTTGTAATTTGCACCTCAAAAAACATCTGCGAATTTAATTTAAAAATTCGTAAGTATACTTTTAAAATTGAGAGTTATTTTTTTTAAACGGTGATCAACTACAACAGTTTAAATTGAGTAGCTTCAGGCGTGATGGGGTAGAAATCGACCATCATGAATAACTGATAGTAACACTTTTCCACTGGATGAAATTTATTTTACGACCGGGCTTCGATTTATTACATCATCATCAGGTTTGACCATCAACCACCATCAACAACGGTAAAGTTCTCTGTGCCTGAAAATCCTAGTCAACTGTTGTAAGATATCGTTCCTCTAAATAAAATGGGTCAAATACGTTTAATCTCCGGATTTGTAATACCCATATGCTATGCATGTCATATTTTTTCATTTGATGAGTCCCATCGAATCGGGGCCGTACCGGGAAAAAGCACTCGCACATTCTTAATCGTAGATAAGCCACGAATTCACGCGCATGGCTACTGTTTTTTTCTCCAGTGGAATCATTGAAATAATCATATTTTTGCTAAAAAAATTTGATCAATACGGATTGAGCAACTCCATGAGCTATCTTTGTATTTATAAGATGCCTCTTCCATGGGCTCTGGTACATAGACCCTTGAGGATAATTCTGTATCTCGGGGCTGAGCGTTTCTTCGCCGCAGACATAATCCTCGACGACAAGGCGTACCCCATCGCACTCGGACTAAACCAGGCCTGTTCCTCGCTCATTCAGGAGACTCCAACATGGGCGGTTCGAGGTTCCGAACTAATTCATCCTTGCCCTCTTCCCGGGTTGACCCGGGTGCCCATTTCTGTCCTCTGGCCCTCTCTCTGTGCCCTTCGCGAGAGGACGAGTTTCCCTCATTCCTCCAGCCTACACCCACAGGAACACCGCGACCCCATCGGGGACCCTCCCATGATTCCGAGATCTCCTCATAACCTTTTGGCCTCCTCGGCTGTACCCTCCCTTCCTCCCCTTCTTTCTCTCTCTCTTTCTCACACAGTCCCGGGGGAACCAATCCTCTTCGCCCAAGTCCCCCAAAACTATAGGTTCTCCCGGAAAACCTTTGCCCAAGTACATAATTGATAAGAAGCGATGCATTTACAGATTCTCTGGGTGTGAGCGGTTCGCTTTGGGAGGGTGGCGGATGTTGGGCTTTCGGTGAGGGAGCGGCTCTGGGGTTGTAGGGGCGGGAAAGGGGCCGCCGATGAGATGAGTGTGGAATACACGTGCGGCATACACGTGCGGAATAGAGCATGGAATCCACCGTGGATCATTTGGGGAAATATCATTCCTTCTTCAATTCCCAACGATGAGGACTCTGCTCGGCAAAGTTTCGAGAACAGGCACGCCATGCTGGACACGTAAAATGGCCGAATGGGTTCGTGGGGTAGGATAGGCATTCTAATAAAGAGGAGTGATCACTCCATTTGATACTTCATATTATATGCAATCCCACAATACATGTACTTCACAATTTAATTTTGTGTAATTCAGTGTAATGGCACGTACGATGTGTTTTATGCATAGCATCTTCCTTATGACAAACACATGTAGTAAACTGTCACGTTTGGTGGCATGATATTCAGTTAATTTGATATACTTTCGAAGCTATGAAAAAATATAATAGCTTCATAAATCTCTCGAATCGACAGGTGGAGTTATTCCGAGATTATAAGCCATCGGAAAACCGTCTTCGTATTTTAACGTGAGATATTTAATACTCATCTACCCGTACTCTACAAAATGAAGAATAGACTGAAAACAAATAAACAAAAGAATGTAATAAGCTGTTATGCATTTACTATGCATGCATATATACGTAACATTTATATGTGCTATTTTGTATTTTACCGTCACGTGAAAAATTAACGGTGGTCATTTAAAGTCAACCAAAAAATGGGCTGATAATATAAATAGCAACAGAGTAAGCAGATTATATAGTATAAGATAATAGACACAAGGGACCATAATTTTAATCTGGTAAAATGCTTTGAAAAAAAATAAATTGAACGGCTGAAGAGGGTTGAATATGCGCTTAAGAGTGGTGGGGAAAATACTTATCATTGGGTATCACGGAATGGCTCAAGTCGAATTGAATAATTCTCTTGCCAAGGAGTAGCCCAATTAATTAGAAACAGAATTGAAAGGGAGATTAATTGGCTTTGAGAGATGTGGAGGGAGGAAAAGTTTCTTAATAATACGTAATGTGAAGGAGGGGGTTAAAGCTAAGGAAATGAGCTATTGATCCTTTTGGACTGAGATGATGGCTTTCAAAGTTCGTTCTAAGGTGAAAAATATACGTTATATTGGCGATGCAGGCATGCTTCATTTGAACTGAATTCATTAACACTAGGTCAGTTTTTTCAGCTTCTCTGAAAGCCTGCGAAAAACCCGTGAAGACTTCACCAGAATCGTGCGCCAGTAACATACCAAGTCCTACAAAATCCAAGGATATTGATGAATATCTACTGATACATCTATTTATTCTGTTGAAGTAATATTAGGAGTATGAGGTTGCTTGTTAGAGCTCGGGATATTTATTGCAAATGGGAAAGGGGGTGTAGCAAAGAGAAACCCTTGGTCATGGATAATGAATGGTGTCAAGGGAGTCGCAATTAATTAAACTCTACGGTTCGTTTTCGGATGTCGCCATCTTCTGTGAATTGCAGAAGGAATAGATTAGATGTTAGACAATAGGATCTCATTCAAGACCATACTCCAGCCTTCCGTGTCATTAATCAATTGATAATGCCCCTGATTTCGGGAATCCCAAAGTAAGTTTGACGAAGTTTTTTGTGAATTTTATTTTAAGATGTAACTCTAAAATAAAATTAAAATTAAAATTGGGATAAATCAACCTATCAGTTTTAATGTGTGTGTATCACAAATCTTCTTAATTATATTTTCGGGTCATACATGCGTGTATAGCTAAAGTAATTCTGTCTATAAAATAATGTTACGTTGAATAAAGTAAATGGGGAAACAAAATAATCGACATGACTTCTTAAAAAATGTTTCAAGTTCCAGGAATATCAATTAATGCAAATGTTCGTTTAACACCACGGTATAACTACCGTCTTTACTCATTCGGATCATCCAGAACTAGCTATTACAGCGTTCAAGGTGAGTCCTAAAAATAAGTAGAATAAATTTGGGGAAAATATTAATTAATGCCGATCCAAGTACATTTTGCTAAAATTCTTCATAAGAGCACCCTGATGTATCGGCACACCTCCGCCAGTTGCATTATGCTTCCTGCAAGGCATCAACAGGACTCTCGTTTAGGCACCTCGTCATGGTCTCTTTGACGTAATCCAGTGGTCCAAAACGGTACTCAAAGGGGTTATATAGTAGGGTTGTTCTCAAGAACCCATGTCTCGTCACGAGTAGCTACCTATTCTAAAAAACGCGGGTCACTTTCACAGTGGCCCAATAGGTCCAAGGCAAGATTGTCACACAAGCAGTCTACCGACAGCACCTTGGGGACCATCTGGGCACACCTTTCTCATGGCTGAATCATATTTAAAAATACATTGCACTGTCTTTTTCTTAAACTCTTCTGTACTGAGGATAAAACGTTTGTATTATCGCATTATATTTCAAGATAAGACTTGTTGAGCAAGATTTTAAATCATGAAGATATTCTTTCTATTTATGAGAAAACTACGACCATAGGTTTAGGTCATATTTTTCCATAGGTCATGTAAAAAGCCTAATTTTAAAAAACATTTCGATATAAACATTTTCGTTATCTAAATGATGTCAGCAAGATTTGTTACCTGAGTTCTTAGAACGCTGTGACGTGTACGGTAGCTTTAAATGTTTATCATTTGAACAAAATTAAGTGAACTCTAAATTTCGAACAGCATGATTCTCTCTGTTACTTTCTAATTCTTCGAACAGGTATTGAGAACGGGAAAGAAAGGATCTCTCGTATTTATTCGTTCGGCAGCCAATTTTTCTTGTCTTCTCCTGATATTCTTTCAAAGAAAAATCAACCGTCAACCGGAAGTTTGGTTGGAAAGTTAAGGAACAAGGTAACATGCCGAGAATTTTGTCGTGATTAATTCGCAAATTCTCAGAGAAAGCGGGAAAGTTTCCAATACTTTCCATCTGTTTTATTCCGGAATCATCTGCTACCCTTCCAAAGCAAAACAATTTGAGCTAGGCTGAAGGTCGATTTTGACACTATACTATTAGCATTCATCAGCAGTAATGTAAAGCATCATTTGAAAATTATTCATGAGCAACATGCAAAAATTTAAAAATTTATGAAAAACATTGGAATCACGTGTGAAATTACAGATGGTGTGAATTATAACGCAATATCCAATAATTACTTTCCCCATTCATTCTGATTAATAATTTATAAAGATTGGAATAAAAAATAAAAATAAATAAATATGGCGCACGATTCTGGTGAAGTCTTCACGGGTTTTTCGCAGGCTTTCAGAGAAGCTGAAAAAACTGACCTAGTGTTAATGAATTCAGTTCAAATGAAGCATGCCTGCATCGCCAATATAATGTTTATAAATAAATATTTATAAACATTGGAATCACGTGTGAAATTACAGATGGTGTGAATTATAACGCAATATCCAATAATTACTTTCCCCATTCATTCTGATTAATAATTTATATATTTAAAATTTATTTATATTTTATTTTTTTGATGTAGATTCAAAATGCGTGAGTGTAGCTGGAGGTAGACTGCAGGGGTGATTTTCAATAACACTCACGTCCTATTACCCAACAGGCAACATGGATTCAGAAAGGAGGGATCGTATGAAGCGCAGATGGGACTTTTTATATACGACTTCCAGCAATCGGGGGAAAGAAGCGTAAATAGATGCGATATTCTTGGATTTCTAAAAGGCCATTGATAAAGTCCAACAAGGTAAATTGATTCACAAGTTGCAATGGTGCGGAATATACGACTTAGTAATAAACTGGATTCTGAACTTCCTTACTGACCG
Source organism: Hetaerina americana (assembly GCF_022747635.1). Lineage (NCBI taxonomy): Eukaryota > Metazoa > Arthropoda > Insecta > Odonata > Calopterygidae > Hetaerina > Hetaerina americana. Next base: position 107,788,828 of record NW_027286763.1, read on the forward strand.
TTAAAAAGGTAGTGATAGATGGCTCAAGCTCTAATTATATGAAATAAAGATGAGGCGTTCCTCAGGGTAGCGTCATGGGACCACGACTATTTTTTATATTCGTTAATGATATCATCCGTAAAATAAGAAGCAACATAAGACTCTTTGCCGATGGCACTGTAATCTTTAGGGAAATAGCGAATAATGCAGATCGTGAATCGCTGAAAACTGACTTAAACAGCTTTCAAAAATGGTGTGAAGAATGGAAGCTGGAATTAAATACGATAAAATGTACCGTCGTGCATTACTTAAACAATAGAAAACACAACCAAACTTTGCCAACTTACCCACTCGGAGGTGTTCGGACGAGCGTCGCGGATGAAGTAAAATACTTGGGGGTCACCATTTAATCGGGTCTTTCTTGGGGAAAACATACGCACTGGAACATATACGTTTGTGGAAGGGCGCTAAAAAAGTTCTCATTTCTCAAACGTACAGTCGGAAGGTGTAGTGACGAAAAAGTGAAGGAAACATGCTATCTATCTTTAGTAAGGCTTCACATTGAGTTTGCGGTGAGCGTTTGGAATCCATCTCAAAACATATTAATTACAGAATTGAATAAGGTACAGAGAAATGCCGCTAGGTTCGTGAAAAACTCGTACTGAAGGAACCAAAGCATCACACATTTAATACAGAATCTGGGGTGGGAACGTTTAGATATGCGAAGAATCAGGACTTTTTTAAACTTATTACGAAGATATAAAGCTTGTGGTTTTGCTTCCGACATTGGAGATATAATTCGGCCCCCTAATTGCATTTGCAGGGTGGATAATTGCCATAAAATTAAAGAGTTAAGACTATCAAACTCATATATTCACGTATTCGTTTTTCCAGCGCAATATTCGTGACAACAGTTAAAGGAAGAGAACTTAATAAAATAATGGCAGCGCGCTGTCGCAAATAGGGGCATTAAAAATTAAATTCCCACAATATTGGCATATACAAGGCTATTTTTGTGGAGTTAAAAACTAAGTTCGTCAAAATAAACAAAGAAAAGCGTAAAATATACCTATACAACAAGGCAAATTTTAACGGACTAAGAGAATATTTAAAGATAAAATTACCGGAATACAAGACAAAAACACTGACAACAAATACAGAGAACACTTGGAATTATTTCTTAAATATTTTACGCGAAGGAATAAAGACGTACATCCCGTCCAAACTCAAATGCGACAGTAAGGAACCTAGATGGTACAACGGGGAAGTCAGATCGGCATTAAGAAGGCAAAGAAAGCTACAGTCAAATTTCAAAAAGAGTTTAAAAAGTGACGATATAAGTTTTGTGAATACAACCAAACAGCTACTAAAAGAATGTCGTAGTAAGACGAAAAGTATTATGCGCACAGCACTACACTCTTTTAAATCTAAAATGCTAAGCGAATATCTTGAGGAAAATCCAAAGTCATTCTGGTCCTATGTTAGGGAAATACAGGGTAAACGTCCCACTGTTCACTCTTTGAAGACGGAAAATGGAGAAATCATTACAGATAGCGTGAAAAAGGCAAATATTTTAAACCATTTTTTCCAGAGCGTCTACAACAAAAACACAAACGCACCAAACGATCCTCCACACCCACCCGGGGAACACATGAGCGATCTTACACTGACCAAGCAGGGAATAGTACATCTGCTCCGTAGTATCAAAGCACACAAGGCACCTGGTCCGGAAGAAATACCTGCTAGAATATTAAAGGAATTAGCTGACGACATTGCCCCATTTTTACATATTGTTTTTCTAAAATCGATAGAAGAAGGCTCAGTGCCTCGCGACTGGAAGCTAGCCCATATAACTCCCATCTATAAAGGCGGCGATAGGGATAAACCAACCAATTACCGACCCATTTCTTTAACATCGATCTCTTGTAAAATATTGGAACACGTTATTGTCACTAACATTATGAAATTTCTTGATAGTAGGAAAATACTAATCCACAACCAGCACGGATTTAGGAAAAGCAGATCTTGCGAAACACAACTTGGTCTCTTCATTCACGATATACTTAGATCGGGAGAAAACAACACCCAAGTCGATGCAGTATTCCTGGATTTCAAAAAAGCCTTCGACAAAGTCCCACACAATAAATTGTTACACAAACTTAAATACTATGGGATCAATGAGAAAATAATTAATTGGATTAGGGACTTCTTGTCAAACCGCAAACAAATAGTAGTCATAGATGGGTTGTGCTCAACGGAGAGAGATGTTACTTCGGGCGTCCCCCAGGGAAGTGTAATAGGGCCTCTTCTGTTCTTAATATACATAAATGACTTAAGCACACACGTTAGTAGCAATCTAAGGTTATTTGCTGACGACACGGTGATATACAGGGAAATAAGGAGCCAACTAGATCGCGAGCTACTCTCTAAAACTTAGACAATATCTCGGGATGGTGCAATAAATGGGGATTAACACTTAATATAGATAAATGTGCAGTTTTGAAATTTTGGAATAAAGGAAGCGAGGAACAGGATATAAACTACAAAATAGAGGGTTCCGTATTGACTACGGCAAATCAAGTTAAATATTTGGGGGTTGTTCTAACACCACGCCTTTCATGGGGAGCACATATCAGGACAATATGCGGATCAGCTTTAAAGAAACTTGGCTTCATAAAACGGGTGGTGGGGAAATGTAATGAAAAAGTTAAAGAGAGGTGTTATTTTGCTCTAGTTAGACCTCATTTGGAATATGCCGCAAGTATTTGGGATCCGTGGGAGAAAATTTGGCAAAAAGAATTAGATAAAGTCCAGAGAAAATCCGCTAGATTCGTTAAAAATTGTTATGATAAAAACACAAGTGTGACAGGTCTCTTAGGGGATTTAGGCTGGGAACCACTTGAAGTGCGGAGAGAACAAGCGAGGCTTAGACTTTTAGAAAGGTTCAGAACAAACGAGTTTAAATATGACACTGAAGGAATTATAATGGCCCCACACTACTTAGGTAGATCAGACCACAAAGATAAACTAAGGGAGATAGATTCCAAGACAGATAGGTACAAATACTCATTCTTTCCCCGAACAATCAGTAATCATAATAGCAAGAAACCGAAGTCACTTTAGAAATATTAAAAACTTTGAATTTACAAGTCGGAACAAAATTAAACACTATAGAGATGTTAGGTATACTTTCAGGTGCATGTGTATGTTAGTTGGTAGTTTGAGTGTTTGCATGTGTGTGGGGTGTAAGTGTTCATGCATGAATGTATGCCATGTTTTTTTTTATATATGATTTTGTCGTTATTGCATGCGATTTTTTTTTTTAATTATTTTTCTTTTCTAAATTATGGGTGGTGTCCTAGCACCCCCCGCCACACGCCCTTGCGGCGGCTTGCGGGGTATTGAGTAGATGTAGATGTAGATGAAACCACTTTTTCTGTAAATACACTATATAAATTCAAATCTGGCGTCCTAACGCCCCTCGCCGTGTGCCCTTTAGCCAGGTGGGGTGTAGGTTAATGTATATAAGACCTATTGTATTTGTGAATTGTCCGTTTGGAATGTGTGGAATATTAACCGGTAATAAGTGTCTAAATTGCATGTTTGCCTGCCCTCTGTTGATATATTTTCTTGTCCTCTTTGTGTAGGCATAAGAATAGCTACCAACCATGTAAATCGAAATATACCGGTATGTAGCCATGTTGCATGATTAGTGTTCGGTCGCCCCCTTTCCACGCGGTTTTTGGTGTGGATAGCGGGGTGCCAGGTGTATGAGGAAATGGAGGGAATATATATGTATAGAATAGCTGGGGACCAGCCACCCCCTGCCACACGTCCTTACAACGGCTTTCGGGGTATTGTGTTGATGAAGATGTGACATATCTATAGAATTAAAAGCCCCAAATCGAACTCTAAGGCAATATTTTTATTTAGTATCCGAGAATATCTATCCCGTAATTGAATTCTTGGAAACAAGGAGCGAGGACCATATAAATATTAATTATATTACGACTCTGAACAACAGCAACGCTAAATTTCCGAAAAGTTTAAATTTCTCGACATATAATATTTAGATCCGGCAATCAGCCGAGGAGAATGCTGCAGTCGAAAACGTTCCGCGCTTGCAGCATAAACACATTTATCCTAAAGTACTTCGTTTGAGAGATTTTTAGAAGTTTAATCAAAACTAAATTCCATTTCAGTGAAATGAATGAGGTCGTCAATTTTCCTCCATTTATTTCTCGGAAAGAGCTCTGTACTCCCGACTGGAGGCGCTTCCACCCGCTGCAAATTGCTGGGAACACGAATGCAATTGGCGAGCTCCGACGGTGTACCCTTCCACTGCTTACTTTTTTCCTCACTTTCAATTTGGCTCGATTGACCAAAAATTTCCGTTCTCTCTTTTATATTTCTCCCCTTCTTTTTCTGTCCTCTATTTAACCTTCGGAATGAGTATACAACGCCAATTATATACTTGCGTGAGTGAGCAATTTTTTAAATTTACTCCCATCGTTCTCAATTATAATTGTTTTGAGTTTAATTTATCAACTCCACGCGAATACATTATATTTGGTGATATTCACATTCCACTGAATTTGTTTATAACTTGCACTTGAAAACTTGCGGGGAAAAACGATTCAATTACGCTCAAACTCAAATAACTGTGAGAAATAGGAAGAAAGGTATCCTCGACAATTAACGTCCTTTGTGGATACCGTTCCGGGATTAACATCGGAGGCCTTCGAGTTTCTTTCCTATTATCAATCATGTATTTACTTTTCACGTGGAATTATTCATGTTGACATCAAAAGGGATTTAATTCCAAAATTTGAGATGCGAAACATTCCTCTTGTTTTAGAGAGATTAAACTCCCGGCGGCGATCATTATCTTTTCATGCATCGCGTACTCGCCCTCGTCAAGCTGAGGGATTTATATTCAGGAGCCTTTTGAAGTCCTCCCGATCATTTACTTTTACCTCTGCCCTCACCTCGTCAATCCTACGGACAGGATTTCCGAAATCCTTCGCAAAGAGATCATTTCTCGAGATAAAACGACATTCCATTTTCAGGTCGGGTTTTTCCTTCCAATTCCCTTCACCATCCTAACTCGGCCCCAGGTCGTACTCGGGATAGCACTTGGACGCATTCGCGACGGAGAGGAAGAAAGGAATCCGCTTAGAAGGCGTTATAGGACCTCTCAGGCTTACGGATTTTTCACGGAACATTAAGCTCTGTGAAGATGCAGGATATACACACACACGAGTCTTTTTTGCACCATTAACGATGATAAAACGCTCGGAAAACAAAAAAAATCTGAATGTCCAGTAGTGCTTTTAGAAAGCGGACAGAAATAACTTTGGCGTCGGGTGTACCTTATGCTTAAAATCATAAGGCGTCTAAAAAGCGATTTTTCAATCACATGGAAGAAGTATTATTTCAAAATCATCCCTTAGATGTAATTTCTCAGTATCTAATTCTACATCTACATCTACATAATACCCCGCAAGCCGCCGCAAGGGCGTGTGGCGGGGGGTGTTAGGTCACCAACCGTAAAAAAGAAAAATACTACATGCAAAAAAAAAACAACACGGAAAATTACACCCACAGCAGCGCACACACTCATGCAAAAATCCCTTCATCCAATACTCATGCAAACACATAAACCGCAAAACAACTAAAAAACTGCACCCCATGATGCAGCACGAAAGACATCCTACAACACGGAAGCCAGGACACAACAAGCAAGAAATTGAGAAATCACTACCATATGAAAATGCACCACGAAACACTCTACCCCCAAAGAGTCTCTAAATGGCAGGGAATGGGACCCAACGTTGCAGGTAGCAGGAATTTGCCCCCGCGGAGAGGGACGAGGGATTGAAAGGGAAACTTAAAAACAGATGAACAGAACATGAATGAAGTCATTCGGAAAGAATGGGTTATTATAGCAAAACACATAAGGTTAGTGGAAGAGCATGCATTTAAATACAACTAATTATTTTTTAGACGCTGAGGGTGGCAAGTGGAATTTTTGCTATCTATAACCCTGCAGTTGCTATCCCGTATTGTCCGTGGGAAGAAGGAGTCCTTGAGTCGGCTAGTTCTGGCATCTATTTCCCGAATTTTATATGCATGATCCAAGCGACCAATGTATGTAGGAGTACGAATAATTTGCGAGACCTCGGTGCTGAAACATGCGGATCTAAATTTATTTAATAATTTCAATCTTGCATTGAATCGTCTCTCAGCCAATGATTCCCACCCCAAATCCATGAGCATTTCGGTGACGCTTTGCGTTTTATCGTAGGAATTTTTTACAAAACGGGCTGCCCGGCGTTGAACCTTCTCAATTTCCCGAATGAGACCTTTTTCACTCGGATCCCACAGGCTGCATGCGTATTCTAAATGAGGCCTTACAAGAGCGTGGTAACAACGTTCCTTGACCTTCGAGTCACTTTTGCCGACAATGCGTCTAATGAATCCCAATTTTTTATATGCTTGACCGCAGACTTTACGTATGTGAGTCCCCCAAGTTAAGTCTTTGGTGAATGTGACACCTAGGTATTTTACCGTATCAACTACTGCTAGGTCACCTCCAGCTAATTTGTAAGCAAATCCCGTTGATCTTTTAAAGAAATTTACCACTGAACATTTATTATAATTTAGAGTCAATCCCCAGTTAGAACACCATTTAGTAATGCAATCTAAATCCTGCTCTAGAATAAAACGATCCTCATCCTCAGATATCTCCCGATAGATCACCGTGTCATCCGCGAACATCCTAATTTTACTTTTCACTTCACGGTTCAAATCGTTAACAAAAATCAAGAAAAGCAACGGCCCGATCACACTTCCCTGAGGTACCCCCGACGTGACTCGAACGCTGTCGGAACTAGCGCCATCAAGGACTACCCTCTGTTCCCGCTCTGAAAGAAAATCTTTAACCCAACTTATGGCGCCCTTGTTTATACCCGCGACCTTTAATTTATGAATGAGTTTACCGTGTGGGACCTTATCAAATGCCTTTTGAAAATCTAAGAAGATGGCATCCACTTGCCTACCTCTCTCACCCGATAAAAGTAAATCATGTGTAAATAATCCTAATTGGGTCTCGCAGGAGCGGGTTTTCCTGAATCCGTGTTGATTGTCACTTAAAAAGTTAATATTGTCAAGGTGTCTCATTATTGAACTGACAATTATGTGCTCTAAGATTTTGCAACAGATAGAAGTGAGAGATATAGGTCTGTAATTACTGGGATCCTCCCTGTCACCACTTTTAAAAATAGGCGTTATTTGCGCGGTTTTCCAAATCTTAGGTACTTTGCACTCTGTGAGGGATTTGTTAAATATAAATTCAAGGTACGGGGCAATGTTTGGAGCTAAATGTTTTATCACCCTAGCTGGTATATTTTCGGGACCCGGGGATTTGTTGGGTTTAATCTCGTTAAGCAATTTTAGAATTCCTTGTTGGTCCACTGTTATTTTTTCCATGGGTGGAGTATGTATTGTTTCTTGGAGATATGCGGTGGCAACATCATTCGAGAAAACGCTTTGGAAGAATGAATTTAAGATGTTAGCTTTACCCTCACTGTCTGTATGAATTATATTGCTACAATCCCTTAAGCAAGCCACGGTTTTTTACTCCCATTTACTTCCCTAACATATGACCAGAAAGCTTTGGGGTCAGTGTCCAAGTGCTCGCAAAGTACTTTGCGTTTAAAGTCCAGTAAAGCGCTACGTAATTGTGTTTTGGTTTCAATTTTACAGGATCTATATGTGTCCCATAATTGTTTATTCTCAGGGGATGATGTGTTCACGCCTGCCCTCTTTACCCTAGAGTGTAGCATTCTCTGCTTTCGAAGGGCTTTTCTAACGTCTTTATTGTACCACCTGGGGTCGCGATTTGCTTTAACGTATTTTATAGGTATGAAATCTACGATTCCTTTTTGCATGATATTGACAAATTCTGTCCAAGTTTCTTCCACGTTGACATGACTTAAGCGGGTTTTGAACTCGGGTAGTGAAGAGTTTAATTGATTGGCAAAAGATTCAAAGTCTGCTTTATGGTAATTATAAATTTTTCTTTTTGGTTTAATGATCTTTTTTATTTCTATGTCCAAGTGGACATTAATTGCTTTATGGTCACTCAACCCCTCATCAGTTGATACACTAATAATACGTTCAGGCGTGTTTGTAAGAAATAGATCCAATATGTTCTTTCCACGGGTGGGCATGCGTACTGCTTGATGGAGGGAGTTTCTTTGAACCAATTTTATCATGGAATTGCAAGATTCGCGATCGCGGGTCCCAGATTTAACGATATTGTTGTCCCAATCTATACCAGGGAGATTAAAGTCGCCACCAATTATGTTTATGCTGTTATTATATTTACGTGTAAAATTGTAAATTTGATCGTTGAGGGTGTGAAGTGTTTTCAAATCTGAGTCTGGAGGTCTGTAGAAAGAGCATAAATTTATGTTGGGTTGATTGGTCCGTATTAAGGTGCACCAAACACTTTCTATGTTATTATTTTCAAATGAAACTTGCCTGCTTTCAAAATGACTTTTAACTGCCACGAAAACCCTTCCTCCGGGTCTTGTATCTCTATCGTGTCGGTAAACTTTGAAATCTATTGGGAAAATTTCTTGGTCATTTATGTCATTGCACAGCCAACTCTCTGTGCCTAATACTATATCAGCGGAATGAGTTTGGATTAAGTGTTCTAGATCCGCTGATTTGTTCTTGAGGCTTCTGCAATTTATAACAAGTATAGTTAAATTATTTTGATGTTGAATAACGTCCTTATTTGTGCCTGACTGTATTTTAGGACGCCTTTGTGGGGAAGTGCATGTCACATGTCTTTCTAAATCAATGTCAGTGTTGTCGGTGACTTTTATATTTTTATAAATAATATTATACGCGCTATCCCCAGATGTTACTGACCCACTAAGTGACCTGCCCTCTATCCTAAAAAAGGCCTACAGTGGTCGAGTATCCTATCCGCTACCTTACTCGCCGCTTCCGCCGTGTAATGGACCCCAGATCGGTTAAGGGGAGTCCTGCAAGATCGGAGGGTTGGTCTCAGGTCGACGAAGGAGGCTCCTATGTCCGAGCAGAATCTCGATAGTCTCTGGTTTATGCCTTCCACTCGGCTCCAAACCAGAGACCCGCGATCCTCCCTCGGAACGATGCTGCAGACCGTTAGTCCCAGCCGAACCCCCTCGACGCCCTGGACGCGCTTCACCTCGGAGTTCAGTTCCCTAAGGGAACGGAGGACCTCCTCGGATCCACGGTCCGTGACGTCGTTGGTGCCCACATGGGCCACGACCTGCAGCCTAGAGCACTTCGTGCCTTTGACCGCCGCCTCGATTGCCTTCGTCACCTGAGGGACTCCTCCGCCTGGTATACACCAGGCGGTCACCCGTTGATCGGCGCCTACGCGGCGCGCCCTTTCCCTCAATGGAACCATTACACGACGGACATTCGAGCTACCTATTACTACAACTCCCTCCCTTCCCGTTCCCTGACGTCTTACCCTAGGCAGTGCCCTCGGAGTAGGGATAGGGGCTGCAGGTACGGTGGTGCTGTCATCCGACAGCACCTGGTACCTGTTGGAGACGGGGATGGTATCTGCCTCCGCAGAGTCCAATCCACGCCGCAGCGTTACCTTCCCCTTGCCCCGAGAGACGACCCTCCAATCGTCCGACCTACGGACGTGAGACACTCCCTCGTTGGGAGATGGGACACGGGGTAGGTCTCTAATCGCCCAGCCACGTGTTGCATTCGGACGAATCCGTGCACCCATATGGGCGTGGCGGGTTTTCGTATTCCCACCCCGAGCACCATCTCTCCTGAGGGGAGTCCTCCGGCCAGCGATCTCCGATCGAAGCTCCCGCACCATTCTCTCCAGCATGACAATACGGGCCCTTAAAGCCGCGCATTCGCCAGTGCCTTCGAGCATGGCAACAGGGGACCTAGATGAAGCCATCTTAAATAACAAACGAGTTCCCAACAAAAGCTAACTTGTATACGCTACGCTAAAATTTCTAAGAGGGGTTAGTTAAATTTACCTCAATCAATAAGTTACGCTTTGGAAGATAGTAAAGAAAGGAAAGAAAAAAGATGGTAAAGAAAATAAAGCACTCACCGATAACCAATTAGATTCGACGGGCAAAAACCACCGCAAGCCACTACGAGTACCCACTAGGAATACCACCAAACTATTAAAAACTAATAACAAGCAACACAAAAACTAAATAAACTTAACTATTTCACAAAATTAAAGCTAACACTAAACTACACTTCACTAGGGAAGAACAAACACAGAGGTACAGAAGTATCAGCAGGCACGCAGGTAGTCTCAGGTAGGGTCGAACCGGTTCTAGGGAGCGAGCTCGAGCACGTCTGTTCTCGGCAGAGGCCAGGCAGAGAATGAATTCATTAGTTACCTCAAATGTTTTTTCAGTAAAAAGTATTAGCAAGGTATTTGCAACTTGGCATTCTTCTCCGTTAGGGATCGTTCATGGTAATCTTATCAGTAAAGAATACCTTTTTTCAAACCAGATCGGAAGGGAAAATATAGTTAGGAATATGGTTGAAATTTGAGTCAAAGTAGTAGGGAACCATATTATTCATGAAGAAGTTGAGGAGATCCCTCATGTCGTCATTGGCGCACGTATGAATACACTTCATCCGTACCCCTCAATGAGTTTTTGCCCCTACTCCCTTATTTAGGATCCTAAAAACTCATCACACCAGGAATGCAGCCACATGTACATCGTTTACGTAGTACTTACGCTCACTTAGTGTACGATTCCGGACAACCAAAGTTTGCACAGGGCATGGTGCATGGTAAATTTTATTACACGATTCTAACTCTAGTCTCGTGGCGGGAATCGATGACTAATCGTACACCAAAAACACTTATGTGCATTGCGGTTGAATAAAACTGTGCACTGCATATTTTAAAATAGAGCGATTCAATAATCTTGAATCTTCTACATCACTTTTTAATTTCAACGTTTGGTCAGTTCCTCGAATTTTTCCTTGATACTCGTGCAGGAAAAGGTTTACGTGTAAGATTTTGACTTACTCGTAGAGGGATAATAGGCTTTAAGTTGACAAAGCGTCTATGATTACGGAGAATAATACAATATTTATTGGATTCCAAGTGAACAGCCTGCCACTCGACTTAGAGTTGGTTGGCCGTGCAAATCATTTATGCATCTGCGTCAAGGGGCAAGTGAGGGCGCCCCTCGGCTATTTCAGTCGGCAAATTTTGACCCATGTTGTACGAGTCCGGTAGACAAGTTTCGACAGACTTTGGGATACAGTTGTCGTCCCTTCAAAGTGAGAAGTCTGCGGTGACATTTCGCTATGATCTAGTTTTGATGACGTGATTTGTGACTAATTGTGGGGGAAGAGATGACATAATTTGTGACCGTTCAGAAGTCGCGGAGATTCAAATCCTTTGTCCTCCTCAAACGACGTTTACTTGGCAACCGGCCCGGGAAAGGACATCGTGATGTATGACATGAAATTCGAATTAACATAATAGATGGAAAATTACACGCAAGGAGATCAGAAAGAGAATGTTTTGAAGTGTGCGATTTTGAACTCGCCGGATTGTGATTGGAAACGTCCACTGTGGGAAACGCCGTTGAAGTAATTAGGCTTGGGCTGAATTTGTTCTTATCGTCATCCTGATCAGACATTTGCTCAATTTTGAATAGGTAAGATTTGAAGTTTAAAATCAACAGCCACACAATCAATTCAATAGTTTTTTTGGTAGAAAAACTTTCGCAGCACCACAAAGCAAAACAAAACTTACGACTTATGCTTCAAAGAACACTTAACCCATCATCTTAAGGACCTGAAGATAATGCTTTACCAAATTTATGCTACCCCGATTCGTGATATTTGTTTTTTTCTGCAGGGTTGTAAAAGTAAAAGTTTCCGATCAAATACATCATTGCGAGTTGGAATAACAAAACAGATAGTAAGAAACAAATTTTATTTATTGAAAATAATTTTCCTTGATCGATAAAATAGAATTCCCAAGACATTCTGCGACACATAAGTTCGAATCTGTTATTTGGGTTCAAAATGATGAATGATCAGCAACCTGCCAGAAAAGACAAATTTAACTACAAATTAATCTTGAAAAAACTGCCAAAAAAGTACGACCGACTGAGCCTAGCTACTTGAAAGCCGATGTTTTTCTTGAAGCTATCGCAAATTTGACCAACTAAAAGCAAAAATATCAAGTAATTTGAAAAGCAAAAAAATATATTACCTATTGAGGAAAAATATGGGACATTTATTTCAAAATATCGAATATATTGAAATAATAATTGTAAAGGTATTTCAAATATCGTCTATGTAGCTTCAAGAAACAAGAGTTGAGTTACGGGACTGAATAACGGTAAAAATTATAGGCCTCTCAATATCACGAAATTATCGTCGGTACTGAAGAAGAGAACAATTTTTAAATGTGAAAGTAATTTATGTCGATATAAAATATCATTTGGCTTAGTTAAATTGAGAATGAACTTACTGTGAACCTGATTTCCCAGTCTGAATCAAATTTCCTCGCTTCTTAAAATATATTTATGAACGGGCTGTGAACTTACTTAAATTCATATCCTGCATCATTACTTATTGAGTAAATCGTACCTTATGGAAAATTGGGAGAGTGAATGCAAACGTATTATATATTTTAATTAATCCTGATATTTGAGCTCTGTATGTTAGTCGAGTTTTGACCTCATGAAGTCAGCATTCCTGCTGACTTCATGAGGTCGAAGGCCTGCGTTTGTTAATTTGGGCTGACAACAGCTTTCGAACTTAAGAAACCAGCTGGATTGATGGCGAAACTGTTGTCAGTCCAAGTCAACAAGCGCCGTGAAAACCCGAGAAGAATATGGAGCTCATTCAACCCAAGCTGCGATAGCCTACGAAGGAAAATCATTAGACAGGGTACGTATCCATTAAACGCCACTTTACATGGAATTTAGCCGATCGACTAACTTCATCGTATTTATATGTCTTCGTTTTGAACACTATCCATTATTTGTTTTGCATTCCTGTCCTCAATTCATTCCGTCTGCCGAATTGCGGTTCACTTTAAATTTGACGGTTTTATTTATATCCCAATTGGTCATTTTTTCCTTTCCTTCTAATAGTTTCAGTTCCACTTTCTCCTTATTTCATTTATTTTTTTTTCTTTAATCATTCGGTCCATTAAGTTGGTATTCGTGATTCCTTTATACAGTGTTTGTTATATACAGTGAAAAATAAAATGGAAAATTTAATTAATTCATTTATTGCGATGTAATTTGTAGTCATAACGCTTTTAACTTCGTAATAAAAATGTAAAGCCATTCTTTTGGATGGATTTAAAGACTGGAATCTCGTGAAATATGAATTCTAAATGTTGTATAAATGGAGACTGAAAATAGCGAGAGAGTCCAAAATGTTTACAAAAAACACTGCCGGTGATAGTCCTCAGCGAATTGGAGTACTAGTGTACCTTGTGATACGTTTTTACGCTGAATTTTTTTACGAGAAAAGATTAAAATACCGAAGAAAGCGTTTGAAAAAATCGTGAAGGAAAACTGAAGAGAGGCACACTTGGTGCGGATTAAAGGTGAAATATCGGAGGACCGTGGTTACCAATTGATTTAGGATTAAAACATTTATCGCCACGATGATTGTATTCTTATACTTATTCTAAGATTGTCTTTGTGATAAAATCATCCAAGAGCAATTAATTATATGGCTCTTTCCTTTTTACGATGGAATGATTGAAATCGGTGCGATTGGCAGATGCCTCTCTCTCTCTCGCTCACTATTTCGTCGCTCGTTCACCAGGTGAAAACAAATACCGCAATCAAGGATAATTCATTTGCCCGCAAGAGTTCTCCTCCGGCTGCGGTAAAGGAGAGGACGAACCCGGCATGCCCGCGTCTTTCCTTTCCCTCCTTCTCGCCTTCCCCCCCCCCCGCCTCCCAGGCGTACCCTTTCCGTGCGAAAGAGGGAGCCGACTCCTCACCTGAGGCTGCGGCGACGACGCGAGACGGGACGCGAAGGGATAGACTCGGGCGCGATCGAGTTTCACCTCATCGTCTATGGGAACATGAAGAGTCACCCACCCCCTTTTGTTTGGACAAGCATGAACGTGAAATTGAAGGGCGGTCGGGGTAGCACGGTGGTTTGTCAAAACGCTCTAATTCTCCTCAAGGCAAAAACCGTTCCCTTTGACTCAAGAACAACGAGGCCCTCCATCAAACGATATCGGTCGAACAAACTTTCCAAATCACAAACGATGATCCCTAATCACTGCAGTCCCCACGTCGGGTGTTGATGACGTTACGTTGCCGTTGTTTCGGTGATTTTCCGCTGTGATTTCACTTCGTTGATTTCAGAGAGCCGGCTCATCACCGTCGGGAAAGTTTCAGACGTGGATGGAGAAAGCCTGTCTTTGGCAACATCCATGTTGAGCTCCAGTAAAAACAATTTATCTTTAGAAGAGACGAGTCAAACATACAAATGAGCGTGGATGAATGCCTATCGGAAACTCGAGTAAATCTCGCAAATCGGAAGTTTCTACAACCTAATTGCTAGCAGCGCTCTAATGACGGATACGCAGGATTATCCGCCCACCTAAGTAAGAAATTCACACATCAGGGAAGGGGGGCCGATTCCTTTCCCTGTGCCGGTTATGGTTTTCCCTGGTACCCGAAAAATCACATAGCTTGGGTGGAGCTGCAGGTGCCTAGAGTGCCTTGACCGGGAATCGAACTCGGTCCCCTCCGGTAAGTAGTCCAACGCTCTACCCCTGGACTACCGCGACCCAATATATATATATATATATATATATATATATATATATATATATATATATATATATATATATATATATATATATATATATATATATATATATATATATATATATATATATATATCAGTGTCGTCACAGAAGGTCGTTATTTTTCGAATACATACATATATATACATCCACACGCAAAATTAGCCATTGTTCTGCGATAATTTGTTTTTGGTATCACGTCGACGGGTCTTCAAGATATTTTTTTAAATGTCTCTCC
Organism: Hetaerina americana; assembly: GCF_022747635.1. NCBI lineage: Eukaryota > Metazoa > Arthropoda > Insecta > Odonata > Calopterygidae > Hetaerina > Hetaerina americana. The sequence continues at coordinate 107,803,917 of NW_027286763.1, forward strand.
GTATTTTGAGTTCAGAGAAGTGAAAATATCGTGAAAGTAGTGATTCTCTTATCTAGAAAATAATCAGTAATTCGTACACCAAATTTTGACTTAAATTTTGCTAATATTTTTTTATTCTGTGAATATCTAAATGTTTACGACGCTCTTGCATACTTTTGAGAGAGAACTGTCATGGTAAAACAATTCTAGCGGAACTTTTTTCAACCGAGACCATTACGTACATGTATTGGACGGCTCTCATCTGCACTAAGCATTTGTCTTCACATTATTTTCTCCCTCTGTTCGCCGCCTCGAAGCATGTCGAATGGACTGGAATGTCGAAGCTCACAAGCGATAAATGCTGATGACAGTGGACTCATCGTCCAATCGGTCCTCCCCTCTCACACGCATTCATTCCTTTCCCGGAGGACTCCATCCCGCGTCCAGTAGCTCCTCCACGTCTCGTCCACTCCGTGGTGCGCAGCAAAGGTTCTGCGATCTGACGATACGAGTACAAGGGCATCCCTTCGATTTGCAGTTAATAACAGTAAAGTTAATGTAGAGAGCACGAGGAAACTTTCGCTAGTCGGATTGAATTTTTGCAAATTCGCGTTGCCACAGAAATCCACAGGGGGTCCTCTTTTTTCATTCATTTCACGCCTCGCGCGCAAATAATTGGCGTTGAAATATTTTCTATAAACAGCCGTAATCAGTACGAACATTGGTTTGATGGATGAAGATGGGACTCATGCCTTGATAAGCCCTGTGGGGTGGTTTGAAATCCTCTCGTTCATCGTACAGGGATCAGTCCCTTTCCCTGTGCCACTTGCGATTTTCCATAAAGTTCTGCTAACCACATAATCACACTGTTAGGGTTGTGTGGATGCATAATCTAAAGCACACTCTTTTCATCATCTCAATGCCATAAAGCTGCAACTCAATTTCATAGCAAAGGAACGTTAAAAATCGTTCGTATTCGTATCTATTGCCGTATTATGTGAAACCGTGACGGATGTGTATTACGAATAAATAAGAGGTCTGTCCAAAAAGTATCGCGAATTTTGAATTTCCGCGGTTTACGTATATTTGATTATCGATTTTTTTGTGGCGCTATTTATGGTACTTATTTCTGTCCCTTATGCCGAAAAGTTCAGCTATTTTGAATGTTCCGTTAATTGTTGACAGCTGTTTTGCTGGGACGTGTTTTGGCTTGTCTTCGATTTTTTCCTGCTCCAAAAAATGGATTAATGAATCTGAGTCAAATTTTTGTGCGGAAAACGATATTGAGTGCGCGGGCGCATTCCGCATGTTGACTGTGGCATATGTTGGGCTGCCGCATACCTTGGACCGAAGCAAAGTTTATCGGTGGCACAAAATGTTCTCAGAGGGCGGAGAAGATGTGAACGACGAAGAGCGTGCCGGACCTTCGAGAACGTCTACAACAGACAAAAGCATTGATGAAGTGAAAAAGATAGTATTGGCCAATCGTCGAATCACCATTAGAGAAGTTGCTGAGGACCTAAACATATCGGTTCGTTCGTGCCATTCCCGTGACCCCTGCCTGTATGACACGGGTCGCCGCGAAATTCGTACCAAAATTGTTCAATTTTGACCAAAAACAGCAACGCATTAACATTGCTAATGAGGTGTTGAACTCTGTCCACGACGACCCAAATTTGCTCCAGAGGGTCATAACTGGTGACGAGCCATGGATTTATGGTTATGACGTGGAAGCTAAAGCTTAATCATCCCAATCTAAGCTGCAGCACGAGCCAAGACCGAAAAAGCGCGCCAAGTTCGGTCGAGTGTGAAAGTTTTGCTTATAGTTTTCTTCGATTGCAGGGCCGTGGTGCATCATGAGTTCTCATCACAGGGTAGAATGATAAATAAGGAATATTAATATCTGCAATTTATGCGCAATTTACGCGAAGCAATCCGCAACAAACGCCCGGATTTGTGGGAGAACAAATATTGGCTTTTGCACCATGACAACACCTCTTCTCACACATCATTGCTTGTGAGCGAAGTTTTGGCCAAAAACAGCACACCAATGATACCGCAGCCACCGTATTCCCCAGACCTGGCCCCAGTGACTTTTTCCTGTTCCCGCAACTGAAGAGGCCCATGAAAGGACGACGCTACGCTACGATTGACTGCATCGAAGGAGGAGCTGAACAAGATCACAAAAAATGTTTGTTTGAAGTGCTTTGAGGATTGTAAAAAACGTTGGCACTAATGTATAATATCTAATGGGGATTACTTTGAAGAGGACAAAGTAGATACTCATGAATAAATGAATAATATTTGAAGAAACACCGAAGTCGCGATACTTTTGAACATATAGTACCTCGTATGAGGGTAGGCTAAAAACTTATCCTCAAATTCTTGTCGACCACAAACAAAATTACCTTCAGAAGTACTCCTGGTGGCATGTGGAAGTAACATTCCCCCTCAAAAAGAATGCGCAGGTTTGAGATCGTTACATTCATCCATTGTATTTTGGGTAGCGGAAGTATGGAGACGTACTCTAGTCCTATGTCAACGCGATTTTTCTCGAATGCAGGACTTGACAGCTGACTTCACCTCATCGTTCGAGGCGATGAGGGGAAGGCAGCTGTCGCTACTTCACTTTTTGGCAAAAAAAGCAGCTACTTCAACTTTTTGGTCAAACTCCTGGAAAAGAATCATCAATGTCATATCTACAGGTAATTGCATTGAGGAACTCAAATGTTTTCTCTCGTAGGTATCTTCGGTGATTTGGTCTAAGTCATTTATAAAACGGTTGATGAGAAGAAGGAAATCCAAGCATATCTAAATCAACCGGCGTGATATGACTGTTTAATAAACCAGCGAATCTTAAAAATGTAATGTGCCATTTCGATGGAGGTGCAATTGATCATCTCCGCACGAAGGTAGGTTATTGCTGAGGATACAACCAAAAATACTGCATCATCCCCATACGCCCCTTCCCAACATTCCATCAAGCTCTTAATTGTGGTATGGATGACAAGGCCCATACCATAACGTTTCCAGTCAGCAGAAGTGGTCTTTGACATCATGACCAAATATTCGAGAAGAAATTGAATGTGAATCATTCCAAAATCAGTTATATTTCGATTCAGACACATCATAGCCGCCATTAATAAAAGGTTAAAGGTCGCGTTTCCCTAAACCTGATTATTTTTTTAAACTTTGGTTTTTCCAAGATCTCAAATGAGCTCTTATTATATGGTCGGCAAATAATTCCCTTAGAAATTCAAATTCATGGGATCCCAGCCGCATTAAGATGAAACTAATTTCTTAAAATTTCTTCGATTGCAGGGCCGTGGTGCATCATGAGTTCTTATAACTGCTATGCTATCAATGCTATCTCCCCATTTGGTAGTTTCCGGGAGTATTTAATGCTACAGTAATGTACTGCCGTGACTTATAAAGCTCAGCTCGCTGCAAATGTTCCATTTGGGATTCTCCCCAAAAGCGTGGAGCTCTCTCATTTAGACCTTATATTCATGAATCCATATTCATGCATTCAAAAAGATATTCAGGCCTATTAATCAAATAACTCTTGCTCTGCGAGCACTTCGTTTTTCTTTCCTTCGCTAGAGGCAGACACATAAACAAGTGAAGGTTTGAAATTTAGTGATTCCTACTATTTTAGCCAGAAATAATATTAATTCCCTATTTCCACGGTCTCTTCAAGCCATCGAGATATTCTGCATGAATTGTATCCACATTGTCGAGTGTGGGACGAATGACCATTATTTCGTCTGCCAGGGACTGGAAACGCTCTTGGGTCGAATGTTTACGCAAGAACGTTCATTGAAACGTGAAGGAGCGAGTGTTAACACATTAAATGGCTCGCACATTTTCTTCATCCGGAAACAAAAGAAAAGATTTCTCATTCCTCGGATTGAATCGGTGAATTGGTGTCTGCGAGCGTGTTGGTTTATCGCCCGCGGCGCAGTTGGCGCGAGCATCGGAATAGGCCAGAGTAAATTTGAATTCATTTCGGCTTCAACAATCTGCCACTCCCTCCCAGCAACACACCCACCCATAAAAAAACTAGCACCACGGAACAACCTCCTAACGCCTCGCCCCATACAACACCAGTCCATTGTTTACCTCTCCTCCTCATGAGGGGTGGGTACATTGCATAAACCCCCTCGCCTCCTTCCCACCCACACACACACAAACCTGCAAACGCACACATCTCTCTCCCCTCCACTCCAGCCTTTTGTATTCCCTCTCCATTCCCGGCGGCTCGTTTATTACCTTCCGTCTCACAGTTTTCCCGCCCCTCAACCGACTTAGCACCAATCGGATTCAAAACCTTTTTGACTCGAAAATCCATCCGGAAACCTGATGTCCCACCATTGATACCCGTTCTCACAGAGCTCTTCTCTGTCAGAGGGCTGACTTGCTAAGTACTTGGCGGGGAAGGAGAGGGAGTTACTTATCCTCTGGAGATACAGTTATTAGGGAAGTATATTAGTATGCTAGGATACCTGTATTAGCTTAACAAAAAAACTTAAAACTTCCTGTGAAAGTAGGTAGTTGAAAATTCAATTCTTCGCAATATGTTTCATAAATTGTTCATGTCGCTTGTTGTAAATAGGATGAGATATATGAGAGAGAAAAGCGTACGGTTGCATTTTAACTTCTATATTCACGAACAATCGCGTGTCGTATAATCTATTTCTACAATTCTCTGTGAAAAGTTAAAAGATCTCTTCCACGGAGGAGAATTATAGTCTTTCAATAATGTAGCAATAGAGAAAATAATGATGACTAATGGAGAAAACTATTTTTTTTATAGTTTTTATCTTCGTACCTTCCGAATTCGTAACCCTCAACTAGTTCGTTAATGCAAGCTTTTCTATGAGGTAAATAATAATTTTTTTATGGAGTATCACTCGTTAGCTGCAAGGTCCCCGCACCGTTGTTGACACAATGTACGTGGCTTTGTACAGTTCAATATTTTTCAGGGAATCAAAGATTTCATTGGAAGGTGCACGGAGGTCAATTTTTTTATACTCATGCGCGCAAGCAATAACAGCTCGCTGAGTGGTTCTTGTTTTCTGAGAATTGAAATGGATAGCAGATTATTTAAGCGTGTAACCGAACATTCTGGACAGTGAGCGGAGAAAACAATTTCTGACGCGCGACATACGACTGAAAAGAGAAGCATCATTATGGTAGACTATCAACAGTTTCGCTAATTGTATTCCTTTAAGAGTTAAGAAAGTTCCTATAAGATGTTTTTAAAAGAAGTCATTATTGGCGAAGCAAAGACTTTTTGCATTTTAGACTCTGAATGCTCCGTTTCATTCGTCAAATGTATATTATGACTTTGATAAATTCGCATCCTTTGGTCACATAAGAGATTCCGTGTGTGTTCTATGCCCTCTGACTTAATAACTTAAGAATGAATAGCAGTTTTTTTAACTTCATTGTGCCAGGGTTTATGGCTCTCACTCAATTTTTGAGTGACGATATCGAATTGAGTGAAAGGTAAGCATTCCCGGAAAAGGGACCCTTTGACCCTCTCACCACTCTTTTCAATCCCATACGCCTGAACGCAAACCACATTCATGCATTCAAAAAGACATTCAGGCCTAGTAATTGAATAACTGTTGGTATTTGACAGAGAGCATGCATGGTGTTGATCATCACTCTCCAAAGTGCTCCTCTAATGGATGAGTGGTCTTAATGGCGTAATCGGAAAATTGTATTAGCTTTAAATATTCATTTTAACATGGATACTACACAGCGCCAAATATGACTGCTTTAATTTCATGTAAAATTACGTTTCAATCATTAACATCAGTGCGTCATATTGAATATTCACGAATTTCTTTAAAGGCTCAACGGAATGGCAATGTGTTGATCAATTATTCATCAAGGGCTGTACATCTACTCATACGATACCAGAAAATTAGATTTTCATATATATATTTGTGTGAGTATATGCTCAGATGCCTGTAAGGTATACACACATGCTCAAATATATATATATTTATATATATATATAGTGCGGTCTTAATCTTATCAGCATTAATTTGATGGCATTACATCATTTAATTTTAACAGGGCAGGTAGTAGAAAACACTGAGTCAAGGAGAGATTAATATCGGAGAATAGGAGCGCAGGTCATCCTTAGCAAGCAATAAGTAGATTAAGATCCCCATAGACACAGTTTGAAACTACAAGCTAAGATATAAGTGGTTTTTGAGATTTTCCCATGCGGTGAGACTCCCATGCTGTGAGCAGTATCAACTCAGTGCCTGAGAATTAGTGCGACCTATAAATAAACGCGCCGAGGACGGGGCGTGAAAGTGTATTTTTTTTATTTTACGCTCCGTGCCGTGGAAAAACATTTGAAGGGGCGTGCGGTTAAAAGCTTTTCGCGGAAACAGAAATAGCATGGACGAAATGAAATTTAATTAAGCGAGGTACGCAAAGTTCAAAACTCTACCATTACGAAAATAATTCACGGAATCGAGGTCTTGTAAAATAAAATCACGGCACGCGAAATGTGCAAGAATGCGCGGCTAACAATGATGGGATAAACAAAGGAATGTCCTCAGGCTCTCTCAGTAGTCCATCTCGTACAATTTTTTGACCATTCCGAATCCCGTGGAAAACTCTTCCCCGAAAGCCATTTCAAATTCCTGAAATTATTTCACTGCGAATAATAGGGATGGCGAGGCGAATTCGAGCGGAGTCGAATGAGGCAATTACCATTAAACCCGTCTGATATACAGTGATCTCAGAAAAAAAACCCTCTGAATCTTTTGTCTATGTGTTTATTGTTTCGTTTTTGAGCGCTTCCTAAGTGAAAGTTTCCTTAGGGAAAGAAGGCATAGTTATTTATGTATCATTTGAGTATTCTGGTCTCTAAATCATATTTTTAATGACCTAGATTTTCTTTTTCCGATTAAATAAGATCATTTTCACTTTGACATGGCGAAGGACTCTGACAGGAAGTTGTGCAATATATGCCACTGCTTAAAACTGATACTGAGTACGTGCAGGCTTTAATGAAGTGAATTATTTTCTATTTAACCGTGAGCATTTTTTCTCTTTATATTGACATATCCCTCAACTTTAGAAGGCAATAAAACGTTTTTAATTGAATTGCCTATGCCTTTATATACATTTAAAAGAGACATATATTTACTTTGGACAGTAACTGGACATTTATACGACTTAAAATGAAAATAAAAAATAAAGAAATTATGTAATATTAGCCAAAAAGCATGTAAAAAGGTGTATTCATAAATAATGTGTGTATTTTCGAGGGCTTGTTAAATAATAAGGCAAGCAAATTGCTGGTGAGCCTTTCTTATAGAATCAAAACACTTACTTATTAATTCCAAAAAAATGCATTTAATGTGCCTGATAGTGATTATATTTAATTGTTATCATAGTGATGAAGAAATTGTTTTCAAAAGGAACGGAATAATGTGTGTGCGTTCTTCAGGAATTTGCTAACCCCCAAAAAATAGATTTTGATATTAATCACTTGATGAAATTCGAGCAAAATTTTCATTAGCCTTTTTTGACGTCACGACAGTCCGTAATTCTTTATTAATTCTCTTGTACGAGTAGCAGTGTTGCATTGAATCCTAATTGCTTTTGAAATATTGAAGCCTGCTAAACTTACAAAGTATTATTATTTTATGGTAGCCTTAATGCACCTGGGATTCCGACGAAGCGTCCCCTGTCATTGGGTTTCCCAGGCTCTTAAACCCCGGAGTTAACACCGCACCTGGGCCGAGGGGCGTCACTCGAAATCGCGACATTGGGGTTAACCGACGGTCATGTTTCCTGCCGAACTTATCCTTAATTAAGCCTGAGTAGAATCTAACCGGACAACTTAATCCAGTAAATTTTGAGGAAAGGTTTTAAAAATTAATTCGGAAGACAAAGAAAACATTACTGAATGAGTAGAAACCTAAAAAAGTTAATGACTGACAAATACTTCACACGAAAGTTTTTTACCGGGATATCGGTAAAGGCGCTAGGAAACTTTTTTCACTTTGAAATTGCTGCATTAGAGTGCACATTAGTGGATGACTTCTTTAAAGTCATTTTCGCGGCTCCTCCCGCAGTTTCATTGAATTTAAACGAAAAAATAGGTCTAAGGGTATTTTGTGAAAGAGGAAAATATTGACAGCATCCAAACACTGATCACCACTGTGAAAGAAATTTCGTAAATACGACAAAACATCCGTCGAATAGGGAAATAATAGAATAATTTTTGAATAATTAACGTATCTCATAGTAAGAAAAAAAGTAAAGATAAATGAAAGTCAAAGCGTTTTATTCTGCGATTCAAGCACGGAACCTCAACCAAGCTCTCTGTCAATTTAAAGTTTTGGAAAAATCTCCTTGACCTCCTTGACGACGGTTTTCATTCTCTTTCTCTCTCTCACACGCAGTAATCGTGAGGTCGAAGGTGCGAATCCCATAAAGTTGCATGTTCACCACAGAGGAATGTAAATTCCTCCAACATTTTTTATTTCGCAAAACCGTCAAAATTTATTCAGAGCAACTTTACAAAATAAATAAATCAGCTTTTTTGTTAGGATTTAATACTCTCGTACTTACTCCAGGGATAAATGCCGATTTTTTATTTATAACTCTATTTTTGTTCTATTATCATAATTTATTTATTTGGGAAGCACAGGTTGAAATTTATATCTCATGCTTTGTTTTGAATTTTGCACGTTGGCCAGTTAAAATCAAAAATAAAAAAAAACGATCGCGTGGATCCTGCATCCGCGTCGGGTCTTCTTCGGACTCTCCAACCGAGTGAAACTCGCTCGCGAGTGACCAAGGTCTCCGTCCGATCCCGCCTCCCCCCTTCACATCCCGGAGCACCCACCACCCCAACCCCCGCCAAATCTTCATGGGAACAGGAAGTCCCGCGCTTGCCGACGGCCGTCTCCCTACCCCCGTCCCGTCGGCGATCCCCACTTTCTCCCCCGCCCCCACCTCTCTTCCTTTCCCTTCCAACTCCCTCCTCTCACCCTCCCAAACTTTTTTCCTCCCCCCCACCCCCGCACAGACACACACGGGCATGCTCCTCCTCACCCTCCCCCACCACCCCCCACCCTCCACCCCCTTCCCGCCGCTTTCAGCCGCAGAGCGACCCCGCGCGGAGCCAATGTAACTATCGATCCGAGGTAGGCATCGCTGTGTTGCAACATCAACAGTGGGAAGAGTCGCGAGTGAGAGGGAAGGGGAGTAGGGGTGGAGGGGGATGGGAATCCACCCCCACCTGGAGGGCAAGGGGGTGAAGGGGTCGGAGAGCGAGGGTGGTTAGTAGTTGGTTGAGTTGGGGAGGAAGGGGGGGTTGCAGCGGGGGTCGAAAGAAGGCGGTTGGGTGTGGGTTCGGGGGCGGTAGGTGGCGACTGTTTGTGCGGAAAGAGGCTTGGAGAGGTTGAGGAGTGAAGTTCCGAGTGGAGTGGGTCTGGGGCGGGGGTGGCGGAGGAAGGAATTCCGGAAGGTTCTTGTGGGGGCGCTCGGGAGAGGGGTGAAGGGGCGCCTCCTCCACCGCGGGCTCTTGTTTGCGGAGGCGGTTGGCGGTGCGGCGGAGGACGCCTCCGGGAGGTGTTCGGAGGTGGTTTCATCGCGTGCGAACGCCCCCATACCCCCCCCCCCAGGTAGCGTTTGTATGTGTGCGCGCGGGTTGCACTGGACGGTCGGGTTATAATTTGCCGGGCAAGGGGATGTTGGGATCCGAGAGGGAGGAGAAGATGGTATTGCAGCGGCCCCCGCTTTAGTTGAGTTGGTGGGAGAGAGAGAGAGGTCGCAGGAGAGGGGTCGGTCGAGGCTGCAGCACCAGCCGATGGGCATGGCAAGTGACCATCTCGAAGCCGTAGGGTAGAAGGGAAATGGATCGGGGGTAGAGAGGAGGGGGTGAGCGAACGAGGGGGAGGAAACTGCTTGAGTGGCAATAATAAGCTTGAGAGAGGAGAGAACAAAGGAATTTAATTGACGATATTGAAAAAAATATCGCCAAAATTCCACATTAACTCTCCCGATAATGGTCTTCGTATCGAAGATTGAAATGCCTCTCCGTGCAGAATTTTTATCCTTGACGGTGGCCGTAAATAGGAAAAATTAGGTTATTAGATTGAAATTCAGATCGTAGCTGTGAGTGAGATGTTTATTAAATATTACAAAGTTTATTGCTGATTTGGAGTTATTCCGGCGAGATAAGTCTGACGAAATGGATTTTCCAAGGAATATTGTTTTTGATTTGGATGTGGGAGAGGTTGGAATGGAGAATGTAGGGAAGCACGGTTTTTGGGGGAATTTGGAGTGGGAGGAATTGTCAGCGGGCGGTTGAAGTCTCCGGAGTCTAAATCTCTTACAAAGGACTGTCGTATCCCTTCCGAGTTATGTCGGTGGCATTCTTCTACATCAAGCGGGGGATGGTCGTGATTCTTCCCAATGTTACTCCCCATATTCGGAGTCGGGAATAGACGAGAATGAATGAGACGAAAGTGGGATCGGCTCCAAGGTGACGGATAAGGAGAGTCTGGAGGAGGTTGCGAGGCGGCGAAAATGAAAAGATGTGAAATAGTTTTATCGGAGACGTTTGTCGAAATATGACGTCGGGGGAGAATCGGAAAAAAAGTTAAATAAGTTGGGGAAGGCTAAGAATTCGGCTGGCTGGAGAAGGAAAAGGAAAGGGAAAGTTTCTCCAATGCGAAGTTGTACACTATAACCAACAACACTATTCAATACGGTCATCGATTCCTCGGTGAATTGAGTCTTTGTGTGACGAAGACGAGAGTTTTTCGGAACTGTCTTGAAAAAGTATGAAGAACGTACTTGGTACAAATTGTCTTAGAAATGACTTAAGTTTGTTTTATCAATGTAGTTTGTTCTTTTAAATTTGCGGCATCATTTTTTATTTATTTTATTTAGATTTTATTTGTATTCATCTTCTTTTTTATGTATTAGTTTCTGTGTCTTTAAAACAATCGTACTCGAGAATCCAGTACTTACTTCAGAAAAAAATAATTAGAATTTAGACCATCAAATCTTCTAAAACTTAAGTATACGGCTGTTTCTCCTGCATTAGGCAGCAACGTTAGAAATACTTCAACCCGTTGTTTAGAAATCAGAGTTATTACATAAGGGGGAGAAGTATATTGATCCCATGCCCGTTTAGCTTGTGAAAAAATATTGTTATTACAGTCATTGAAAGAAGCAGTGGTGTTTTAATGTATGCGCGGGCAATTACATACAAATCTAGGCCAATAAGAATGAATTTACTAATAGAATCAAATTGCAGGCGCTGTGATATGGTGAAAAAGTACAATATTTATACTGTTTTGATAATGATGCGGAAGCGTTCAAATCAGTCAAGTGTTCCAGTAAATTGAGTGCGGACAATTACCCAAGGTTTTTAAAGTCGTGAATAAACTTACCTTGATAATTAAAAGAAGTATTATCAAGTTAAATAAGAGTACTTGTTTTGAATTCGACACAAACGTTTCACATCACTGTCACCATTAATGGGGTAGACATCAAAACGTTCGACCAATTTATTAAAACAATTTACGAGGGCACATCGGACACGAATTTGGGAGGACAATATTCAAGATCTCAATTGGTATATTTTACACGCGCCATTCTATATTAAAATAAACCGTTCCGCGTGCGTCAGTATTTCTTGCGGGAACTTTTGGGCAAAATCCGCGGAGGCGAAAAAAATATGTTGGAAATCATAAGGAGCGTAGGTTGGGGATAGGAAGGATCTCATAATCTCACAACACACATCCTCCCGTCCACTTATCTTCGGCCGAAATTGTGCCGCTAGAGACATGGCAAGGAAATCGCTCCGAAGAAAAGAAAGCAAACATGGAGGAACTATAAAGTGGGAGTGGGGTCGGAAGAGGGAAATCTACAACTTTAATCAGTCGAGCCAAAGACGGTGCCTATAACTTATTGCCCAGTGCGTTTATCGGCGAAGGGTGCAATGATCTACGCCAGCGCCTACTTTTTCTCGTGGAGAACTCTCGGACGCGCTCTCAGGGTTGGGAGAAAACTGAATGAGGGAGTGGATGAGAAATTTAGGATGAGAGAGGAAAGGAAGGGGGTGGGAGGAGGTGAAGGGATGGACGGTGGGAACCGGGGAGTGGAATGGAGAGGGTGTGGGCGGGGGGTCAGAGGGGAGGGATACGTCGGCGTATAGCGGCAGCGGAAGAGGAGGCGCGTGGTGGAAGCCGTGCATGTGTCGAGCGGGAGTAGGAAATATTGATAGAGGTTGTTAGTCGAGGATATTGGGTGCGAGTGAGGCTGCCGTTAGATTGGACAAATTGAGTCATATTATACGGTAGGGGTTTGGAGCGAAGAGCGCGCCCCACTTATGGGCCCGCCCGGCTGATAACGGCGTGTGTTGGCGAATGGCTAGAGGAATCGGTCCGGAAGGGTGGGGGAAGTATTAGACTTTTTACCCGCTAGGTTTTTATATCCAGTATCTAGTTGGTGTCTATCGATTGCTTATGGTACAGTGCACGGAAAAATTTCTGTCGCGTTCATTCGTCAGACAGCGTCGGAAAAAAATGACTCAGCGCGTATCAGTACAATTCGCAATGTGAACGGGAGTTTGAGAGTGTAACCATGTGAACGTGAATTTATTCCTGTGGGTGCCGTTGATTCCTTACGTGGATTTGATGAACAACCAGTGTTTCCTCAAAGTTTATTTATATTTGAGGATTGGAACACGTTCATTATTGGATTTCGACCCTTAAGCCCACGGGACGTTAAAAAATCTAAAAACTGATTCTGAGTTTCGTGTGGTCGTTACTGGATCCTTTGGATTAGTCGATATATTTTTACTTTAAGTTGTCTAGAATAACGCAATGCACTGATCTGATGCATAAAATCGATTTATAGTTTTTTTAACTATGGTCAGTCGCTTTGAAATACGAATGCAGAATGTCGAACTTAAGTGCTTCCATCCCATTGGTTTTCAAAGACTTGAGAAAAAATGCAATCATATAATGAAAAAGGTCTAACGGGTAGAATAATTTTTTAAGAATAGTTAAAACTCAGTGCAAACACTTGTCCATGTGCCCAATTGCGTGCAATATTAGAAAATACGAAGAGGAATTCCAATGTTTCTAAAAGCTCCTTAAAGTATGTGCAGAAATTGATTTTTAGGGAGTATTTGGCTTAGGAGTGGGATGGAAAACTCAGAGAATCTTTCGAACTACAAGGAAAAGTTCTCCATGGCTCGAAACGAAAGAACATTGGCATTTATTTGAGCATGAGGAATTGTTCACAGTCATTTATCGAGAGACGTACGTTGGTTACTATTCCTCCTAGGGTACAATTCAATGCGAGTGGAATCACCATTACATACTAATCCAATCCTTTGTGGGATCACTCGAGTACGATTCAAATGTCTCCCGCAGGCAACTCAAGTAGATCTAAGACGTAATAGGAGGGCCACGCTGCAATTTAGCGCAGAAATTGAAGCCGCGGGGATATGGAAAAATTATGATGAAACTCTGAAAAGAGAAATCCCTCGACTCAGGTGAGTTATAAAGTGCAGGCAGCATGGGACACAAATTCCATTCAGCCATTAAAAGGCTCTTTTCCGGTGGATCCGATAATTTGGTTCATGCACAAATTTTGCGCGAACTCAACGATTTCGCGAAAATGGAATTTTCCCGAAAGACATTTTCACTCTCGGGGAATCGAAATGTGGCTGGGAAAAAGAGACAAAAATTTATTTTTTTTAAATAAGATGAGTCCGCAGCTGTTTTTCGCGACAGCAAATTGTGGGGCGTAAGGAATGGGGGAGGATTTCAAAAGGGAGGAAGGGCGGGTTTCAGGAGGAACGAGTGGGTGGGGGACAGCGGGGGTAAGGGGATGGGGGGGAGGAGGGGTAGCAGAAAGGAAGTTTCAGCGAAAGAGAGAGAGAGAGAGGACGGAATGAGCGGTTGAGCAAGAGTCTGCGCCTCCCTCCCTCCTTACAAGGGGATTTTAGAAGATGCGGAAATTTTTCAAGAAAGTTTAGGCATGCGCTTCCTAGAGTTCTCGGAAGCAATTGGATTTCGGAAAGGAATAAAGTTGGGACGGAGAGGATAAACCGTGTGCGGGAAATGGCGGTCGGGGAGGGAGTTTCGAGGAAAGGAAGGTGGGGATGTAAGGCCGTTGGTTGCCGTGGAGGGAGAACGAACGAACGAAAGTAGAGTTAGGATGGAGGAAAAGAGAAAGTGTGGGAAGGAGAGGCATAGGAGGAGGAGGTTTTTTAACATGAAATGCTGTGGACATGGTGGCGGAGAGGGATGAACATGAGTGGATCATTGGGTGAGGGTTTTTGGAGGCGAAGCGCGGGAAACCTTTGCAAGTGGAGAAGTGAGAAGGCGGACGAGGAAATAGAAGAGGTTTTTGGAAATCGATCTGGGCCACGAGAAGAGAGGAATTAGGGGAGAGAGGTGAAAGAGAAAATCAAAACTTTCCGGGAATAAAGATACTTACCAAGAATTGTGAGGACTCGAGTGTGTAACGAAACTGATCGGATGTGAAACGATTTGCCGTGACGACTGAGTCGGCTTTGGAATGGAACGAGGGAAAGGAAAGGCGGAGGGACAGGTGGGCTTGGAAGTGGTTTTCCCCGGAAAGAGAGACCAGACCAATAGGATAGTCGGTGACGAGAGAAAAATGACAATGGGACAAGGAGATTAGGGGTGATGGAGTTTACATGGAGTTAGAAGCAATTGGGGGAGAAAGAGAGCGGTACGTTAAGAATATAAATCTATATTTTCCTCCTGGTCATCATCCAGGAGCTATCCGTTCTACGTGAAAGACGTGTAAAGCTTGACAATTCTTAAAATCGAAAGAGACCGGAAAAACTATTGCAGTTAAGTGTTAGGGAATTACTCATCAACTTCTAAAGAGAATACGTTCTTAGGAGAAAAGAAGGTTATCATTTGTCTTCGAGTATTAAGGTAATCCACAAATCATAACCCTGGGTTAAAAGGGGAACGGCAGCCTATGGAAAACTTTATCGCTCCTAGGTAAACAATAATTTTGCTAAAATAGATTCTCAGTAATCCCGTGAAAATTGAGTATCTGTAATAACTGTAGGATCAACTGGCATGACTTCTGGTGTGAATGAGGTATTTTAGATATTTAAGTACCCCGCAAGCTACCGCTAAGGCGTGTGGCAAGGGGTGAATACACATCAGACTAATTTTGACCCGATTATAACCCTCCCGCGGTCGGACAGTGTTATAATGATCCTTTACGTTCGTAGACAAAATATAAAGTGTGAATCTATTTGTTTTACACTTAATCTCTCTAATTTTATTACATTGATCTCTCCTCTCCTAGTGCGATGGGGATAATAATGCATTTTCAACATCACTGCTAAAGAGACGTCCTTCTTATTAATGGAAGAGATTTAATCTGTAATTTAACCTCCGATCCGTGAGTGATTTCCAGCCTAGATTCTCTTATATTGTGAATACGCTACTAAGTTTATCATAACAACGTTTGTTGTGTCCTGGCTTCCGTGTTGTAGGATGGCTTTCGTGCTGCATCCTGGGGTGCAGTTTTTTGTTGGTTTGCGGGGTATGTGTTTGCATGAGTATCGGATGAAGGGATTTTTTCATGAGTGTGTGCGCTGCTGTGGGTGTAATTTTCCACGTTGCTGTTTTGCATGTGGTATTGTTCCTTTTTACGGTTGGTGACCTAACACCCCTCGCCACACGTCCTTACGGCGGCTTGCGGGGTTTTATGTAGATGTAGATGTTTACGAATCCAGCTCCTCTACGCTGCTAGCTATGTAATTCGGCGAATTACGAATAATGCGTAAATTTGTTATCCATTTCCACTTCATGCATTTTTTTCTATAGACAACCCAGTTTCAACGCATTATTACTCGTATCATTGTCATTTTTAATGATAAAATGTCCTTTTATATATAGGGTACATGGAGAAGGGTGATGGAAGGATTAAAAGCATTGTTGAGGTCAGGAGTGGGAAGGAAACAATTCTGCGAGAGGAAAGGGATAAAGGAGGAGGCGTAAAAGTTCATTTGCTATTATTTCAAGTATTTTTGTTAATACGATACATCGTTCATTATTGATGAGTATTTTTCAGTGTTGCAATAATCAGAAGGAAGGTTTATTGGTTACTGTTGGGTTATGTTTAAAGGTCAATCCAACGGTGGTGTTGAGATAATCGTGAAGGAGTGCAGTGGTTTTTTTTTAAATGAGTTAAGTTTAGAATGCTAAACATTGGGGAGTGAGATGAATACAATTTACCACCGACATAACTAAAATACACAATAACTACATCATACAATCAATATTACTGCTATAAATACGGAAAATAGATAGGGCCTCTTCTGTTCTTAATATACATAAATGACTTAAGCACACACGTTAGTAGCAATCTAAGGTTATTTGCTGACGACACGGTGATATACAGGGAAATAAGGAGCCAACTAGATCGCGAGCTACTCTCTAGAGACTCAGACAATATCTCGGAATGGTGCAATAAATGGGGATTAACACTTAATATAGATAAATGCGCAGTTTTGAAATTTTGGAATAAAGGAAGCGAGGAACAGGATATATACTACAAAATAGAGGGTTCAGTATTGACCACGGCAAATCAAGTTAAATATTTGGGGGTTGTTCTAACACCACACCTTTCATGGGGACCACATATCAGGACAATATGCGGATCAGCTTTAAAGAAACTTGGCTTCATTAAACGGGTGGTGGGGAAATGTAATGAAAAAGTTAAAGAGAGGTGCTATTTTGCTCTACATCTACATCTACATCTACATAATACCCCCCAAGCCGCCGCAAGGGCGTGTGGCGGGGGGTGTTAGGTCACCAACCGTAAAAAGGAAAAATACCACATGCAAAAAAACAACACGGAAAATTACACCCACAGCAGCGCACACACTCATGCAAAAATCCTTTCATCCAATACTCATGCAAACACATATACCGCAAAACAACTAAAAAACTCTAGTTAGACCTCATTTGGAATATGCCGCAAGTATTTGGGATCCGTGGGAGAAAATTTGGCAAAAAGAATTAGATAAAGTCCAGAGAAAATCCGCTAGATTCGTTAAAAATTGTTATGATAAGAACACAAGTGTGACAGGTCTCTTAGGGGATTTAGGCTGAGAACCACTTGAAGTGCGGAGAGAAAAAGCGAGGCTTAGACTTTTAGAAAGGTTCAGAACAAACGAGTTTAAATATGACACTGAAGGAATTATAATGGCCCCACACTACTTAGGTAGATCAGACCACAAAGATAAACTAAGGGAGATAGATTCCAAGACAGATAGGTACAAATACTCATTCTTTCCCCGAACAATCAGAAATCATAATAGTAAGAAACCGAAGTCACTTTAGAAATATTAAAAACGTTGAATTTACAAGTCGGAACAAAATTAAACACTATAGAGATGTTAGGTATACTTTCAGGTGCATGTGTATGTAAGGTGTAGATTGAGTGTTTGCATGTGTGTGGGGTGTAAGTGTTCATGCATGAATTTATGCCAAGTTTTTTTTTTATATATGATTTTGTGGTTCTTGCATGCGGTTTTTTTTCTCTTTCTTTTCTAAATTACGGGTGGTGTCCTAACACCCCCCGCCACACGCCCTTGCGGCGGCTTGCGGGGTATTAAGTAGATGTAGATGTAGATATAAAATATCGGTGATGATGGCTAGTCCTTTTTAATCTAGCCTCGATAATCGTGGGTATTTTTACACTGATGATCGATTTCATTCCAATGAAACAAGGTGTCGGTAGAGAGGAAAACAGTTCGGTGTGCATGAATCATCTATTCTATGGATAAGAAAGAATTTCTGATTTCAACATAATCACGCGAGGAGACCACGTGGAGATTCAAAAGCAGCCTTCCTGCATCTCTAAATATTCTTACCTCAAAACAAACAGTCAAGCGACGTGATGAATTATAGGAGTCCCCACGTCCCCCCCCCCTTCCGCACCACCCCCTTCCCTTTCTCAGGGTTCCGACGGGACCGATAGTTTAAATCCGGCTTGTACTGGTGGACGGCAAAATGACTGTGCGACTTTCGCGGTTCCTCCGGGTACCGGATTTGCCTGAGTCATGTGGGACGGAATGGTCATTCCGTCCCTTCTCCCGATGAGCGGAGATTCGTGTGACGGAAGGCTTAGGGTGCGGTGAGGTCAGTCCGTTTCGGCCGCTGCACGCTGTGGTCTCGGCGCTGCTGGATGGGAAGGGGCTGTTGGGAACTCGAGACGCAATAATACACCGCAAGCCATTAATAAAAAAACCACTAAAAAAAATGAGTGGATTATTAAACGTGGTATCGTTCCCTCGGATGCGTACAGCACAGGCGTGTCTGGGGCGGCGAGGTCAGTACCCTCGTGCGCAGGGTTTTCACGAGGGAAAGGGGGGGGGGGCGTCAAGTGTCGTCCCTCGCACGCCAGTGATTAGATAATTGTCCCCCCCACCCTCGTTTCCTGCGTCATCATCACGTAATTTCAAAGTATGGGTCAGGGAATATCTTCACCTTTC
Source organism: Hetaerina americana (assembly GCF_022747635.1). NCBI lineage: Eukaryota > Metazoa > Arthropoda > Insecta > Odonata > Calopterygidae > Hetaerina > Hetaerina americana. The sequence continues at coordinate 107,822,464 of NW_027286763.1, forward strand.
CGTGACCCGAGAGATCGTCTTTCGCGAGGAATTTTGCTCGTCGCGCTTGATATTCCTGACCGTAAACGTAGAGCATCCGCCCCGCTCCACGCGGCCCACCATACCCCTCGAATTAAAGTTTTCGTCCTTAATGAAACGCCAACTTGTACTTTTTGAGCAAAAGTACGAACGATGCCATTGGAATATCTCCCGGAAGAGTATCGAAATCGCATAAGAACGAGAGATATTTAATTAATTATTTTTTTATTTATTAAGATATGAGGTACCGCCAGGGTGTGCGGCAGGGGATGATCACCCATCAGACTACCCTTGACCCAAAACACTTTTTCCTCCAATCGCGGTCGGACAAACGTTATTTTATTCTGATCCATTATCGTCCATGGGAAAATGGCATTTTAAATCGATCTGGTGTACTCTTTATCTCTCGAATTTTATTGGCATACTCCCTCTTACCGTAATACGATGGGGCTAATAAAATATTTTAAACATCATTTCTAAAGAGACATCCTTCCAATTTATGCAATATATTTAATCTGCATTTTAACCTTCGCTCTGTCAGTGAATCCCAACCTAGAATCAATAATGATTTTGATACGCTAGTGAGTTTAACATAACAACGCTTTACAAATCTAGCTCCTCTACGCTGCACGCGATACAACTTGGTAATGAATCCAACTTTATGACAATCCCATAACTAACAGGATATTCCACATCAGATCCAACGAGCGAATGATAACAGAGATTCGCATTGCACTTCGACGCTGTTTTGAACTTTAACTCCCTAACACATTAAATTGATACCCGATATTGACAATATGCTTATCAAACATCTTTTTCGCATTAGAGTCCGGTTCAGTTTATGAACCGGACTTGGGACTCGGACTTGGGACATCGAACGTCTCGTTCGCTGTCCCAAGTATCATGATCAAAACCTCCCCCAAACGGTATAAACTAAAGTGCCTTGGTTGAAAGATACTTTCCAGGAAAAGAAACGGCTTCGGCAGGCGGCAGGCGAGAGAGCTTGGTGAAAATCGGGATAGAGGGAAGTGAATAGACACGAGAAAGGAAGGTGTGTGTTGTGAGCGGGGGAAGGGGGCGTAGAAATCTCTGAAACGGAAAGCGAAGAGATTGTATAATCCAAAAGAGAGGGCGATGCGAGAAAAAAAGGGCGGAGTGATGAATGGTGGGATAAGGAGCAGGGGGGAGAGAGAGGGCGTGGAGTAGTAAAGGGAATAGGGGGAGAGAGAGAGAGGAACGTTTTAATCCATCCCCAAAGAATGAAGCCGGGACTCCGTTAAAAGAGGGAAAGGGAGGGTAAGTATTGAAAGGGATGAAGCGTGAAAGGGATACGGAAGGGAGGGACTGGGGTGGGAGAGGGGGCCGGGAGATTAGGGACTCAGAGAAAGTGAAAGGAAAATAGTGGAAATGCTGGGGGGGGGTCAAGTGGGGTGGGAGCGTGGAGACCAGGGGGAGCTTAAGAGGAGAGGGTTCGCGGGGAGGAAGGGGAAACGGGGACAGAAGACGCGGGCGGTGGAGGGAATCCCGATGGCGACGGGGAGGAGGGTCAGGAGAATCCGGGAGGTGATGGAGAGGGTCAGGAGGAGGGAAGGGATTTGGGGAAGGGGGGTGGACGGAGGGGTCAGGGAGATTGGGAGTGGGAGGCGTGGTGTGGGAGAGAGTAATGGGGAAAAAGCAGCACAACTCCAAAAGGCAACTGGACAAAAAGAAAGTTACCCACGCCCGAAATAACACACCCGAGATCTCCGTCCCTCTTCGAAGTTTAGCATTTGTCAGGAGTGTTACTAGAAAATGGTCTCGTAACCCTCCTCAAGTCCCACATAAGGTGGAAGCAGAAGGATCTGGCGGTGACGCCCAACAATGACGCAAAGGAGTTCAAAAGAAAAAAAGAAGAGACGGAGCTATAACGATGGCAACCTTCTGTTTGCAGATAATCCGGAGTTTATATTTCAGGGGATAAATCATAAGTATCCCAAGGTGCTGCTGTAATACCGATAATTTAAGATTGAATAATTATGAAGGATTAGTTTCCATGGAGGCCAAATACTCTCCACGACGCATTTAGCATGAATGTGCTCTCGACATTTGGACACTCGCGATATTGTGATTGAAAATTCTGATTGATCCCTGAATAAGAAATATTCGTGAAATAAAGTCCTGGAACACCTAGGTTTACCTGCGGTCGAAAATAGCATCAGCTATTTAGGAGGGAAGTATTTTCTGCTGGTTTCTAATTCCATTGAAAACAACTTTATAATCCTGTGTTTTTCGACAAATTATGTATACGAGGATCAACATTAAATCATAAAAAGAGACGTTTCAGGCGTGATATGGTAGAATATCATGATTAATTAAAAATAGCAATTTTCCACAAAAATAAAGTTTAATGCGACCGGTTTCAATGTTACTACATCATCATCAGGTGACAGTTAAACCTCAAAGTCTAGTATATATATGATTAAAGGCAAGTAAGGGGAGGGTGGAGGAAAAGAGGGGAAGAGGGGGGAAGGTGGAAGGCAGCATGGGTGACTATGTGAGTGGGGGGGGAAGGGTTGGGGAAGACAAGGTGCAAAGACCCTAGGAGTCCGGAGAGCGCGGGATCGAGGGTTTTTCCCCATGGTCGTGGTCTGGGAGCAAGGTATCAATTAGGAACTGGGAATATTAAATCAATTAGGATCAATATATGATATAATTGTAAGGAATTTTTGCCTCGGTAAAATAAAATATACTAATTATTTTGGCCAGTGTGTGTCTCTCTCTATGTTTATATGTGTATATATACATGTATATATATATATATATATATATATATATATATATATATATAAACATAGAGATTTGGATGTATATGTATATTTTCTATATACAGGTATAATATATATTTATATATATATATATATATATATAAATATTAATAAAAGATCCGGGGTTCAAGTCCCGGTCTAGGAAACCACAAGTGTAGTACTACGAGTACCTTGTATGTACTCGAGGTTACTACCAGGTCATAGTTCGAATCCCCGGTCGATCGTTCAGTGAAGTTCCCTAATTTTTTTCCATTAAATATATAAAAAAACACAATTTTATTCCCCTAATAGAGAAAAATTTTAATTGAAAATTAAATAGTAATTTGAGACTAATTGACTTCAGTCTAACTTTTTGGCACCAAATAATGATAAAATTACCAAAATTCCCCATAAAAAGTGCTAAATAATGAAATGGCAGCAGTAATCTCATGTTCCCGCACTAATTTATTTCTTGCACCTCCGATATAGATTTTTTGCATTGTATTAACATCTAATAAAACCATTAATGCTTCAACGAAAGACAGGCGTATGAAATAAATATGAGCATAAAATGTATTCATGAATGTAGATTAATAAAGACTAGACTATTCCTTTTAAACACCAACTCAATCGTGATAATTGGGTGGATTTTACGTACAGGTCTACTAGGCATTAATATACATGAATAAAGAAATTAGATAAGATTTTTTTTATTTAAAATCATTTTAAAATTTGTCTGTGTTTATGATTCACATTGTTCTTAAAATAATTCATTTGCATAATGCACTTGAAGCTTTCTGATAGCAATTGAATTTTTAGGGAAATACTTCCATCCTTGAAATTCCCTCACTGATGTGTTATTCTTTTTTTAATTTGTTATTTTTATTGAAGCGCCTGAATTTTTCTAAGCTTAACCTGGAATCCTAAATCCTCGTTAAAATGCAAAATTATATAAGCAAAAACCAAATGCAAGAAAAAATAAGCCTGGTTATTTTATAATGAATTTTACAAGGCCTAGGTAATTGCAAATCGCGCCTCTTGCTTCGATTTTTTGTTGTTTTAAATAGAATCCGTCTGCCAAATTCCTTCTTTATTATTTTTATTTTATGGTCCTCATTCTCATTTTGTTTTATCGTCCTTATTTTATTGTCTCTCAGTTCCCAATTTAAAATCTGAATTAATTAGAGTACATTGGATGAGTGTAATTATTGCAGATAGTGTAATTAGTTTACTTGAGTAGCATTAACATTGTATTACAATATTAAAAATTGTGTGAGAAGTTGCTCGTGACAACTTTGACCGAAACCTGATGAAAAATTACCCGGAAATCAACGGTTTTTTTTCCATTTTCCCAAGCTTTACCGCAAATTTGATGGAATAACGCTGCTCCAAAAACTTCGGCATCGCGTTCCGTGACGTGGGTCGAGCGTGGAGGTTCGCGTTAACAGAGCTCCTCACTACACCACAGCTCAGAGCCGACTGCCTTTTTCAGCATCGCTTGCCAACATACCCCCCTCCAATCGCAGCCCGTCAGAGCGGTGCTGGGCGCGTCTGGAGCGGCGCGCCCAGCCCAGGAGTCAGTACACTTATTTTCCGGACGAACCCTGTATATATATATTATGTATATATATAATTATGTATATATATATATATATATACATATATATATATTATGGGTCGCGGTAGTCCAGGGGGTAGAGCGTTGGACTACCGACCGGAAGGGCCAGAGTTCGATTCCCGGGCAAGGCACTCTGGGCACCTGCAGCTCCACCCAAGCTATGTGATTTTTCGGGTACCAGGTCTGCCTGGGAAACCATAACCGGCACAGGGAAAGGAACTGCCCCCCCTACCACACGCCGTCGGGCTTAGTACTGGGTGAGCTCTACCATCACCTACCATACCGACCTTCGGGTTGATTACTGTGTTTATGGTTTATATATATATATATATATATATATATATATATATATATATATATATATATATATATTTATCGATTGTACGGAAAAACTCACACGAGCGACGCAATAATGGGCTGACACAATATAACACAAATAGAAAAGAATAGCAACATTTAAAAGAACACTCACACGGTAAATTGTTTGAGCTTTCGGCCCTCTAAGAGGCCTTCTTCAAGTGAGATTGAAAATATGCTGGAGAGGGGAAAGGGGTATGGGCGGGGAGGGGAGGTGTCGAGGGAATGCTGGGAGGGAAATTAAAGATGGCGGTAAAGGGTGGGAATTTTGAAAGAACGGAAAGCTAATGTGTAGGTGGATTCACGAGTTCTCGCCTCTATGTGGGTGGGTGAATCAGGTAGGGATTCTAGGATGCTAAGAGCAAAACATTGGCAAATGAAAGGTTGTGGGAACTGGCGTATGAAGGGATAGGAAGAGAAGAGAGTGAGTCAGAATTGCAGGAGTACCGGTGATTATTCATTCGAATGGAGGTAGTGCATTCGCCTATGTAAAAGGAAGTGCAATGTTTGCATGACAAAAGATAAATAATGTTTTTGAGAGGCATTAGCGTGGGAACAAGGGGAGGGGGCAATGAGGGGAAGCAGGGAGAGGGAAGTAGATCTAATAAGTAGACAGGTTTTACATCGGAGGTGGTTGCGAGTTGGGGAAATATTAGGAAATTTGTCACGGGGGGGCGCCAAAAGGTTTGTGGATTTCAAAAGGTTTTTGAGATTGGCGGGTCGTATGTATGCGATAGATGGACATTTGGGTAGTAAGGATGAGGTCACGTCATTCTCATGTAACATTGGAAACAGTTCTTTCTGGTTTTCAGTCTGTGTGATCCGGGGAAATAGGTGGTGCAAAGGTTGAGTCCTGCGTCAGACGTGGGCTTGTTTTTATGTGGTGTGTGTGGTCGGGTTATATATATGTATATATATATATATGCATATATATATATATATATGCATATATATATATATATATGCATATATATATACATATATATATATATATATATATATATATATATATATATGTGTGTGTGTGTGTGTGTGTGTGTGTGTGTGTGTGTGTGTGTGCTCGTAAAAATGGTTTTACGAGCACAGCACGTTGTTCTAATGTGACGTCAAAATTAAAAAATATTGTTAAACAATCTTAAATTATTCCAGTCAGTTGATTTTCTTTTTATTGTTTGTTCTTCTTACTCATGCCCATAAATATTTAAAACATCATCAACTAAAATTAATATTTCAGTGTTCATTCTGTAATTAAGCGTGAAAATAAATTCATAGTTTTACTTTTTTCCGGCACAGAGTACCAGCGGTTTCATCACACACTTCCTCTAACCTTGGGATAATTGCTTGCGGCATTCAATGGGTACGACTTAAGTTATGAAATTTCATTACAAAAATTGCACACCCCTAAGCACCGTGTTTCATAAAATCATTACCAGAAGTTGTCGGAAAGAGAAAAAATGAATCAACGGAATCAGAATGCATTTTTATGAATACGTGGTTCGTTTAATAATCCCTCAGAAAAACCAAGAGATGTCGCTCGTATTATCGCTAATGAGTTTCGTGCTGTAATTAAACACTTTATTTGAAAGACCGAACACCGAAAGAGATCAAAGTTGAGTTGGATGAAGTTCATGGCACACGTGATTCTGTATTTGCAACGGGTTTGCAATGCGGTAAATGAGTTTAAACTTGACTGTATGTGTACAAATGATGAACATCGATCGAGACGTTCAGTGGAAGTGACTTCCTCCTTAATGATTGATAAAATTCACGATATGGTTTTGAGTTATCGACGAGTCAATGTCGAGGCGATAGTCAGGTCACAAGGGACAGTGTTTTCAATTTTGTAAGAAAAATCGGGAGTGAAAAAATGTCGGAAAGTTCGGTTTGCTCCCAATGGAAAATAAACGTAACCGTGTGGTCGATTCGTGCCGTGTATTTTAAGGACACGAGTTTGATTCCGGATGCTTCTAGGCACCCTCAGATCCACCACCAAGCTGTGTAGTTTTCTGGGCAACATATCCTCCTGGTAAACCATAGGTGACACTGGAATAAGAATTTGAAACCCCCGCTGACCTTGATGTTTGTCTTAGTATTAGGTGACCTCTACTTCACCCATCAAAAACCCGTCTTTGGGTTGATTACTATGGTTGGTAGTTTTTGAATCGCATATTTTGGTTACATGTAATTTTCATGTTTAGAACACCGATTTAATTCGTTCAACTATTACCTGCTCACCACGGCTTTAACCAATAATACCAGTAAAGTTTAAAGATTTCTACATATATATATATATATATATATATGTATATATATATATATATATATATATATATATATATATATATATATATATATGAATACCCCGCGTTCCAGGTGGAAAGGGTAAGGGATACGGGAGAGGAAGTGAAATGGGGAAAAACATGCACTAAAAAAACCTCGATAAAATGTGCAAAACATATACACATGCTAGCGGAAATCTTTGTTCACATGTCAATTCCACCCAATGGAATATTTCTTTGGTATACAAAATAAATGAGGAATTCAAAATGAGCCATAACTATTTACAAGTTGACCTCAACCATATAGAGACATTTATGCAAATCAATGGGAGCACGGGAAGTCTGTCACCTTCATGCTACGTGGAGGTTGAAACCCTTATACGAATGCGAACAACGTTCTACCCGACCATCCAAAACAACCCGCATTCCAACGGACGGACAGGTCAGCATCATAGGGGTAGGTCACAATAGAATTGCGATGATCTGCGGAACACAAACGTAGAGAGAGGAAGCGATGCAAACCGAAAGGCGAGCTCGGCGGCCCATAAGAAGGGGGGGCAGAGTTTAAACGGCAGGTAGCGCTCAACCCCCCACACCTTCAGGTGGCATCTCCCAATGAATTCGGTCCATGTCTATTTTAACGCATCCTCCCCCCCACCACCACTACCCACTCCCTCGGAGGCGGTCCTTTCAAAACCCACGCATCGTTTTGGGGGGAGGGAGGGGAGTTAGGAGAGGGTTGGGAAGAGGGACCGCCCCCAACATTTTTCCACGGAGCGCATTAGCCTCGGAGGGGAGGAGTGTGGCGGGGAAGGCGAGGGCAAGTGGGGGCAGATTCGAGGGCTTCCCGCGAAGCGAACGAAGGACTAGAAGGAATTCCACGTTGGCCACCACTCGGGCACTTGAGGATTTAATCGTCGACGAATCCGATCGGTAACCTCCAATTCCCCCGCTGCAGAGCGAAGAGGTTGAGCAGAGATTCGCCCACCTCAGCCATCCGCCTGCCCCGCTCCCACCTCTCCGAATTCAACCTCTTCATCCCTCTCTCGCCCACTCGTGTCCGTTCGCGCCCCTAAACTATTTCCTCTCCACCCTTGTCGTTCGTGACCCCGTTGCCGGAATCTCCCGGGATGGGAGGGCAACGGGGTGATGTGGGAGGTTGTAAGGGATGTTCCTACCGATTCCCTCAAAACGGGAACATTATATCCACCTCCGCCCCTTCCCGTTCGCTCTCCTGATCATTTTAGGGACCGTGCCCCTGACAGCTACGCGGCTCAACCCGTAGAGTTCCCCCTGGCGAGAACACGGGATGACTCGATCCTGACGTGCGCGGAAATACAAGCAGAGCGGTTGGATCTCCACCGCGAGGGGTCGCGCCGTTTAAAGGGAGAAAAATTAGGGATTCATTGTTTTTCCAAAACTTCATCCCCAACGAACTTGCACAACATCGACATACACACGAATACCCCTCGATCCACCAAAAGGTTGTGTCGCAGGAGGGTGCCAAGCACCAGGTGAGATGTGTTAGGGATAAAGGAGAGAAAGGGTGTCTAAAGGGTTAGGGAAAGGTAAAAAAAACATTCACTGTAAAACCCCGAAGATACGTGCAAATCCTTATGCATGCTAGTGGAAAACTTAGTTCCGGACAAGTTTTTATTCAACCCTCTGTAAAGGTTCTCGGAATTTCTAAAATGGAGGGAATGAAAATGAACCACACCCACTTATACGATAGACCACCACCACTAAGGAGGCAGGTCTTTTACTCAATTTTTCACCATTTAGATGCTTTGTCCTGTGCTTCTCAAGGACCAAGCGTAGGACCCTCTACGGACAAGGAAGATCTTTTCTTCAAGGCACTTTCTTTTGAAGATATAGCGAACTCGGATGGAGTGCCATTCTATCTCCTCTGCCCAGCACTTTGAAATTGCTAAAAAATTAATAATTTAAAAAATCTTAAATGTAATTAAGGGATTTGAAACTTCGATTTACGTTTTAAGAAAATACTAGTATGAAATACTACTTCAGCATTGTTAAAAGTTTTTGATGTCACAAAATCAGAAGTTGTCCATAGTACTTAATGTTATAATTTGAACATTTTTGCACAATCCGTACTTCCCCATTATCGTTTCCCTCGGATCCATTCATTAGCACTCCTGGTAATTCCATATTCCCCTCTAAGGCGAGATCAAGTACGCAGCTATACTTTGCAACAAATATGCCGTTAACTATCTAAACTACATTATTTTAAATGGTATTTCATATAATGAATATGAATCCATATTGGTGATCCCTTATCAATATTCATCCTTCACCAGTCATTTGTTTTTCCCTGGCTACGTGATTGGTTCAGCTTTCTGACAACATAATCTCATATTCACTTGGTGATAGTTCTTGTGAAGATATAATTTCACCCTTGAAAAATGGCTGAAAACAGGAAAATATGTACTTTCCATTGGTATTCTGTTAGTGTGCACTGTCGTCGAACTTTCTTTTCCGATTTACGGGAAATAAATCTAACCGGAGGGAGGATTTATTTTCCTTTTTTTAATCTGAGAGGGGTGATGAGTAAAATATGAGTCGTTCACGTGATTCGTCTTTCTTTGAATAGCACCCCCCCCCCCGGGGAACTCATGCGTCATAAAAATCTCTGAAATCAATGAAAGGGAGGATTGGCTGCTAATTTAGGAAAGAAATCTCATCAGCCTCACCGGATGAATTTCAGCGTTAATTAAGAAAGGCTTGCGTACGATATCGGAATCTATGCTGGGAAATTAACGCCGCCGTCGCTTCGTCCTCCGTTATAATAATAAGGGTGGAGGAGTCTTTATCTCCGCCCGAGGGCTTCGCCTTTTGTCGGATAGGGAGAGCATTTCTTCCACAGCCCAAAGAAGTCTTCCAAAAAGATTCGAAATTGGATTCTCTCGATTTCGGTCGCCGCGATGGGACGCGCTAGAAGCTATGGCGGAAAGCATTTATTTTTTTCCTCATGCGAAGTGAAGGGGAATCCATCCATCGGTCATTGGCGAGATGGAACCATTAGAGTGGGAAGGAAGGCAAATGTCTCATGGAGGAAAGCTTAGGTAGATCGGAACAATCTCCCACGTTCTGCTATCATTCCATTACTATCTTCTACAATTGTCTTTAGGGGTAACAGAATTCATTATCTCTTTTCCACGATCAGGAATCAATAAAAAAAACCATGGAAAAAACCGCGTCCGACACTTCCTAGAATAATCATCGATTCTACAAATTTACAGCTTATTGACGAAGTTTACGCACAATTTAACTACTAAGTTTACGTACTAGAACTTCACACAGCTCTATGAGTTACGGCCACGCATTTTCCGTGCAGTCCGAAACATAATATTAGTCTGAAGAATGGTTTCAAAATAGAATAGCAAAGTTTGCCTTGTAACATACGAATAATTCTCTTATATTTCTATTAGAGTAATTACGAAGGTAGGTCAATAATTAAGTCGTAAACGTCAGAATACCTTATACCAAGTTTAAATTTCGCGCGCCTGCGTGACATCTCGCGGTCAGTCAGTCAGTCTGTGGTAGTGAGTGCAAGATCGCGGGCGTGTTGCAACTGTTCCGAACATTACATTTGGAAAGCATGGAACATCCACCGCACAGTCACGACTTATTCCACAGTGATTTTTATCTGTTTGGGCTCCAAAAAATATCAGTTGGGCGGCCGTAGACTGTAGAGGTTACTCGTAAGCTGCGACAGCGAACAAAAGGCATTTTCCACTGCCATCAAGGGCTTGCTAAGAGATGGGATTAGCCTCTCAGAATTTACTGGTTGAACGTATAGAAAGGTGATGTAAATTTCAGGCAGCTACTTAAATTTCTGTACAGTTTTACGAGTTATTTATTGACTTAATCTCATACTTGCTCTACTCAAACCCTAATTCGCGTGAAAATTGGATGTCGAGAGTAGGAAACTAGTTTCCTTCCGATTGCCGCCCTTGGCTCCTAACATAAATCTGGCGCCAAGGAAAGTCGCGCGGTCTAATTTTAACTATTGTCCAGGCAGAGGCGGAACACTGTTTTGGGACCAGGACTCCATGATCGGGAGCATCGTTAGGTTTATTCAACAGTATTCACCACACTACTTGCTGCTTTGAAGCTGTTATCATAATACAGAAGTAAAAACCTAGTAATTATTTGTATCTACCTTAGAAACTACCTCTGAGAAGATTTACACAGTTTCAAAGGAGTTTTTCCCTGTTAATGCATGACTGTATGATACTCTGTCTTAATCCCTCTAATTACGTGTATGAATATATGTACTCTGTTGTCAAGGAATTACTGTAGATAGGGCTTGTATACAACGATTACCAATGCGTTGAAACCACTGTTTTATGATTTCTTCTAATAAAAAAATTTAGAATGAATCCAAGTACGTGAATCACATTATTTTCATCTGTCACAGCTAGATAAAATCTTTCGGTGCCTTTTAACCTCCATTGCAGTTTTCTTTCCAATGTTTCATGTCTAATATTGGAATCTTAGTATTGGACGTAACACAGATTGAAAGGTGTACCTTTCTATTTTGTTCAGCTTTGAATTCAATGTTCGACAGGGATGTTTTTTTCGTGGATGTATGAATTTGTGGTTCTTGCATGCGGTTTTTTTTCTAAATTACGGGTGGTGTCCTAACACCCCCCGCCACACGCCCTTGCGGCGGCTTGCGGGGTATTAAGTAGATGTAGATGTATTTTACAGAGCAGCCAACCATTGCGATGCGCCGTTTCCATTTCCAACTCTGAACTGTGAGATACAAATATCACCACTTATTTATAAAAAGTGTGAGGATGATGCGGAAACATTTGGTAGGTATAACGAGAAACATCCACGTAGTAAAAGCCTCAATAGAATATACAATATCGATATAGGTGTAATGGGGACGAGAGGTCAGGGAAGGAATTTCTTTACCGTGAAGATGGAGAAAAATACTTCAAATATCCGATCTCTTCAAAGGAAACCTTGAGTTATATTGTCGTAAAATTGAGAAACCTTCAAATTGACACTTTAAAACGAGCCACAAGTGCATTCTAGATACGATTCGGTTATATATATTCCATCGAACTCGACATCATCGGTTCACGCCAGTATGCCATTGCATCGAAACCTTTTTTGATACTCAGAGTGCGCTAAAAAATCCAATGCGTCGAAATGCAGGCATCGCGACACCCTCACTTGGACGGTGAAAGTTTGCAACGGTAGCATGCACGACTGCACAGGATAATAGGCACGGGTCAATGGATGGTGTCCAGTAGCGAGCGTATGGCTGAATGGGAAAGAGAGGAGGGATTGGGGGGTTGGCTGGTCTTTGGTGGCGAAGGAGGGAAGAGGAGGGTGGGGAATCGGAAGTGACGTTTCGAGTGTAGGACGATGGGGGTGGAGGGGTCGGGAGTTTTGGTGGGAGGGATCGGAGGCCGGGGGCGGTTTGGGGTCACCGAGGGGTGGCGGGGAAGGCTGAAAGGAGTTGTGGGAATTGAATGGAAATGGAAACAAGAGGCAGTTGTGGGTAAAGGGACGGGTGTCCCCTTCCCTTTGCTCTCTTTGCTATAGTTTCCCTCATAAAAACCGATGGAATTTTTATATTCCACATCGCTGAAAAAATGTCCCCCCTCTCTTCTCTATATTTATAATTTACTTTTCAACTCTCCGCTTACGTTGGGAGGGAGTTATTCGATTAGGAAGTCAAGTTTTTTTCTTCTTCTCTTCTCCATTCAAATACCCGGACGGATTCATCCGTCGCACCAAAATCCTTTTAAAAAATAATTAAATCGAGTCCATAAAGTAACGGAAATCCCAACTTTATAAATGTACTGTGCATCATAATGGATTTTGAAGAAATGGCGGCTCCAAATACTCGATCCCAGGGAAGAATGAATGTGGAAATAGCGCGAGCTTCATTCACAGTCGGAGTAAACCTAATTTTTCTCACAACCTAGCAGGTACTCGGCTTCGGCTGTACTCGATTTCCCTTTAGTCTTTTTTCGCTTGACTCGGGAGAAAATATGCGACGATGGAGTTGTTCCTATCCTGTCTGGTCTTGAGGGAAAAGCAGTCTTGTATATGTTTGACAAGACCTAAATTCAAATATTTACTGAATTCCTTCTGAAATAAAATGTCAATATAATCCAGCGCTCTCAGAAAATCTGTTTGTTGAAAGTTTCAGCGAAACATCTGGTCTGTTCTCGAATTCAAATATGCCATAGCTTACTCGAAATTGGAGCGATTGTCAGTTTCGTATATTATATACTCGAAAATCGACTTTTTTTCTTGCATTAAGCCTTGGGGAGGATTTATTTTTGACCTGATAAATGTTTTCGTAAAATACCTATCCATTTTAACAATGCAAAACTATTATTCCGTCCAGTATGATCTGTAATATTCATTCTTATTTCATATAAATCTCAATATAAAGTTACCCATGCAATATTTAATCTTAGAATCTCCACCTACTCAAAAATATTCGTCTTTCAAATTTTCCGAATTACTTCAGCATTTGGACATCAAATTGATGTCATAAGATTTGCTCAATTCTAATCTCTCCGATATTTGCAAACTTTTCTTCAAATGACACTACGTGAATGCATAGTTTCCTAACTTTTCCTGAAAAGTTTCAGCATATCACGACATTGATTAATTTTTTACTCGCCAAATGATGTACCGTAATAAGGTAACTTAGTTAACAATTATTTTAGTTCATTAAAATTTCACAATTCTTTCCCGTAAGTATGCTTTGGGCTATGAAGATTACAATTAATTTAGATATTTTAATACCCTCAAGTCACCGCTAGGTTATGTGGCTGGGTGAATACACACCAGATTAGTTTAGACCCAAGTAAACGTAAGAGAGGTAGGGGCAATAATACATTTTCAGCGCCACTGCTAAAGAGAAGTCCTTCCCATTTATTGCTGATCAAACAAGCTTAAGTTATTTTGTCATCACGACTGTGCCGTGTAATGAAATTTAAATAACCAGTACTATTTGTTTTACTTAATCGTTTTTAATTTAAACCCATAGCTAACAATTTATCGAAAGTTGTTACCTTGATTCTATCTCAAATATTCTCTAATTGAGATGTTTGCATAATAACAGAGACGAAGACTATTAAGTCTTACTTGAAAATAATGTAATGCATCGAAACTAGTCGGAAATAATTCTTTATTTAATGGAAAATTGTAATAGTCTTCGTGCTTGTCATTATGGTTAAAAAACAGTTCCACCACATCAAACATCACACCTAAATCTGTCATTTACATGAGATTTTTCTTTTTCTGTTCAGTTCAGCCATTGAATGCCTATTTTATTCATGCAAAACGTTCTTAAGTGTTTTTCATTAAAGTCTGCGAGCGTGTCATCAAGGCAATATTCTGTACTTTCGAGTCGACATAATATGCACAGAAATGAAATTCTACTGAAAAAATAATGATAACATTCAGTCATACTTTCTCTTGTTTGTTTCTTCTCTTCAAAATCTCTGAACAACACTATTCCCTTCACGCCTTAATTTTTGCGCTCAAATGAGATCTCGATTAGCGCCATTGCAATTCTCGAAAAGCCCTGTGCCCACTTAAGGTTTCATAGCCTTGCCCTAACATTCTCGTTGTAATTAAATCTCATTTGACGGATTCCATCATCCTGTAGTGGTGGTGTGTGCTCGCTCACCGGTTGTCATGGAAGCGACAGGGAAAAGTTTACGATTGCAAAAACAATCGGGGAAATGAGCGGCACTCTAAAATTTGCCCTGCTTAACACAACTCGCCCGGCGCACCGATGGAATTCCCCGTAATGGACGTGCCTGACCTCTGCGAAATGCGTAATATCGTTCATTACATTAAGCCATTAGTGACGATGGTAAAATTTGGTGTTAATTTAATGGATGCGATGTGTTTTAGATATCCAAAAGTCAACCCTCATAAATGAGATAGATTTAAGTATGGAATCTGTGTGTGTGTGTTTGCTTTTCAAATCAGGGAAGTTGAGGAAATCCCTTGAAAATTCTTCCTTATTTTTATGCAAAATAAATAATTTTCAATGAAAATTCTTTTGGATAGAATTTAATCAAAAGGTTTTTCATATTACCTTAAATATAGAATAATGCAATTTCGACTTAATTCAAATTTATCTAATCATTGCATTCTATTTCAATAAAATTACCAAGTACACATTAAGCCTTATAAAAGAGAAACGAATAAATATGTATGGGTGATAGTGATTCAATAGTGATTCAATGTAATTAATTCATATATACATATATCTATACATTTTTTGCTTAATAGTTGTCCATATACTATTGTGAGCCCATAGGTTGATTAATATTTCAATAAACTGCTCTAGCATCACACGTTGGTTAGGTTCTCAAATTGATTCGTGCGCATCTTTTAGATGCAAAACACTAAGGAATCAATTCCTGAATGTTGTCAATAATGTGAGTCTTTGATTTAAGAGAAAATTATTGATCTTTAGGTGGGTTATAATTTCATGTATCATGAATTTGTGAAAATTAATCTGGTTTCCAGGCCAAGCAGAAGAAGACGTCCAAATTGACAATAATTTCTACACCCCTAGCTTTTTTCACACCCATTTTATTGGGGGATGTTTTCACAATGAAGAATAATGCAAGTTTTATCAGCCGATGGCGGGTTTATTTTTTCATCTGTTGAATTCCCGAATGTATGCGGTTGGAGTAAGATTGAAATTGTAGCGGTATGCTTGTTTCGTAAGTCCGGAAAGCCTCGAGTGATTAAATGAAGCAGTCTTGAACGAGACCGCGGTACACTGGGAAAAGAGTTAAGCTTTAAAACAGAACGGTACATAACCCTTTAAGACCGGGTGAAACATTACTCTTTAATTGCTTTTAGTCATCCGGTCTAACGAAAATCGCTTGGTGGTGAGGAATCGAGCGGACGTGAGCACTCTTTAATGCATGATTCATCCTCGGCATGAAAAAAAACCAATATTTTGGAGTGACACGGAGTAGTGAGTGCTAAAAAAATGAAAAAAAAATATCATTAATTTTTTTTTTACCTGGAAATGACCCATTACCACAAGATTTCGTTCATTTTTTTCTCTCCCCGAACGCTATCATTTTGCCTCTTTAATCAATTTTCATTAGCCAAAAAGTTTCCCATCGACACCGTAGAGTGGCAATCTGGAAAAAAAGTACAGACGGAGAAGAGAGCCGAGACAGAAACTTTTCATCCCCCGAACGTGCTCTCAACCCCCCTGATTGGCACCAGCTTGATTAATTTTTCTCCCCTCCCACCACCCCGCCACCTACTTCACATTTCCCCGCCAACCCCCGCGGCTTGGCCTCATTTTTCACGCGTAGAACACAGAGCCATTAAGAGGGAAGGAGGTGAGGGGCCCGTGTGGGGGAAATGACGGTGAAAACATGTCAAATCCCGTTTGAGCCGGGGACATCAAAACTCTTGTCTCTCCCTCCCTCTCTCACAGCCGCAAAGACGAGCCGACTTCAAGGAGAAAACGAGGGTTGGCGGGGAGGGGGGAAAGGGTGGGTAACCACGTAGGACTCAGGCCGGAGGGGTTGGTGAGAGGGGAAAGGGTGGGTTTTAAACTTAAAGAGTGCCCCGGAATGGAGGTACGACGACGGGGGTTGGTTGTGGGGTGGGAGGCAGTGCCGCGTGTACGGGGGTTGAGTCGAACAGGGAACGGTGCCTCCACAAAGGGGGAGAAGGGGTGACGTGGATGCGAGGGAGATGGAGCTGTGGAGTGAGTGTTATGCTACGGTGGAGACTCGGGCTCCAACTTAGGCGACGAGATACAATCCACTGCTAGCGCTAAACGAGAAATGTTCCCGCCATGCAAGAATTCTATCTGACCTCACGATAAATTCGAGGGGTATAGTAATCTTTTGATTATTACTAAAAAATCAAGTGAGAAACTTAATTTTTATTTTTCATCAGTCTTACACTTCTCCACCTATTTACCGGCCAAACTTTTACATTTCTGCCAGATTTTCTGCAGATTGAGTGAACAATCATTGTTCCTCCTCTTGAGTGACGTCATTTGTATCGTTATATCTGTCACCCCGCAATGGTTTCTTGAGTTCTGGGAATAATAAAGAGTCGCTCCGGGTGAGATCGGGAGAATAGGGCGGATGTGGCGAAATTTCAAAGCCGCATCGCTTTGAATGGCCGTCGAACTGCGATTGCAAGTCGCGCCATGTTTGCTTCTGGAAAGGAGTGAAGTGGTCGTGGAACGGAAGTGGTCGTCAAGGTTCTGACATATACAGTTATTCGTGAATAATTTCCCAAACATGGTCGTTACTAAGATTAGCCTCATTTATGATTGGTTGGTTCCTCTTAGGTCTAATGCGAAGAGGAAGTCCGATTTCTTTCTTCGCTTCAGCAGCGTCGTCCGTGAGCGATGGTCTTCCACTTCCTGGATCGTCCTTGAATAGCACGTGGCCAATTTGAAAATTCCTTTCCCACCTCACAACTGGGTCATATAGTGGGCTATCATTTTTATAAGCAGCCATCATTTCATCGTGGATTTTACAGGCAATATAACCTTTCAAATTAGGGAACTTAGTCACAATACGAGCCTTAATCTTCTCCATACTGCGAGCTACTTCAATCTAAGGTGTGCTGAAACGAAACAAATCAGCATTAATTGCTGTAATTTACAATTTCATGTATATAAGGATCAATTAATATGCAAAATTATGTGATGCCGATATTTTGGTTATCTCATAGTAATAATTACTTAAAAACGATATCCCCACGTGTTTCCTACCAGCGACTAAACGTAATCGCGACTGAACACACAGGTATTGCGGGGTGTTGTACAATTAAGTAGTTTGTGTCTTATCGTCAGTCCTATACGCAAGTAAAGGGTACGCTTGGAGAGGTCCTTTTTAGTCATTTACCTAAATATGAAACCGGCAATAACTACGTTCTTATTGCAGAGATAGTAATCCATAGAAATATTTCCATTAGATGAAGTTCTAAAATCAACATCAATGAGTGAATAATTAAAAAAATCATTTATTTAATTCCATCCATTCAATTGACTTTATTTTTTTAGTACTGGTAATATTTTTAAACTTCAGTTATATCATTAAAACGTTATCACACTTCAGTTTACAATTGTATTGATTATTCCATCGCAGAAACAATGGTTTCGTTTAAGCATACCCATGAATATATGCTGAGCAAAAATATGTAGAGGAGATTTTCACGTAGGATGGAGCTCTGGGAATTCGATGGGGCTCTTGTTTTGACCTTCACAGTCACAGTCTTTCATGCAGAGCTTAATGTTCCTTTCTCCACAAAGCGGAACCTTTTTTTTCCGTCCAATTTGCCGTCGTACTTTTTTTCTGATGAATAAAACCGCGCGGCATGCATACCTACGCTCGCAGCCCCTACGATCAATCAAGACGAGATTCCGGCTCCTCGCACAATTTTTTTTCCCAGCATCATTGTTCCCCCTGAATACTGAGTGTACATCAAGTCAGAGTTTTTAGTGTGTCACTATGGAAGACTGACTAAAGCTTTGATATTTGTAGACGATTGGGGTTAAAGGAAACAATTTCCTATTGCGCTTGGTCAAGGATAAATTTACGTGCGTTGAATATTTTGAAAAAATATTTCGTGTATTTGGTTCAAACTTGAAATTTTAAATTGTTTATTTATTTATTTATTCAGTATAAGTCCGAAAACAGCGCATTCTGGCCTTTACATCGAACTATTAACAACGATAACAATGATCACATTTACCCAAGCCCTAGGTGGAGGAAAACTCACCCAGGCGGGAATCGAACCCGCGACCCTTGGAATGGCAGACGAGTATGTTACCCCGCCGCCACCGGGGTCGGCGGTTTAAATTGATAGTTAAAAAGTTTAAATTGATTATTTAACTGCTACAGAATTTCAATCAGAATAGTTTCTATACATTGGAGCTAAAAATATCCCAAAAGGGCGTTCTAGCTTGAGG
The DNA here is from genome assembly GCF_022747635.1 of Hetaerina americana. Lineage (NCBI taxonomy): Eukaryota > Metazoa > Arthropoda > Insecta > Odonata > Calopterygidae > Hetaerina > Hetaerina americana. The sequence goes on from NW_027286763.1 coordinate 107,841,502, forward strand.
TTAGCTTGCGCCTTGTTTGCAATTATTCGGCAAAGTATTCGACAAAAGCATTATAAATCTTACGCAAGGTATTTTAAGGCAAGCATGACCTCATCTTTGACTTTTTTTAAAGGAATATGTTAAAATATAATGATTAATTTCCTTTTTAAAGATAATTTCCTTCCTAGAATTCAGGTATGAGTGAATTTGGTGAAAGCAAATGGTGTCGAGGGAAGAATTGAACTGTTAACTGAGAAATGAGCAGAAACCCTTATTACATTTTGGGTAAAGGGTACTAATGTCATACTTAATGAAAGAAAACCCTTTTTTTGTGTCCCCAATATCATTTGGTCATGTAATTAGTAGTTAATCTTAAAGTTTGCCTACTAAATATAGTTTCAGCGTTCGAAATCATTGCTCTCAATTTGGTTGTTAATGTGTGAATTATTGATCTCTTCAAGAGTCTTAAATTCCCATTTCTACGGTTTGGATGGAGTGTCCTTAGCCAAATGGACCATCACACTCTCATGCGCTGAATGGTAAGATGAGGGATATTTCACAATCCACACACCCTGGTCATCGTTTTTCCGACCATCAGTATGCGATTCTGACGATTGAAAAATATTAATCACTTATATCAATTTCTAAACAATACACATTTCAATTCTTCACAGCGATTTATTGTGTGGCATAATGCACCTGACAGTGATAAGTTAGCATTGAAACGCGTAGTATGTAATCATTCCATTATATTATAATTGTTATTTCGGACTATGTTTAATTTCCACTATCAACATGGCTATACCAAGGTTGCTGAAGGTATAAAGTTATTTGGGACATTACAGATTCAACTTTATTTTCTTCTCGACGATAAAATACTACCACCTTGACTGAATAATCGGATATTACCTACAGGCTTTTTGTCGTCTCTACCTCCGGAAGAGTTAACAATTGTGACCTTCGGTTTTCCACTCGATGGTTTGTCTGCTTCGACACGAGTTCGACGGCCCCGCACGAGGATTACCCTCGTCTGGGCGGACGTAATAAGGGTCCGACTGTTCCGGTAACCGCAAAAGCATTACCGCGCAAGGGCGACGGGTGGCCGACTCAATAAAATCCCTCCCCTTCCCCCACCGCGACCAGCCAAGTCTTTCCCGACGCCACCCCCTCTCCCGTAAACCACTCGACATCGGATTTAGGTGGATATTAATACGTATGCCAACAAGAGAGGGGGAGTGGGCGAAATGCTTTCCATCGGGGGGACGGGGTCACCCGAGAAGTGAGTCGCTGGGGGCGGGAGTGCGTGCGAGGAACGGGCGGGGGGCAGGACCGAGAAGGATGAAATGGAAATGGAGCGAGAGGAGGGATATTAGGGAGGAGAGGCAGGCAACGATGTCGGGATCGTGAGCGGCGAGGCAAGAGAGCAGGAAGGGTCGCGCGGGCGCGCGCACCCTGGTAGAGGGTGGAAGGGGAAAGAGACGACGAGGAAAGGGGTTCGGAACCCCTACACTCACTTTCACATCCTCCCACCCACGTGCACCCCCACTCTTTCCCGGGAGGCTTTGGCATGGAGACGGGTTCACCCCCCCGCCCTCATACCTCCTCCTACAGCCCAACCCACTCGCCCCCCGGTCTCTCTCCCAGTGGCTCGTTTGTCCGCTGGTCCCATTCATTAGAAGACCTCCACAAAAGCGTTCGCCGTCGGAATTCTTAACATACCGACGGGGTTCGTCGACCGAACCCAACTCAACCTCCACCCCAACAAACCCTCCTAGGATGCCCCTTCTCTCTAGATCCGAGAGCACTTCGAATGTTATTCTCCGTTTTTTTCTTCTCTCTACCCCACTCAACCACCTTTAAGCGTCCGGTTTAATTTTTGGAACTATTGAGGCGAGATCCGCACGCGTTCCCTCTCTCTCTCTCTTTCTCTTTGTCTCCCTTTACGCCCTCGCGTTAACTCGAGTCGTTCTCGGAAGAGGGCGCCCACACCCGACACCTGCCCTCCCCCGAACCGCACGCTTCCACCCCGCCCACCGTCGGCGGCCACCTCGCCACTCTCCCATCCCGCGCGAGGCGACAATTATCGTCAAGTCCAAGTGTGCCTAATTTTAGGCGAGCCAGGGTGGATGGTGGGGGAGGGAGCTGGAAAAGAGGGAGAGAGAAAGATGGAGGAAATGAATTTCAAAGACTCGAGGAGGGAAACACTGTCTCCTTCTTTTGGAGTCGATACGGGGAAAATTGCGTCCTTTTCTCCCCTCGACTCGCTGAGGCGTATCCGGAACATTCCATTTTCTTCACAGCGCAAAGCTGACGGACGATTAGGTGAGAGGGGGGGGTAGAAAACTTGGTCGTTAAAAGTACTCAAGTCGGTAAAAGTTTCACGTGTAAACTTCGACCCGTAAAATTTCGGATCCTCTCACAGCGATCGCGTCATGGCGTTGTCGTGTGGTGAGGGGAAAAATGGCATTTCGTTTGAATGAAATTCTTCCTGAATCGGTGTCATTTAATCGGAATGAATTCTTGTATGTTTTGCCAATTTCTTGCGCTAACTATGTATGCAACAAAACTAATAAAAGTTAATAGGATTCGAAGTTAATAAGATCCTGCAGTTCAAACACAAACAACATAAATATCCTTTGTGCATAAGACGCTCCAAGTTGTTCCCATTGGTTGATTAGGTGCTTCGTCGGATGACGTCATTTAGCCTAACAAATCTCTGTCACAAAACTATCCCCAGCGTGAAATTACAACTCCTTGCCTTCCGGACTGAACGGAAGAGCAGTCTTTCCCCATTAGTCCGACCAGATTTTACGCATTCTTGTTGCAAACATTTCTTTAGTGTCATTTTGATAGTAATATATTCTATTTTCTATTTCTATCGATATATATTCTATTTTCTTAAATTAACATTTCGGGTTCACAAACCAGTACTATTTACTTAAAAAGGCCTCAGGGATTCTGAAAATTTAATTTTTGATTCCTCTCAGGAAGGTAGATGTGCACCGTTTTCATTTATAAGATTTCACTTTTTCCGAACTTTTCATCGGTTTTTAAGAACCCCTCTTTGAACACATTTTAAGTTTCTGCCAAGGGTTCTCACTGCAATCCGGACCCCTACCTGTGCATAAATGATGAGGACATCCCAGCCGGTTGCCTACACTCCTTCGCGGGAATATTGCTTTCGCCCCTCTCCCCATCCCCCTCGCCTTTCATGGTTCCATGCCACAACTATCATCCCAGCTCCCCCACGCCCCCCCTCCCAATGGCAGAGGGGATTTTCTCTTTAATAGGTTGTCGTGGCAAGTTATCTTCGCGGCGTAATGCTCTCCTTAAATGTTGAAACACGATCTCTTTCCCCACAAACAAGCTTCAGTTCCGTCGAAAAAAACGGATACGACTACTTTGGACATGGGATAGCATTACCAGCGCTCCCTTCCCCCGGCGTCATCCCCTCACCCACCCCAATCCCCTTTCAGCCCCCCCCCCCGCCGGCCCAACCGTGAATTCAACCCCCGGGTGAGGAGAGGGTGGTACGGGGGACTGATGTGGGCGGGGAAGGGGGAGGTTAAAATCCGGCGTGTTCGGCAATGGCGAGGGAGAGGCCCTCGGGGTGTGTTTCCCGCTAGTGTCTTGGGAGTCCTATTCCCACCCCTCCCTCCCGGTCGCTATGATAGATTGAGGAGGGGATCCCTGGGATAGTGGGATGAAAATGGTGAGTGCGTAGGGATGGGTGTGGGTGGGAAGAATGGGAGACGCAAAGATAAACGGAAAGGTTCGCAAGCGATGTGAGTGCCTGAGGAGGGGGGGGGGTGGAGATGAAGGGGGGGAAGTTGCGGGGTGGCGGGTGGAAAGGCGAGTACATGGAGCAGGGATGAACAGTAAACGAGGGGATGGAGCCGAGGTTTTTTGCGCACTGACTGCTTTATGTTGATTACTATGCCACGGCACGCTACGTATATTCTCCCTCTGCTATGGCTGATGTTGTATGCAGATGGCGCATTACACTTATTTAGTTGAACTACTATCAATATAGAAGAAAGGGGAAGAAAACTCCAATGGCCGTAAGGATTTAAGTCAATCCTTACGGCCATTGGAGTTTTCTTCCCCTTTCTTCTTTATTGAGAGGCCGTAGAGCTCATTATTTCTTGCTATACTATCAATATCTATCTAAAAGTTTCAATGTTTCTACGCTCCAATACCCCTTTCAACCTATGGGTTGAAAAATATTGAGTGCTCAATTATAATCGTAAATGACTTAGGGTAGTATATTTTCTACGAGATATCTGACAATATTGTAGTTATCGCTAATAATCAATCATACTATATCTTGAAGGAAAATCTCGCGGATATGAATAATAAATTCAAAGGGAAAGCGACATAGCGCTATCGAGCAAAAACACAAAGAAACACATTTAAAAGAAACTCACACGTATCCAGAACCTTCGGTGGACAAACCACCATCCTCTAGGGAAAGCTGAGTTCCTTCTTTCTCTAGAGGAAGGTGTTTGGCCGCCGTGAAGTCGTTATACGCGTCAGCTTCATTTGTATCTGTTTCTCTGTGTTTTTTCGCTAATGTTACTACGCGTCTCCTTTTAATTTATATATATAAATATATAAATATATAAATATATAAATATATAAATATATAAATATATAAATATATAAATATATAAATATATAAATATATAAATATATAAATATATAAATATATAAATATATAAATATATAAATATATAAATATATAAATATATAAATATATAAATATATAAATATATAAATATATAAATATATAAATATATAAATATATAAATATATAAATATATAAATATATAAATATATAAATATATAAATATATAAATATATAAATATATAAATATATAAATATATAAATATATAAATATATAAATATATAAATATATAAATATATAAATATATAAATATATAAATATATAAATATATGAATATATAAATATATAAATATATAAATATATAAATATATGAATATATAAATATATAAATATATAAATATATAAATATATAAATATATATATATATATATATGTGTGTGAATATGAGGAAGTAAATGAGGAAACGAGGAAGTACTTGGCATGGTGGGCGAAGAGAGGGGTTTGTTGGGAGAATCCTATGGAGGCAGGAAAAATAAATAGATGAAGAGCGTATTGAGCGGTAGTGGTATGTTGAAGAATGTAATAGAGGGGAGAATTGTAGGCAAACGTGGAAAGGGAGGAACAGGATAGGGATGTTGGATGGGATGAAATGAGGAGGGAAGTAGCCAGAGATAAAGAGGTTCCTGATTTGGAGAAGGTTGCTGGATTGTGTTTTTTCTCAGGACTCACAAAATATTTATTTGGTAGTTGTGCCCATCCAAAAACCTACATTAGCCGGTAGATTACCTTATAATAAATAATAATAATAAATATATATATATATGTATATATACTTATTTATTTATTTATTTATTTAAAGCAAACGAAGGAGCGAGATGGCGTTGACCAACACAATTCGTATACTCGTATATAGATAGAAACACGAAAAAAGGATCCTCTTAAGAATTCTGTATTTCTGTGCCTCATAATATTTCAGAATACATGGAAATACCTTTTCTTATGTTTCTATCAATATTTGTATTAGACATCTCGTTCCTTCGTTTGTCCTGCTTCTTGCTGTACGTGCGTATAATTTGCGTGTACCTATTTTTTTACAAAAATGTATGACTGTTTCCATGTTGTCCTTCCCTCTTGTGTATACGTCCATTTCTCCGGCATTTTCCTCGAAAGCTTAATTGGCAGAGATAGTCAAACTTACGTGGATTTAGTTTCGCTCAAGTGAATTTTTTCTATTACTTTGGAGTCCGCACCCTTCTTACCTTCCCCACCAGCATTGTTTGTCCTCATATGTGTTTTTATTCATTTTCCCCATATATTTCATGCATATACACCATACATGTACTTCATATTTTACATGTAAATGGATGTCTAAAATTATGTACACATGTGCGAACATATATTTATGTATTTTTATTTAATATGCTCGTATGTGCATATATATATATGTATATATATATATATATATATATATATATATATATATATATATACGATGAAGAGAGACTATCGTCTCTCTTGAAGAAGGCCTCTGAGAGGGCCGAAAGCTCGAACAATTTACCGTGTGAGTGTCCTTTTAAATGTTGCTATTCTATTCTATTTGTGTTATATTGTGTCAGCCCATTATTATATATATATATACGTATTTTTTTTTTTTTTTAGTAATCTACCGGTTAAGGTAGGTTTTTGGACGGACACAACTACCAAACAAATATTTTATTACTCTTAACAAAACACAAAATCAATCATCCTACTCTGTATCAAGTCCCTCTTCATCACTGAGTACTTCCTTCCTCCCTTCATCCCGTCCAGCATCCCTATCCTGTTCCTTCCCTTTCCTCTTTTGCCCAACATTCTACCCTCTATCACAGTCTTCAACATCCCACTGCCGGTCAACACCCCCTTCATCCACTTTTCCTGCCTCCATAGGATTGCTCCCAACAAACCCCTCTCTTCGCCCACCATACCAAGTACTTCCTCATTTGTTTTCTTCTCTGTCCATTTCACCTTCTCCATTCTTCTCCACACCCACATTTCAAAAGCCTCCAACCTACGTCTATCCTCCTGCTTCAATGACCACGTTTCCGCTCCGTACATAGCTACGCTCCATATCAAAGTTTTTACGAGTCTTTTCTTAACATCCTTACTCAAAGTCCCTGTCATCAACTCCCTCCTCCTTGTGAAAGCCTCTTTGCCTAGCGCAATTCTTCTCCTTACGTCCCTACTACTTTGACCGTGTTGGTCCAAAACACTACCGAGATACGTAAACTGTTCTACCTGCTCTAGCTTTTGCCCTCCTATTTTAATGTTAAGCTTGGCCTTTTTCTTTCTAGAAAATCGCATAACCTTTGTTTTCTTAATATTGATTCTCATCCCATACCTGTCGCACTGAATTTCCAATTCACTAAGCAATGCTTGCAGCCCCTTGGCTGACTGACAAACTAAAGCTTGGTCATCAGCAAACCTAACTGATTTTACGAATTCCCCGCCCACTTTCATTCCTACCTCGAGTTCTTCCCATGCCTCTTTGATCATTTCTTCTGCGTACAGGTTGAACAGCAACGGTGATAATGGGCAACCCTGCCTTACACCCCTTCCTAACACTGCCCATCCTGACTCCCCGTTTCCCACCCTCACCTGAGCAGTCTGAGACATGTACATGTTGCGGATTAGCCTCCTTTCCCTCCAATCTATTCCTATTTTCTGCAATATACTCATTAGTTTTTCCCAATTTACTCTATCAAACGCTTTTTCGAAATCTACGAAACAGGCAAATACCTCCTGGTTGTGTTCTATATTCCTCTCGATTAATAATCTCATTACTGCAATGGCCTCACGCGTACCTCTCCCCTTCCTAAACCCAAACTGATCATCCCCTAAGTAATCATTTGCCCTACTCTCTATCCTTTTGTTTATGATCCTGAGAACAACCTTAGCTGCGTGGGATATCAAACTAATTGTCCTATAGTCCTCACATGACGTGGCCTTTACCTTTTTCGGAATAGGAACTAAAACTGATCTCACAAAGTCTTCCGGCCAGATTCCCTCCTCATAAATACTACGGATCAGCCCATATAGCCTCTTCCTCCCACATTTTCCCAAGCATTTCAAAAGTTCCACGGGAATGTTATCTACCCCCACGGCCTTATTTAGTTTCATCTCCCTTAATGCCCTTTCTATCTCATTGTCTAGTATGCCTGGACCTAAGCTATCTTCCTCTACGTCATGTTCCTTTTCAATGTCTAACTTTGTTGGTCTAAGCTCTTTACTATACAGTTCTTCTACATATTCCTTCCATCTCTCTTGGATCTTTCCTGCGTCAACTATTACCTTACCGGCCTTATCTCTAACTGCTATCGTTGATCTCCCTTTCTTACTTCCCGATAAAGATTTAACTATGCTGTAAAGCGCACCGATTTCCCCCTTCCTCTGCAGACTTTCCATATCCTCGCACTGCGTCTTCCACCATGCTTCCTTTGCTTTATTTGTTGCCCGCCTCAATTTATTGTTCAATTCTTTGTACTTCATTTTGCCTAATTCTGTATTTATATTCTTCCATTTTCGCCGCTCATCCATTTTTGTAATCATCTCATCCGTGATCCATGGTTTACGAGTCCTTTTAGCGTTAACTGTTCCAATAGTGTCTTTTGCCGCTTTAGACAACCCTTTTTTGATACATTCCCATTTTTCTTCAATAGTACTTAGCTCTTTACCGTCCTCCATGATTTTCTCTACCGCCTGTTTGTATTCCTTTCTTTTCAACCCATTTAATGCTTCTACATTCCATTTTCTAATTCGCCGCCCCTGCCTTATCTTTTTAAAACGTACGCTACATTTCATAACAACTAAATTGTGGTCTGAGTCCGCATCCGCTCCCGGGAAGCTGTGGGAATTTATCACACTGTTCCTAAACCTGTGTCTAACCAGGATATAATCTAGCTGATATCTTCCCAAGTCACCTGGCATTTTCCATGTATACCTGCGTCTTTTGTGGTGTCTGAACCAAGTGTTGGTGATAACTAAGCCCTGTCTCCTGCAGAACTCAACTGCTTTCTCCCCGCGGTCATTCCTCGTGCCTAAACCGTAGTCCCCCACCTCATCACCATCTCTTCCTTCGCCTACTGTCGCATTCCAATCCCCCATCACTATCAAATGTTTCCCTGCAGGAACACATGCAATCATGTCCTCTAACTGATCGTATATCCTATCGACCTCTTCTTCCTTATGGTTGCTCGGTGGCATGTATACCTGGATAATAACTAAGTTCGTGGGTTCTGCTTTTATCTCCACTAGTAGTATTCTATCCGTTACCTGCTCTATGTTGACTACGCTTCTTCCTACCTCTTCATTTAATACTATGGCAACCCCTCGTTGGCTCTCGTCCCCGCCGCTGTATATTATTCTATAATTATCACTCCAGTAGTCCCCGCTATCCTTCAATCTTACCTCGCATAGACCTAAAATATCGATATTTCCCCTTTCCATCTCTCGCTTAACATTCTCCAATTTCCCTGTCCTCATCATTGTCCTAACATTCCACGTTCCTATTCTAACTAATTTGGTCTTCTTCTCCTGCGTCTTCTGTCCTGCTGCTGCTGGTTTTCCATTGCAAGGGTTTCGTGAGATGACGACAGCGGAAGCCTTGCCTACCCCGCTGCCGGGCACGACACACGGCCGATTTGGCCGAGCCCCGTGGTTGCCAGGACTCAAAATATCTCTATTGTCCATCATATTGTTCTTGGTAATGATAATTGAGGTGGTTTCCCGTTGCCTTCCTAAATAGTGTTTTTAACGTGACACCATCACTTACTGGCCGCCCCACTGGGGTCAGACGCCATTGCAGCCGCCTCACTGAGGAACAGACGCTGCGTGGACTACCTTTCGTCTGGCTCCTAACCTTCGACCTATCTGGCATGGGTGACCCTACCAGGAGCAATTTTTATTACTCCCGCCAGTACAGCTCTAGGGGTCATCGGAACGCACAAGCCCTTCCACCACGTCAAGGTTGTAGTCCGGGGAGGGATATATACGTATATATACGTATATATATATATATACACACATATAAATGTATATATACACACACACACATTTAAACACGAAAACCCGCCATACGGCGAACAAATATTCATTCAAACGGATATGAACATAATGAATAGGGATAGGAACACATATGAAAGACAAACACAGGGGAGGTTGGGAAGGCGGAATCGAACAGGTAACAAGTGCAATAATATTTCCTTGGTCGGGACTTGAACCACGGATCTTTCAACTGGCCGATGCTTTAACCACTTGACTTTATTTCATTTATTATCTCTTAGTTTATGTGTGATTATGTGTTCTGAATCGTGTTGATTTGATCCACTCTGGTGACATGAAGCCTCGGTCAAATCCACAGGAATGAAACCGTAGTTTGGTTTGGCAGGAAGCTGACCTAATACGAAGAAGCCTTCCATGCCGTGCCGCGTGAAATTCACCCATCAGGGTAGAGGAGGCGGTTCCATTCTCTGTCAAATCCCTTGTTCTCGCGTCCTGACAGCAAAATAGATAAAACCCCTGACAGGAGCTTGCACCATCTACCTGGTTATTTTTGTCAGCTGCGTGCATCAGCCACGTTAAAGCGATCGACAAACACGCTGCGGTGGATAAATAAAATTAGTTTGATTTTTTGAAAAGGGATGGAAAGTGAAAATTCAATAGAAGGGGATAAAAATCTGAGTTAGTTTTGAGATGTGTGAGTCGAACGATGGAGAAGGGTTGAATGGCGCTCCATCCCCCGTGTCCCTTCCCGATGCGGCGGGAAGGAGAAAGCCCGAGGGATGAGCGGATGGTGTTATTTAACATCAATCAGTTCCCATCAGTCATAAGGTCGTGCAAATATTTGCGACCTTTCGGGGAAGATATTATCCTTGGAATCGTACACGCACAAAGCACACAATTGATCCGCTTCAATTGTTTGTTATTGCTAAAATGAGAAAGGAAATACCCAGCTTTCACGCGATCGTTGTGAGAATCTCGCCAATCACGAAGAGAGATCACCAAACTAAATTTTAGAAAGAAGTGTACTGACTGTAACCTAGTATTTGGTATCTGGAACGCTCGAGGAAGTACATTTATACATTTTAATACTGTATTTGCCGTCTATTACGGAGTGATTAAGTGCAATAAATAGACCCCCACAACGTACGGTAAATTTGAGTAATTATGCTCATATTTCACCACGGACTAACGCGAAATAAACGAGGTTCAGTATATCATCAATATAACTATGACTATTTATACCAGGTCTGTACAAAAGAAAGATGAGAATGGTCTTTCTACACGTGAACTGCTTGACGGTTCAAAATCAGTGAGGAGTCGCCTTGAACCGGCGTCTGTGAGTAGCAAACACCGCTTTACTCGTAGCAGTATCTCGCTTGTCTCCGCACAACAGCGATTCTTGTCTGATCTTGCACGCGCTTGCAGTACAAATTATTTTGTCGGATAGAATGAAAGGCGTTGAAAACGTGTTCCACGTGTGCACGTTGTTTGTTTTTTTCATCTTTATGTTTGTCCCATGCGTGCATGGCAAGGTATTGAATATTTTAAGCTGGTTTCGGGACCCGCTTATGATGTGTATGGATATGAAAGGGAAGGGGAATAAATTTGAGGTGAAAGGAGAGAAGAAAGGAATGGAGTAGGAAAATTTACTATGAAAAACGAAAGAGGGTATTAGTAATTGAAAAGAAGAGGAAGAATAATGCGAGATGGAGGAATGGGAGGGAGCGGTGAGTGGATGATGGTGCGGAAAAAAATGAAGCGGATCACTAAGAAGAGAGTTGAGTGGTTGGGGATGGATGGGGTTGGGGTAGGGGGAGGGTGGGAGAGAGAGTTAGAGGGAATGGGAGGAGTGCTGCGGTGGAGAAGGAGCTTGAGGGTTGAAAGGAGACAAGCGGTGGGCGTTCGGGCGAAGGTCGGGGAAGGAGGGAGATTTCGGGGTTGTCGCTGAGAGAGACGCGGAGTGTGGGACACAATGGAACAATGAGACCATTATGACTATGACGAACGGTTCGGTCGGGATTGCAGCCTCGGGGTGATAAAAGGGTTAACCCCGTCCCGTCGATGATTCCTTGAAAGCGATTCCAGTCGACTGCATATTGATGAGAAGCTGTAAACACCTCCAACTTCCCCGTGCTCATCCCTAATTCCCAGCATTTGGTCACAAAGCTCCTCTCTATAAACCTATCTCGTGCCCAGTGCAATATCTGAGGAAAAAAGTGGTTGGGGATTTAATCACCGGCGGTAGAGTTCCATCGGGTAATATTTATGTATTAGGACAGTCACAGGATGTCAAAAACGTTCTGTTTTCATGGTATATGTGTTGGAAGCAATTTAATTGAATTAACATGTGTTATTCTCGACACTCACTCAAATTCATTTACATTTGTTGCATCGTGAGGAAATATTAAGGACCCTCATGCTAATATTTCGATTCTCCTTTGATTTCCTTGAATGGCATTGTTTTGAAGTAAAACGCGGAGAAGATGTGGTGACCGATATTCACTTTACAAAAAGAACAGGAATATTTGCGGAAGTATTCCTATCTTTCCCTTCTCTCGTTAGCAAAAGCACAGCCCTGTTTCATTTTTCACAATTTTTAATGAACATGCCATGACACGCTTAGCCTCCATCCAATTTATACGTAGAAGTCCACATTTCTCGGTCACTTTTACTGAAGTGTGTTCGCCTCTATTGAAGTTCCTTGGAAATGTCTGCTATCCGTCGATGTACATCGATGGGATTCGAAAATTGAAATATGGTCCATTCGAAGGTGTTTAGGGAAAAATAACCGAAAGAGAAATAAAATGTTAAATTCCTCATTTTAAAGGATTTTTTTTTATAACCTCCATTTGTTAATTTTCAGGTGCACAGAAAAAGTTATGACTTCAGTGGAGAGGTTTATATATATATATATATATATATATATATATATATATATATATATATATATATATATATATATACTATATATATATATATTCGTTCACATGGGAATAGATATAAAGAAAAGGGATTGGAAAACATGTTAAGAACGTACACAGGAAAGGTGGGGAAAGCGGAATCGAGCAGATTACAAGCGCAAAAATATTTTCCTCGATAGATCAAGTGGATATACCATCGGCCGGGCTAGTCGAAAGATCCGGCGTTCAAGTCCCGGTCAAGGAAATATTTTTGCGCTTGTGATCTAATCGATTCCGCTTCTCCCACCTCTCCTGTGTACGTCCTTTATGTTTGCTTTATCCTATCTTTTCCTATCCTCTTTTTACTATCGATTTTCATGGGAATGAATATTTGTTCGCCGTAGGGCGGGATTCCGTGTTTGGAAAAAATATATATATATTTATATATAAAAAAAACCATAAACGCAGTAATCAACCCGAAGGTCGGTTTGGTACGTGATGGTAGAGTTCACCCAGTACTAAGCCCGACGGCGTGTGTAATTCCGCGTGTGCGCGACCCGCATTTATATATATATATATATATATATATATATATATATATATATATATATATGTATGTATGTGTGTGTGTGTGTGTGTGTGTACACACATACACATGCGTGCATATATGCATATACTTGCAATTCGCTATATATTTTTCGGCTCTCTGGTTAGAGTGACCGAGGTATTGGTAACTAACGGTATAATTTACATTATTTACCACTAAAATTGCTTACGTTTGCAAATAATGTGCAGGATTCATTAAGTATGGTTCCTAGGTGTTTTTTTCATAATACCGTTCTAAAAACCACTTAAGAGTTTTTTCTATGCGTCTTTTATATTCTCATTAAGTTTGACGGGCTGTATATTAGTTGGTAAAATATCATGCATCCACATCAGGTTAAATGGAGAGTGACTGAGGAGAGAGTCCTAGACACCTTCTCATTCCTCCCCCCCTTGGTAAGCATTACCAAGACAGTCTGCTTTCGAAATGGGCAACCCAGCTTCGATCCAATTCCCTTCCACCCTATCTCCACCTACAACCCCGTCCCTATCCCAATGGCCTCTCTTCATCAATCTGCTTGTGGCCCTCGACCAAATGATCCAGCAGTATTGTGTATGATATTTAGCAAATGAGGATTCCACCAAAGAGCGAAAAGGATTTTTCTATGATTAAACGAAATTGTTGGAAATACAATGACGGTGTCTTAAAAATGGTCATCAAATGGTTCTTGGTAGTTATGCCTGGTCCCATTTATTTCACTTTGCTAGCTATTGGCCTAACGTTTCCTGAAAGCCAACTCCTGCATTCTTTGCTTAAAAGTTACATATTTTATTGTTTTATTTATCCACTGTAATTTACTTTGTGTATGTGTAGGTGCATATAAATTTATATATGTATGTATCGATACATATCTTTTTTAAGAAACGCACCTCTGTGCGTAATGCATGTACGTCAGACTTTATGTATTTAAGTGACTGCACAAGTATAGGTATTGTGTATGGATGTACTAATAAGTTAATTTGGCATTATATAATGTACATGATGATAGGTTAAATGGAAGAAGGGACAATTCAGTCTCAATTTCGCCCTAGTAAAGATTCTCACTATCTGTCTACCTCCTTGTTATAGAAAATACGAAATTTGATGGGGCCGTTCAACGGATTATAATTTTTTCTATCATTTAGAAAAATCAGACATTTTCGATATTTTTTCCTTCTTTACACTGTCACATGGAACAGCAATCAAAATGGGACGGAATCTAGCTAAAACTTCTAAAAATGTTTAAACAATAAAAAAACTAAAAAGAGAGGCGTGTATCTATGCAATTATAATGTGAAAAACGCCTTAAGCATTGATAGAAGACGTTTTTAAATCACCTGATTTCCCAAAACAGTTTATCAGTTAGGCGGAAATTATGATCAAGCAGTATGCTCGAATGCGTTTATGGAGACAGAGTTGAAATGTAGCCAAATGTATAGAAAAGTTCAAATAATCGTGGGAATGAATACAACAGAATTATGTATATAGATTACTCATTTTTTTGCACATTGTAAATTGTAATGCACTCAGAGCATGGTGATCATCGCTACCTGAATCTCATTACATACCTACTGTGACAAAATGAGAGTTCGAAGTTTTTTTCCCGGCAATGGAAACAAAAATTATTATCCATAAAACGTTGGCTTTTGGTCTTCTGAATCCGATCACGTTTGGATTGATGCATTTACATGAAAAAATCGGGATAAATTCGACCCACATAAAAGGGGATTGCCATATAAACTACCGCAAATCGCAATTTTCATTCAAAAGAATCCATCCCCGGTCCCATAGATGGGCGGCTCTCTCCTTTTCATGGTTTCCAGCCATAGCAATAATCCCCACCCACCATTCTGGCAACTATGCTGTCGAATCACTCCCACTCCACCCCCCTCCACAGCCCCCCGCCTTCCAGACTCGCTCGTACTCGGATGTCACGTAGTTACCGTTTGAAACCGACAATTCCCAGCGGCCGTATCGCTAAAATCACGGGGTCGGGACCGAAACTTTAGACCCGGAGAGCGACGCCCTTGACACCGTCGCTTGGCGGAGATGTTAGGTCGAATTTACGGGTACGTTGCACGAGTGGATAGGCTGGCAGAAGGCCCCACAATCAAGACCCCCGCGACACACAAAGAACCCTTTACGCGGCAGCTCTCAAGTTTAGGGTGAGAAGGCGGATAGCCCTCAGGGCTGAGGAGCGTGGGGAGGATGAGGATGGGGGGTGGAGGGAAGGGGGGACAGGGAGGAGAAGCAGGGGTGGGGGGGGGACGTGAAAGGGAGATGATGAGGCAAAGGGGGGAAGTTTTTAGGGTGCATACATATATGGATTAACATGTATGTATGTATACATGCAGCAGTCTCCGATGCCCTCCCCCCACCCTCCGCCTAAATTCGCTCCTTTCTCCCCAAGTCCCTCCCCCTTGCTCCGGAAGTGAAAGGAGGAAGGATCTTCTCCGGAGTGCTCACGTAGTAAGCCGGCGGTTGCGTGGATACGGTTCAAGGAAGGAAGGAGGAACTTAAGATGGTTGGATTGCGGCGTGGGCTTAAAAGATGGCAAGGCAGATAAGCGAGGGCATACAGGAGAAATTGAGATGGGGTTCATTCCGTTCTCGCCTTTTTTATCCATATGAGTTATCGAATTGAACAATTATCTGATAAAAATGAAAAAAAGCTAGTTTGATTTGTGCAATAGTGTTCGGTCGATGGCCGGAAGATGCGGGTTTATATTCAAAATATGAATCTATGCCTTTTTTTTTGTTGCCTGATTTGTCACTTTTTTATTTCACTTGTTTTCGTTATTTAACTGAATGCCAATGACGTCAAATGCGAATCTCCTCTCCAAATCGTCGTTTACTTATTCCTTTCCTTACGGTTTTCTCACAATTTTGCATATCTTTCTACGCTCTTCGTACTCATGCATAGTGATTGTATGTCAATTGTTATTATTTAGTTATTTTCTACATTATTTAGCACTCATATGTGATTGCATGTTCATTGAATGTATTTGACGATGGGTTAGATGGAAGAAGGGACTGCCTTGGTCTAAATCTCTCCCGAATAAAGCCGTTATACGAGCTGGTATTATTATTATTTTACTTAGTCCTAGGCTCACTTTTTTTCTATTTATATTTGCTTCCCAGTCGCTTAATCGTCTTGACCCGATTACGTATTTGACCTCAATTTGATGTTCTTTTTGTTTATTATTAATTTAATAATTATATGCAGAGCTTTTCGTTATTTGCACCCTTCACGCGTTGTAAACTTAAACTTCTCAGGAAATTCCACGCTATCGTCATCAAAGCCACTCAAAAAAAGGTATTAGTAAATTAAATATTCTCTTTAATTCATACGTGTACGTGCCATTGAACTGAATGTTGCAAAAGCTTCACAAAAATTTAATAATTTCCGAAACGGTTCGGGTTTTAATTTCAGCGTTTGAATTTTTTTCATAAAAGTGAACATTTTTTAAATTTAGTATTTTCTCGGGTCTTGTCGATGAAATGAAAAAAATGCTAGGTACTCGAATGTTTTTCCAACCAATTTGGAACACCATCCAGTGGTTTTACGGTGCCTTATCACAGCAATGAATCTTAAAGTTGTTTGATATAGTGGAACTCATCCCGAATCAAAAGATACGGTAATTGAAATTGATGAATTCGGATTGGAGAGAGCAGGTGCCTTTTTCTGTGCCGCCTACGTCCTTCTAGGAAGATCTCATACCCTAATGCTCAAACAGCTTAGGGATTTGACATCAGTAATTGGATTAACTATTTTTAACTTGCCGAGCACCAGTTTAGGAAAGCGATCTATATAAGGTAACAGATTAAAATGCATGAACAAATTAAGGGGTTGTGCAAATTTGTCAGTTTAACAAAAATTAATAGAATTTAGTGGTATACTCGTACAGAAAAAAAATAATTCACCACAGACAGCAAATTTGTTCCCTGGTCCTTTCCTGTTTCAATAGCAAAATCTTATCACTGATTATTTCTTAGGGACGTAAGGGAAAATACCTGAGTGATCCGATATCGTAGATACTAAGACAAACTTATCTATGATGCATTCATACTACATTGATTGAATTTTTATTTAGACTATTGCATTATTTTCAACCGTCTAAAAGCAACTGTTTTTTAGAAAAGATTTAAAATTCACTGTTTTTTGGTTTTTTGTAAGTTTCTAAGTTTTTACTAAGTTTCAATTTCTAAGTTTTGTTCACGCAAGGCGAGATGTTGAGCTGCTAACATTATTTACGAGTATATACTTGCTTGATTCTTTCTCTGCAAAATTTAAATAAGTTGAAACGTGTCTTCTAATCATTCGGGAGGGTTTAGTGTTGTTTCCCAGAACTTTAAAGTATTTTGAATTTCCATCGTTCGTTTCAAGAGTTGTTTGGTACGCTCGACGCCGCAAGGGTAGCCAAGAACCGAGTAACAGCGTTGCAGACAGACAGATAAGAAAGATGTTTCTTTCTCCTTTTTCCAATCTAAACAAATGGCTGCTGTCGAGTCGAACAACTTTGCTTCTTCGAGTCGCTACGTGATTCCACAGGAATAATTGGGAACAACAAACTTTACGTGGAGTTCGCACTGCGAGGGATGAGGACGTGTAAGCGAAATAAAACCTCAGTCCACGGTGTAACTGCGAATACGTTCGATCTCGGGGCACAATGCTTCAATCGGAAGAATCGAGGTAGAAAAGGGCTCCGGGGGATGAAATTTCAAGAATAAATCCAAAGGACGAGAAAGGGAGAATTTTCTGGGGGTCCAATTTTTCTTTTGTTTTTTTTTTACTTCTCTGTGGGAAACCATGAAATGGAAGGAATAATTTGAAAAGAAGAAAGTTGAAATTGGATTTTCTATGAGTAATTGATACAAAGAGACGAGGAGATGGGAGGGAAAGAGAGAGAGAG
Source organism: Hetaerina americana (assembly GCF_022747635.1). Taxonomy (NCBI): domain Eukaryota; kingdom Metazoa; phylum Arthropoda; class Insecta; order Odonata; family Calopterygidae; genus Hetaerina; species Hetaerina americana. The sequence continues at coordinate 107,859,541 of NW_027286763.1, forward strand.
ATAATAAAAAAGGGGGGAAAGCAGGAGACAAGCAGTGGAGGGAGGCGAATGGAGATCGGAAGGAAATTGTGTGTAGAGAGAGAGAGAGGTGGGGGTAGGGAGGGAGCCCAAGATGGAGTGGAGTTTTCAAAGTCGGGGTGCAACGGAATATAGGAATGGGGGAAAGGTAGAGGGAGTGGCGGTGAGGGAGAGGCAAAGCGAGGGAGAGGTAGAGAGGGGGACGGGGGTGGACTACGAAGAGGGGGATGAGAGTGGGCGGGCGGGCGAGAGGTCGAAGAAGTGGAGGCGGGGAGGTAAGAATTTTGTCCTCGGATCGGAGGGTGGCGCCACCGCGGCGCCATTGTACTGTGCATAGATAACGGGGTGGAAGACGATTTTGGATGGGAGGGGGGACGGGGTTTTTCAAGGAGCCGCGCTCATTTTCCGTGCGATTTTTACGATACTCATCAGAAAGCATGGAATTCAGAATGGCGTCTTCACGGGAGGATGAGGAGTTAGGTGAGAGCAGGAAGTTGGAGCTCCTGGACCGCGGTCTCTGGGACTCTCCCGCGGTCGTGGGCTCTTCGGCATGAGTTTCCAGACGATGCTGGTAAGGGTGAAGGGTTACAGCACGCGTATAGCCGCGTTCGTGTGCCCTTAATTTAATATGTGAGTGCTCACGCCATCGTTGTCTTTTCGGATAGGTGCATTGTGATGTTTTTATGGAATCTTTGAAAACCTCCACAGATTTTTCAAAATCGTGTGAAAATTCGCCCTTATATCCATTTTTGTATCGCAAATCGCATTTTGGTCTAAGAAACATTTTGTAAGTATTTGTTTGTCCGTCTCGAGGAATCTCGGATTAATACCGCATTTTATTCTTTCTTTAACATGTTTTTTATCTCTTGGCAATGGGAATGGTTATGTCTGCGGTACCATTATTTTTATCTCATTACGATGCAAAGAAATCTTCAAAAATCGGTCACTTTTTCCGTAGATGTTTAACTTATCCTCCTTATGCTTTGACATGATGACATTGTTTACGTAATCTAAGTTCAAAATAAAAACGAATTGCTATAAAAATTACCCTTGCGGTTTTTTGTATCTTTTACAATTGCACATCTTTCAAAGATATTTTTTGAAGGGACCTAACCTGAACAAGTTCACCCGTAAAATCGAATACCTTGCTTTCGATACCTGCATATGTTTTGATATACGTAAGGTAGAAGAAGTTAAAAATGAAAACCATTATTCGATATTTAATTTAAAAATTGAGTAAGAATGAAGGAGCCAGTTCGAAAGACTTGACCACACAATGTATAAAAAAGCGAACAACAAAACTGTAAGAAATTCAATACAATGGAGATACGTTTGAACCAACGTCAGTTTGCTCTTCAGTTATTTATCTTTCATTTCATGATTATGTTATTTGTATAAATTAAAATTTAATATCATTACAATGCAACTATTTCAGAAAATGCATATTAGCGGCGTTTCTTCGTCAAAAAGTTATTGTCGCGGCATCTCCCGCAGCTTCTTGAAACTCACATCATTAACTCCCGTGTGTCTAGCAATCACAATTGCTATATTTTCTTGCACATAGAGGCATAGTTTTGGGACTTTTAAAGTATTCCCAATGCCAGAGGATGCTGGGAAAAAGTTGAAAATACATCTTTTAAATAGAAAGGAGCATCATTTAGCTTAATTTTTTTCATGTGAATGGAAAATGTAATTTATATTGCGTCTTTTTGAAATGCTTTATTTAATGGCAATTTAATTATTTCGAGGATATTTGTTTTTTAGGAAACTCTTCTAGAATATGATGAATAGAAACCATCCTCAACAACTGACCACTCCATTCTTTCATTTCGTTAATTCGCAATGCTTCTTGAATTGTGAGCTGAAAGTAAATTTAGTTATCTTCGTACGATATCCGCAAGTGACCACTTGCCGATTCTGTTTCGATCATTTAAGCATACATTTGCTCTTACTAGTAGTTCAAGTAGACTCTAATATTGTCACATTCTATACCTGAATTGTCTCGCTAGCAAACACGAAATCACGACATACATGCCGTGAGTGTACATTTGTACGGATTCTTATTTTAGGAGTAACCTTCTTTTCAACATTCCAATCAACTAAAAAAACTAACACAGAAACACTGTGCGAATCTTCACGGCCGCCCCAGTAACTTTCATCTTCTCGGCAAAAGTTACGCCGGGGTAGGACTCTCCCACATTTTGCAGGAGTTGATTCCGAAATTTCCTCTGTCTTTTTTTCAGTTTTATAAACAAAGAAATGGTGCGGCATTTTCAATCTGCGTTGAAAACATGTCATTTGCATTAGTGCTTTAAAAATGAAGCAATCCAAAAAGTAAAAATCCTTTTTTATTCCACCAATCCGTTCCTTGTCGCAAACGACTTTTCTCGGTAGGTACCACGGGAGGGAAATGGGTTTTTTTTCTGAGTGTGAGGGAGAGAAAAGGAGAGGATGAGAGGGTAGCTGCGCACTCCTCCCTCCATATCTCCCTTTCTCTTGTCCTTTGCCTAGCTTAACTGATCCCTCTGGAGGGAGCGAGGCGCGCAAAGAGAGGGCCGCTCCGTTGCTCACTTCCGGCGAATCACAGTCAAAGCACTCCGATTTTTGCGGAAACCGGCAGATTTGTCTCTCGGGCATGAGATGAAGCGAGAGGGTGGAACGTGGGAGAGGACGGAGGGGGGGAGAGATTGAAAGAGTTCCACGGAGAGGAAGAGGGAAGCAGACATCACTCGACTCTCGAAGCGCGGCGGATGGAGCAATAACCATAACCCGCGGCGGATAATTTATTCCCGAAAAAAGGAGTCGCGCGGGCGGAGGGTGGGGGTGGGTAGGATGTGGGTGGTGGGCGAAAGTCATGAACAAAAGCGAATCCCAACATCTCCGGAGTAGGAAACCCATCAGGGGACTCGCGGGGGGGAGAAGGGAGGGTGGGGGAAGAGGATGAACGGGAAGGTCGGGGGAGAGGGTGGAGACGGGGATTCGGCTTTTTGGATGAAGTCCCGATTGTCGAAGGGTGGCGAGGTGAAGAAAGAAAGAGGCCGTCGGAAGTAAAGACGGAGGAAGGATGCAAAGAGAATGAACTTATGAATGATAATCTTTAGCATTGCCCTGTAATTATAAATATGTACGAGGTCTGTCCAATAAATACTTCAACTGAGGCCATAAAAAATTTATTTTGCAAAATTTAGTCTACATCGATTTTGTTCATTTCAAATTACTCTCTATTTGTTGCTATGCAATTATTCCATCCTCTTTTCCACAGTTTAAATCACCCTTGGAAGTCCTTTTGGCAGGAAGGCTTTTTACTTTTCTCATCGTTTCTTGTTTTATTGTGTCCACATCTTCCCAGTGATGTCCCCTCATCACATTTTTGGATTTCGGGAACAATAAAAAGTCACACGGGGGTGAGATCTGGCGAATAAGCAGGATTATCAAGGATCAAGGCGATTGAATTTTTTCCCATAAACTGGCGAACAATCAATGCTGAATGTACAGGTGCATTGTCATAGTGAAGGATCTCTCCATCGCCTTGAGTCAAATTTGGTCGCACACGACGCACGCCATTTCTCAAACGCTTGAAAACTGTAAGGTAGAACTCAGCATTTACGGTAAGGACAAGGGACCGCACACAATCAATGTTGTCATCAACACAGGTGGTCGAAGGTCGTCCCGGCCTTGCATCATCCGTGGCGTCTTGTCGGTCATCTTTAAAACGCTTAATCTACTTGAAAAGGGATGTTTTTTCTTCCGAGCATCATCACCATTAAACAGCTGTCAACTTATCAGTAATTTTTTGATAACTTTTACCTCACTTCACCAAAAAACTTGATGCTGATTCGTTACTCCGCGATTTCATCAATTTCCATTTTCGACAAACAATAAAAACAAGGAGAACAGAAACTAACTTCACGGGCACCATACGTACAGCTTAACGATCCGCCAAGCACAGACGGGTCATAGGATCTCAGGCAACTAGAGCCGCTAGTGGGAGGAGCTATAGTCCGCGTCGTGGCCGTCATATTTCAACAGTTCGCGTATTTATTGGGCAGACTATTTACACACCGTACTATGGCATCTTGAATTACACTCTGCATTAAGTGCTTGGGTGTACCAGAAAAAGGGGAGGGGACTTTTGATGGGCGGAGGAGGGGGCTGCCATCAATCCCACCGCATTTTCAAGCGGCGGGGAGATCAGTGAAAATTGAAACGTAAAGGTTGGATTCAAATCATATTTATTTGGGTTTGAGGGTGCTTGAATAAAATAAATAGCATGCGATGGCAGGATAAAGGTTTCTAGGGAGCAAGGACGCCTTAAACCCGGTCCCTCCCTCATGGTCTGGAAGGCGATTCCTCCAGGATCCGTCAATGTATTGGATGTTAGAGTGCACTTGAAGAGGAGAGTGCGACAGTGTCGTGAAACACAAGTGGGTGTACGTAAAATGCACCTTCATGCAGCGGAACGCTGAAAAGTCTTCGTTCCCAAGAGTTCTACCATCGGCGTGGACTTTTGCAAATCCCCTCCCTCCACCATCCACTACAGGATGTAAAGAGGGTGGGGTTGGCGGGGGATGGGGGACGTGAGGACTGGAAGGCGTAGGGGAGGGCTGGAGGAAAGGAGAACCGCGTGGGGTGGGTCGTTCGGATGCGGGGTCATACTTTTGTGTCTGCGGGGGGCGGGGAGGTGGGAGGGATGACGGCGATGCGGAGGGGTCGCCGGGGAGAGTGGGGAGGGGGAGAAAGGGAGGGGTGAGCACCGACTTCCTTTTTCCCGTGCCCCTTCGAGAAGCGGGGAGGCGTGACGCGCCGTACTCTTATCCAGACGGAGGGGGAGCGGAAGGCGAGGGACTGGTGAGGGGAGAGAGGGGGTGGGGGAATGCGGCGTGGGTACACAAAGAGAGGGCGCGTTTTAATTGAGGCGAGCGGGAGGGAGGAGAGTGATCTCTCGAAAGAGAGGAAGGAGTGGATAGGTAGGTCGAGGACGTGCGATTCCGCTTAAAGGGATTACGAAAAGGACTGAAAGTGAATGCATCCCGGTGGATTACGGGATCTTTAATTGGGATGGTACAGGAAGTAATTTCGGCCGCTTTCTATACCCTAGTCACAGAGGAGGAGAAGGAGAAGGAAGACGATAGAAAATATATTTAAGTGTTAAGGAGAGGAAGTAATCTCCCTTTCTCTCCCCGTCTGCATGAGAGCGAGACAAATGGGTGGTTGGATTGGAATGGGGATGTTTCGAGCCTGTTCGTGTGCGAACGCGCCCGAATTTCTTTTTCGCTTCCTTCGCTGGATTTAAATCCGCGTCGAAATGAGGAAGGGCTAGTGAAAGACTGAAAGAAATTGCAATTAATTAAGCTGGCCGTCGGGGATAGAGGAAAATATACGTAGCAGACCTTAAAAACAACATGTGCGCACCCAATCATGCTTGTGTTTCTTAACGAATTCATATGATGAGCTCGAGGAATCTTTTCCAAAGTTCAAATTAATTCCTTCCCATCCTTCCATTCGTTTCCGCTTCTAGAAACTTGATCAAAGGATAATAAGTTAGGTCATCACTTTCTCCTCAAGAGCACTTCGCTACAACATCTGCTAGCTTTTTTTCTTTATTGGTGCCTGCCTTAATGTTTTTTAGAGTTTTCATTAGATTCAATGGTAATTATAGTATCTCTGAAATAATATTGCGTTCTCTGATTTTGATTGATTCTATCTTAAATTCTCTCTGTTGGCCCTGGCATGCAGAGACAAACTGCCCTCGATGGTTAGTCACATTTTCCGTATTCAAATTTCTCCCGAAGTGCCACTCTTTGCTTCATTATTCTTGTTTTCTAGGGTTTATTTTTTTATCTGCGATAAGGAAGCATGACTGCGATTTTTTACAAGTTTAATGTTTTTTTTACTGATTGTTACCTATGGTGAATATATACTCAATATTTTTCTTGCATTGCATATTTTTTAATAGTTCATAATATTCACTGAAATCATAATTTAAACCTTTATTTTGGTTTTATCTGAGATTATTACATTAATTCCGAAAACAATTCATAACTTCCTCGCGCATCATTTTGTTATTCGATAAAATTCAAAATTGTGCACGAGTTCACTGCACAGTTCGGGTACGAATTGTCACCCATTTTTCTGTTACCCTGAAGTTTTGTGGCAATTTACTCCAGTATCCACATTCATTGAATTCTAATAATGTTACAAACTCTCCTGGGCGCAGAATAAGCATGATTTTACCCCACAAAGGAAGGTATTTCTTTCTTCTCCTGGAATTCTCGAATTTGCGAGCTTAATCGCCGGGAATGATATCAAATTCCTTTTTTATGCCTTCCGGGCTTTTGAGAGGAGTTCAAGTCGCAATCAAAGAGTCTAATCAGAGTTTCTTCGCCGAGTTTATGCCTTACTTCCTCATTAGCGATTTGATTGTCAAGCCTTAGCGTCAGCAGATGCAGGCCTCACTTGTAAATACCCTTTCTTGTCTGGATGATATTAGACGCCCTAGGTAGGCGATAGTTGATCTTGGGTGAGGCCGATTAGTGAGTAAATCTGCGGCATTTCAGAAATGTGTGCTATCTACATTTGAAGGGAACAGGAAAAAATGCATAAAAAATAATTGGAGCATGCATTATCGTATTCTTCAGCGAGAGGTGTTTATTTTTCCGCTTTACGTACCCTCCACATTGCCCTTATACGTCCATGGATCGAAATGCCCCTGAAACGTCTGACCTAAATGTGAGTCGAAGTCGGGTCATCAGAGAGAGACAACGGCACACACTAGGACAAGCAAATCAATTCGATTCGTCCCATCATTAAGGAAAAGGGAATGGAGGCTTTTGTTTCGATAGAAAAGCGTTCACAAAAGAAAAGGAATTTATGTAGGTTCTACAACAATAGGTAAACAAAGAAAATTATTATTGATGGCTTAAAATATGAATCATAGTTCCGAACATTCCCGAAGCCTGGTCTTCAAGGAAAGTAGAAAAAAGTACACCCATGATACAGGTTTATAAGATGTGGGGAAATGGGGAAAATGATTTGAACATGCCTCGGAAGAAACTGCGCAGTATTAGATGTGGTGGTAAAAAATAAGAAGGAGAAAAAGGGGACATCATTATAAGAAGGTAGAATGAGTTAATTGAAGAAAATTTGAAAGGTGATGAGATGCTAAAAGCTGCGATGGGCATTCTAGTAAGATAATGAGAAGAGAATGGAAATTTTGGGCTACGGCTATACTAAACGTATATTAACGTTTTAGGAGGCAAAAAAACTGGAGAAGGGTATAATGCAAAGTAATCAGTTATCATAATCATGTGTTAAAGGTCAAACTTGGCATGATGTATTCAATATATTAGATGTATAGCTGATTTTTATTTGCGTTGAGATTGACATGACGATGGTTATATGGTCGTATCAGACATTTTATTATTTTGTGTTTTCATATCTCGATAAATTATTTTGTTACCAAATATGCTTCATATAAATCACAACAATTACAGTTGTACATGTACTGACCTTTCTATGGAATCCATTAGTCGGCAAAGATATTGAGTTCAGTGAATCATTTCCATAATACCTGTATAATATTCACCATGCTTCATTAAGCATGCAGCAGTTTTGACTAAAAAGCTATTTTTCAAATAAATGGATTTCATACCTACTACTCCAATAAATGGATTTCATACCTACCACTTAATCAAGTGAAGACATTTTGTTTAAACCATTATTATTTCAAATTTATCCAATTCATGTATATAAGTAATGTTTAAAGTAGTAACTTTAAAAGGGTCTTATATTTTCTAATAAGGACTTGCTTACTAACTCAAATAAGATATCCTATGGCATTACTTTTCCGAAAAGCTTGAAATTTAATTGGTAATATTCAAACAAAATTTCTCGAGATTAAGGTCCTCACTTGTGCTTTTCAGGATTAATTCCCTTTTGGTGGTTATTAATTAATTAATAATTATACGTGCGGCCGTATCATACCAACTCTGTTTTTTTAATTGAGCCGAACCGTAATATAGTTAACGGCAAATATTTTCATGAAGTTGTTAGTATTTCAGTAAATTCTTAGATGTAAAAGCGGTTGTGATAGCGTTCGCACTATTTGAGTAGCAGTCCCGTTACCACCTGCAGCATCTTTCGTGTATATGATTAAGATTGACTAATCGGTTTGGCCATACTGACTACCGTCAATACCCCTTAATTTTTAATATGTATATCACTCAGTTTGTTTTCATAATCAAATATGCAAGAACGAATAGGCAACGAAGATGAATTCCTTTTCTTTATTTTCATAATTTTAAGATAGCGCGGGCCTCTAAGGCAAGACTATTATTCGCTCGGTAGAACACTGAAATTCCGCGGTAAATGAAAATATGCCGCCTGATTTTGTTCGTTCATAATCGCCGTTACCATGGATAGACTGCGGCAGTTTATCGAAGGAGAAGTGTAGGAACATTTGTTTCTGGTTCTGAGATCAGAGGCATTGGACTCAGCGTCGCGTCAGTTCGAATAAAAGAGATAACGATCACATCTGATTCCTGCCTCGAGATAACTCTCTGATTCTCAGAGCCCGCGAAAAAAAAAGATGCCTCAAAGTCATTTTATGGTCAATCCGATAGGGGAAGGGAAGAGGGAGAGATATCGTTTGAGTGCAGTGAACCGATTTTATGGACGCGCCAGGTCCATCTTCGGCCTACTGGGGCCTCGACGGGGTGAGCGGGGGGAAAAAGTTTCTCGTCTGCTTGCGTGTGGATGTGGGGACGGATCGTACGAAGGGAGAGGGCGGGGCCAGGATGTCCCGGAAATAGCAAACTTCACCATGCTCCGGAGAAAGTCTCGTGGAGGACCAAAGAATAAAATGCCAAAGTAGGCAGAAAATATACCGATGATATCGAGGAGTGGGTTAAAAAAGGTTTAATTGCATAAGAACAAACTCTTCGTGCGTCTCAACAAATTTTGCGAATTGCAAAAGGACTTCAAATAAAAGGATGCACGAGGTTCAAATTCTCTGTTCAAAAAATTGAAATGATGGTTAAGGAAAAAACATTATGCTTATATCGAGAAATAAATCGAATTCGATAAAGTCACACAGCAGGGTCTTCATAATTGAAACGTTTCAATAAGAGTGTGCAAACAGTAAATTTTCAGGATACACAATTATTTGGATAAATTGAATTAACAGAATATGTCTCTTATCTAAAATGTATTTTTTCCCTCTTATGTTGCAGCATCATCGGTAATCATTGATAAGTTTTGTTGGACAAAGCTCTCCGCTTCCTTCTTCTATCGGGTTACCACATTAATCTCTATAGTATTACTATTACAGGAAAATGTTGAGGTTGGCAGTTTTCCAGGTATTGGCATAAATTAAATGTACATTCATGCATAAAATTTTACATGCAATTTTCATATAAATTTTTTGCACATTTTCCTATATGTATATAGATTGTTTGGGAGGGGCTCAAATAGTTCTGCAGATGACCTGTTATAGTCAATGGTTTTTCCGTTAAGATATGATGTTTTTAAACCAGTTATTTGCGCCCAGCATGCCACCTTGCACCTCTCTTCGAAGTTTAGGTTTTCCACGTCCTTTTATTAATCATCCCCAACCTTTATCTCCCTTAGTATTGTGTGTGTGTGTGTGTGTGTGCGTTAATTTCCCGGGATTTTTAACATTTCCGTCACACTCCGTCCTCCTGTGTTTTTGCCCAACGCATATCGAGCAGCCTTTCTTTGTGCCTTCTCCAGTTTTGCAACGTCATTCAATATATATATATATATATATACGATTGTCCGGAAAAACTCATACGAGCGGCACAGTAATGGGCTGACACAACATAACACAAATAGAAAAGAATAGACACATATAAAAGAACACTTACACGGTAAATTGTTCGAGCTTTCGGCCCTCTCAGGGGCCTTCTTCAAGAGAGACTGAAAATATGCTATGGATCAGGAGAGGGGAAAGAGTTATGGGCGTGGAGGGGAGGTGTGGAGGGGAGGATCCATAGCATATTTTCAGTCTCTCTTGAAGAAGGCCCCTGAGAGGGCCGAAAGCTCGAACAATTTACCGTGTAAGTGTTCTTTTATATGTGTCTATTCTTTTCTATTTGTGTTATGTTGTGTCAGCCCATTACTATATATATATATATATATATATATATATATATATATAGTTCCTATCCGTGGCGTCACTCAAATACTTACATATACGTGCAGAACAACTAATATAATTTCATGGCAGGAAAAGGACGAAATGCTTGGGGTGATTCCGGAAACTGTGGGGGTATTATAGTGAATAAAAAGGGCTCAGTTTAGGATGAGAGCTGAATAAGAAGGAATGACCGGTGAGCATAGGAGTGTAGGGGTGGAGGGAGATGAGGTCCAGATGAGTCCCCCTTTCACTTCCCACCTTGCGATCAAGGTGGGAAGGGAAAGGGGGACTGTGTCCTGTAACGACGGAAAGGTGCGGAGGCGTGAGTCGGAATTCCGACTGAGAGGGGAATCCTTTTCTCTTCTCGGGACTTATTAAATGTCAAGAGGGGGCGGTAGAGGGAGTTAGGCCCCCTCGAAAGTGAGGAGGACTCTCGGAAAGATCTACGAAAGGACAATTCGTCGTGGATTCCCGCGGTGCCGTCCGAATTCCTGGTGAAAGGTGCTTGGGGATGGTAGAGGGGCAGGAGAGGACGGATCCGGGCATAATGTCAAGTGCAGGATATGGGTTTGGATCGAGAGGATGATATTCCGTGACCAAAGAGACAGGAAGGAAAGGAGAGTTGTTAGATAGAATTTTTGAACTTGTCGAGCGTCCGAAGCGACCTACATGTGTGTTCATTCCACGTTGAAACAGCAAAACTTTTTGCTGAGATTGCGTGCAAAAGAAATATTTTTAAAAAAGTTTAGCAATATTATAGACATTATTTGGTCCCCCTTGAGAGGAACTGATGGTAGAGGAACTTTTACAGAACATTAGAGAGGATAAAAATTAGCAATGATGAAAGCTAAATGAACCGGTAGAAAAGATTACAAAAGTTTCCATCCCCATGTGACGCAGATGACGAACAGAATTCATGTTGAACAATTTTCGTCTCAATAAGTATACTAGAAGATAATAATTGACGTTTTGATGCTTAGTACAAATCCTTTGGGAATATTTTTGTACTTGGTCATGTAGTTACTGTGTATAAATCGACGTTGTTTGGCACTCGCCGCCGATAGTTTACTTTACGTGACCTTCTCAACTCTATTCTCTATTCTTGCCAACTCTATTCTTTTCGTCACGTACTTGCGACTTATTATCCTCCAAATTACTGCCCAATTCCGAAAATTGTTTGTTTGCTTCGCTTAATTTTCTCATAGTGTGATGTTTAATTTACCATTAGTACTAAAAAATTTCATTACTCTTGTTTTCTGTAAATTTACTTTCATCCCACATTTCTCGCGGGGTTCTGCATTTTTAAGACCCAGGCATCTTTCATAAATAACTGTTTCCATCGATTAATTAGGAAATGGACGATTAACGCAGTAAAGCTCAACATTTTTCAGCTCGTATTCCTCACTAAAGCACTGAAAACTCTGAAATGTATTTTTTTAAGTTAGTGAGTTTTTGCCCTGCCGTAAGTATTCTCGTTCCTGTACTCTATTCCTGGCATCCTTGCAAAAATAATCCGATGCCCATCTCAATATGCCCTATTGCACCAGAGCACCTGTCGCGTTTCCCCTTAGAAACCAAGTTGAATTCGTAAACAATTTCCATCTGTCAAACGATGCATCTGAAGTCCTTAATTCCCAAACGCGCTTTCCCATTTTAATAATGTCATCAATTACACTGCAAGCGTTTTAGGCTCACACGCATTCCGAATTCCGATGCAGAAGTGCTTTTTTGTAAGAAGCCGACCAAGAATTGGGAAGAGTACCCAACCATTCACATTACCAAACTTTGTGGGGAGTCTCCTCACTCCCTTTGATAAGAGCAGCATAATTATTTGAGTGTCTACATGAGCGGAGCATCTTTTTTTACGCGGGCGAATTTTAAGGGAGGGTGGGGGAGTAGCTGCGAAGGTTCGAAGGGGGTTGGGGAGCGAAGCGGAAAATATGGCAGAGGAGGAAGTGCGACGCATCCCCCGGGGGTAGCGAGGGAAGGAGGGGGGCAGGGGGGAGTGGCGGTCGCGGAGACGGATGGCTTCCCATCGGGTGCAAACGAGGCCTCGGGGGCCATCAACCCATGTTTAACCCATAAGATGAGGCGCGGTGGGAGAGGCAGGAAGGGAGGGTTTTTAGGGTGAATTGAGAAAGGGAAAGAAAAGGGTCTGGGTGGGGGTTGGACGGTAGGTGGGAGGAGAAGAAATAAAGAGGGAGGTTGAAATAAAATGGGCTTAGAACGGCGGGCGCGGTTGGAGTATTACTTGAGGGGAGAGAGAAGAAAAGGTACACACTAACAGGGGGCTGGGCGCTGCTCAACTTCGTACTTGGGGGCAATGTCTGAGTATCCAATGTAACTGAATGCATCAGGATCGAGAGGTACTCCCACAACACCGCAGGCAGTCGTCTCCTGACGCGCCTTATGAGCACCTCCTCACGATACCGCGCGGGAGTGTCATTAGGGCGCAGGGAGTGGAAATGAAGATGGGAAGTCTTGAGAGGGAGGATATACAGGGTCTGTCCAGAAAAATAAGTAGAATAAATCTGGGTAAACAAATATATTGCAGATGAAAGTAGAAATTATTTGAATTCTTTATTTGTAGCAATCTGAAGAATCGGTACACCAATACCAGTGCCTCCACCGGTTGTGGTTGCTTCCTGTAAGGCGTCCAGACCCTCAACAGAATCCTCGTTCAGGCAACTCGTCATTGCCTCTTTGGCATAATCCAGTGGTCCAAAATGGTACTCAAAGGGGTTATACTTTCGTCGTACTCAAAGACCCATGCCTCGTCACCAGTAACCACCTATTCTAAAAAACGGGTCACTTTCACAGTGGTCCAAGAGGCCCAAGGCAATATTGTCACACAAGCAGTCTCCCGACATCACCTTGGGGACCATCTTGGCACACCTTTCTGATTCCTAAATCTTCTGTGAGCATGCATTGCACTTTGGTTTTCTTAAACCCTTCTGACAACATTCTGACACTTGGGATTCAATCAGAATGGAACACGTGTCTCACTTTTTGCACATCTTCTTCACACTGTGTTGTTGATGGATGTCCAGGGAATTCCTCGTCGTCAACCTCCTCTCTACCCTCCCAGAACATCCTGTGCAGAAGCAGAAAACCATCACTTGGGACATTTCTCCATCTCCATAAGCATCCTTAACCATGTTTATGGCTTCCGAATTATCCGAGAATCAGTTAATGAATGGATTTATTAGTTAATTAGCTTTTGGAGAAATTTATGGCAAAATATGGATGCCAAACGGCTTGTGTGAGGTTTCACTGTAACAATGGCAGAATGCTTAGCTTTTACAAATGAGGAGAATATTTCCCTTGCTTTCTAGGAAATATTATTTAATCCTCATGGAGTCAAGAGTAAGGACTCGGGTTTTCGACTTAATATGAAATTTCCACTACAGCTTGGTGATTTCACCACAGTATCGTTCGTTTTTTATTTCAATATGTTATTAACAAAGTACTCTTTGACACAAGTCACCAACTTGCGAACGAGATGTATTAGGAATATTATTCAAATGCGCTAACAAAAAAATATCATGCAACAAATTCCAAATCACCTTTGAATAATGCTATTGTAAAATTTGGCTTTATGGAGGCCATGTAATCCTATGAGTAGGTAAAAATTCGAAGGCTACTGTTTCGATAGAAACAAAACTGAACTAAAAGAACTGTAGTTGAAAACTATCTATTCCAGCAATATGTCACATAGATTTGCAATGGTCGCATGGAGGATCGTAAATATTCGAGTCATTCCTATGTTTGAGAAGTAATAACTGCCCTTTCTAGGGAAAGAAAAATCGTAGTCCAGCAAACCGTTTCGATCTAAGACAGAAATCTTCCATGCCAGCTTCCAGTTTTGATTGCCGCCCTCTTGACAAACAAATTTTTCCACGGAAGCTGAGGGCCGGCGAAGTTTTTCCTCGGGATGTCTCTGGAACTCTTACGGAAGATGTATCTCCGGCATCGCGGAGCCCAGCCCTTGGGCCTGGGAACCACTGGTGGAAGAGACGTGGGGTGGAGGTAAAGTTGGGAATAAAAGGTGTCGAGAAAGATGACGTACGGTGAACGGGGGCATTTCCTCTCCACCCCCCCCCCCTGGTAGGGAGGATTCAAAAGGGACCGGAGGAGTAAGGGAAGTTGGACTTCGCGGCGGGGAAGAGGCGAGGACGAGGGCGGAATGGAGGGGGCGGTACGGGGCGGCGGGGAGAAAGCGGACTCCCACGACCGCTCACTTCCCCCTTCTGGCTCTTCCGGTTCGGGGAGTAGGGGTCGTAGGCGTTGGAAAAGGTAGGGCTCAACTCTCCCTTCCTCTTCGGCCGGGAAAAGGCGAGAAGGGTGCCGAACTGTGAGTCTGGGATGAGAGAGGAGCCTGGGAAAAGGAAGGAGAAGATATATATAAATAATATCGATATAAGGAGGGAGAGAGGGCGAGGGAACTGTCAGGGAAGAGATAGTGCGGAGGGTGGGTGAGCGAGATGGTAGATTGAAGAGTGGAGAATGAGGTGGGGGAGGATGGTCGGAAGGGTTCGTTGAAAGGGGGTTGGGAGGGGTGTCAGTGCGGCGTGGATCGGAGGGATGGGAAGGAAGAGATGGCCGCAGTTGGAAGACCAATCGAAACGGTTTTGAAAGGAGATGCGGAATGGATTCCGAGGGGCCGTGGGAGAAAAGAAATGAGGGTCCAGAGAGGAGGGGCGAACGGGTGGAGAGATTCTGGGCGAGGGGAGGAGGATGAGAAGAGAGCCACTGCCTCGGAGACTTTTAAAAGGGATGGGAATGAAGGGGGATGGGGAGTAGCTGGTTCCTTTGAAGGGAGAAAGTCAGGGCGGGGTGGGGAAGGTGGGGGAGGGAGGGGATGTGAAAGGGAAGATGAGGAGGAAAGAAGTAAGAGACTGGAGGATGATGAACGTCTGTGAAAGGGGAGAGGGGTATCGGGGAAATAATACTCTGGGAGGAGGGGGTAGGAATGAGGGAGATGGGGAGGGATGAGGAGGGAATGTGAGCAGGAATGAAATGGGAGAGAGAGAGAGAGGTGGCCGAGCTTGATTTTCATCAAAAGAGAAGAGTTTTAGCGAACTCATCGATAATGTAAGCGAGCACTTCTTCGTCGATGTTTGAGTCACACAATCCGGGTTTCGTCGTCTCCAGTTACCAGAACGTCGGAACTCGAGCCGTGAGCAAATAAGGGCAGTAGGTATGAAGGGTAGATATTATTATTCCTTTTGCTTCCCTATCAAAATTTAATTTCGCCAGATCGTATGGTATATGTACATGTATGTCTCCCTCAGTTAATAGGAAACGAACAAATGGGTGAATCATAGAAATATGCATGATCATTGTATGCGACTGGATCTTTTGTGTGCTAAGCAAAGGCGTGAATTCCCTGAAATACCTGAAAAGGGTGAATATTTTTTCATAAAATATATAGAATTGAAAACCACGTGTGAAACCTAGCATTCCTGTATATTATTCACTGAAAAATATTTTAAATAATTTCATTGGTGAGAATGAAATTCTCTTAGAGCGCCATAAAACCCTCCGTAAGTATTTCAAGTGGTTTTAAGGCCTTCCATTATGTAAAGTTTAAAATATCCTCTATTATAGACAGACGGGATACCTGCGTGAATAGGAAGTGAGATGAGAGAAAAACAAGAGATACAAAATAAGAGGGAAATAATAAATGGAAACGTGAGAATGGGAAAGGGGAAGCAGTTAGGAATTTAATATATTTTTTATTGAGTATTGTATGGTGAATTAAGTGAATACAAAGAAAAAGATAAGACTATTGGGGATCAGGCAGGCAGAAAATTTGGCGGTGGGGGTGAAAGAATTTGAGAGAAAGTAACAAAATGCAGATACGCGAGGGGAATTTTCTATAAAAGATATTTTTCTTGAGAGGTGAGGGAGTGGAAAATATTGGAAATAAGGCACCAAATTCGTGTCGGCTGGTTGGAGAATAAAATTTATAAGGTAGAGCATTAAAATATCAAAGAAATTATTTGGGAAATAAATATTATTGGCTAAAATATTTTACCGCTTTCTTAGTAATTCAATGTCATATTGAAAAATAAAATTGGTAAGTCAGATTTAAAATAAATATAATGTACTTATCGTCACAAAAAGTTAGTCAAATATCGGAATAGAATATAAAGTACCTTATTAACTTTTAAACTAAATAAATGCATTACTCTCAGCCTTTTTTCAATGGTGAGGTGAAGGGATTCCCTTTGAACCATTTATATTTTCAAATTGAATCATTACAAGTCGTCAGAATTCCTTGTTCTGTGTTTCACAAAATCGTCTTTCGTACTATATTTTTTTCTCGTATACATATCATGCTTTTGTACGATATTTTATCGTAAGAAAGATTTCTTTTTTAACACATTGTAAATTCCAAATCTGCAATGTAAAAACGATTTCGGTATATGACACATGCATGTGGGTAGTTACTTTGGCGACTAGTAACCATTTTGAATTTTGTGCATTGACCTGAAATTTTTGTCATGGAAGGGTAAAATCTGTTCTCTTCACAGGGAATATTTTCATGATTGCGACAAGATTGATTTAGAAACCGATTTCATCATTTTCACTTGGTGTATAGTACTGATGAATATTGCAAAAGCTTTAACCATCGATTACTATAGAATGTTCGAATATTCTGAAATATCTGAGTGATTGCACCTTGCTCGATAAAAGTTGCTAATTCAATCCGCGCCCTTGAAATATATAAATTTTATTAATACAAACCCATTCATCTCGAACTATTTACCTGAGATCTTTAGGTCAGAAAATTACTTCGGGTAAGAGTATTGTTTCTTGACTAAAATGAATTTTCTAAATGGACTTCATGATTGCATTTGACCTTCATCGGTAAGAGTATATGTATCATACTAATTTTAAATATCCTTACACGCCTCTTCACATACTCAAATGTTAAATAAAAACAATTAAACTTTTATTTGACTGCAGGTTGGATTTGTCATCGTTTGTACTTCTTTTTAAATTTCTTTAGTTTTCGGTTTTTGATTCTAAGACCTTGTACGCAATAGTATTCAGGAACGAGAAAGATTCTGAGACGTGAGAAACATTCTCCCGAGGGTTTGACTTGTTTTCCTTTCTCCTCTTTCAATTATTATTTTACCTCTCTAAAATGTTTTAAATTGAACTTAATCTTTGTTGTTATGTTAACCTTGAAAAGGTCATTGCTTCGTCGGTTCTCAAGGGCAACCGATATTCGGGCGTTTCCCCGAAATCTTATTTATATGAACATTAAAAACGTGTAGTAAGTATGTGCAAAAGGCTCTAAAAATAGTTTCATTTCCAAAACTATTACAATTGAGATCGAATGAGAATTTTAGGGGACCAAAAATTTGCCCGCTGTAAATAAAATCAAGTAAATGAGATCCTGTATTTGCCTATTTGCCTTGGCAACGTTTGTAGATTACATGGATTTAACTCTTCTTCCTTTCCTTGTCAACGTATAATTATACCGAAGTCTGTATGTTGCCCAGTTGAATCTAAACACATTTTTTTTCTGCACTGGGGAATTAATTCAATTTTATTCCATTTAAACTTAAAGTTTCCCGAGTACAAAACTTATTTCCCTTTAAATGGCCCCTTTACTTTGTGGCGTTCTCGTTAATTTTATATGTTAACTGATCATTGCCTGCGGCATTTGATTTATCCCACCTGTGCTCTAATAAGTTGAGAGGGAAATGGGAGGAAGTAGGCTAAAGGGTTACTCAGAGATATAGAGAGATGGAGGTGATTGAAAGAGGGTATTCTCCGTAGAGTGTGCGGAACAAGGAGAGGAGGAGCGTGGGAGGAAGAGGAAGGACGGAGTTTAGAAGTCAATGGCAGATATAAGGATGGGGGCGATTCGGAGGGGGGGGTGAGGGGAAGGAAGTTGGAGGGGGGTCTGGCGGCGGCGATACTGCAGAGATAAGAGGCAGGATAAAGAGAAAGGATTGAGAGGTGAAGTTGGCGATGCGAAGAAGTGGGAAAGGTTATTGGAAAGGGGATGAAAACAAATTCGTTCGACTCCATGAGATTTTGCCCTCGAGATTCCATCACCTTCAGTCACGTCAACGGTTCGGAATTAAAATATACTTTGAGAAGAAATCTCAACTAGGTTTCGGAGCGTTAGGGTATTTCAACACCCCCCCCCCACACAAACCCCTCGGTTCCTCTCCCCTCTCCCCCCCACGCACATACACGCACTTCGACCACCCTTGCCTTCATTGGTTTAAAAAAAATCGAGAAGATAATTAAAAACATGATTGACATGGCCGCCGAAGTGGCTGATTGATTACAAAGAAAATGATTTTTGAATGTTGACGGATCATCTACGTTCCCGGAAGTTGGATGCTTAGGCCATGGATGATAAAATGAACGGAGAGCATTCGATGACTTCTCAGGCGAGTTTTGACTCCTTTTGAGATAGAGTTAATGAAATTATCAAATTAAATTTTCGCAACGAACGCTCAAATTCATAAAATTATCTCGTTATTTAACGGTTAGATTTGATTATTATTTAAATTTGGTGAAATATCATTCACCGGTTATTTTTATCCTTTACTTTGCTCAATTCACATTTGCATAATTGTTTTAACTCTCCATTTTTGCTCTGATTCCAGTGTTGAGTAAACCTTTCTGAGCAGATAATTACTCTCTTTAAGAGAGCGGAAGAGAACTAAAGAGGTCCCTTGAGTCGCACTAAATAGAATCCGACTAATTATTTTAAATTCTACGATATTAAATTAATAAATTTCCCTCTGGAAATTTTAAAGCCTTGTTAGTGATCTTATGAATTTATCCCAAACGAGGTTTAAAACTTAGTTCCCTTCAGGCGTGAATTGCCTCAACAATAAACTTTAATGCATTCCATAGGCTACTTAAATTAAAACCTCTTATACTTTAAGACATCTCTCTCCACTCGACATATATATCTGATGATGAAAATTTGTGTTCTACAGTGTGAACACATCCTTCTTGCAGACTTCATATTTCATTGAACAAAGTTAATTTGGAAATAACTCTCTTGCCGCTAGATTTGCACTGGCGTAGGGCTAAATTATTTTCCACGCCCTCAAGATACAATTTATCTCCTCTCAATGTCATGCATTTCAACCTTTTCTTTGGCGCATAAGCGTGAATAAAATCTAATATACGCCATTCATTGTAACTTTTGTCCTGAAATAAACTTTTTCTGATCGAAAAATGAGGAACAGAAAATAAATAATATTCATTTCCTGTCTTCAGAAAACGTTGAGGATATATTTTAGTCATCTTAGTTCAATATTTTTTAGATGGTAGTTCTTTGAAAGCCTACGAAATAAATTTCTCATGGGAATATATAACGCGAGATTTTTGACCTAGCTTTCTTCATGCGCTGCGTCTTGAAGAGAGGCAATAAATGTGAGTCGGGAAGACCCAGGACGCCCTTTCTTCTGCGTGCGGCAGATATATTATGCTCCTTTATTCAGCAGTTAGCGGATTTATACCCACTCACTCGGACAGCTCAGACCCCTCCCAAAGTATTCCGCTTATTAAATAAACGTCTGAATTATCTTTAGTTCGATATTCCAAATTCCCACTCCCCACATATTTTTTCTGAAATCGTAATATCCGTTAATATATTTTTTGCGGAGACATTGTACTTTCAGTGATATAATTTGGCTAGGAAAGTCCTTAATTGACCTATTTCCAAAATTAAAACAAAATCTGCAACATTCTCGTTTAATCCATAGCTCTTATTTTGACTTACTGCTTATTTGACGAAATCCAATGTGTGTCTCCTTTCATTATACGAGTTTGAAAAGGTAACGATAAACGGTAAAACCCACTGTCACATACGTACCTTGAATATGATACGTAAACATTAGCATACGCAAATAGACAGATATATAAGACAAAAATAGTACATTTTTGCTGTCTTATTATTTCGCATGTAACTAAATATAATTCCAAGAAACTACGGGACAACAATGTCAGAGTGTAAAAATCATTCGACTTGACCGGGATACCGAGAGTGTACGAGGACACCTTGATGGCGTAACTGGCTAAAGCACTCGGCTGGCTAAATATGACTATTTCGAGTAATACATGTAATACTCATATAATATAAACCTTGATAGTGGGTCAATAGTATACCTCATCGCATGTCAATACTCCTCAAATCATCATTTTCTGTCCGATTTGTTGGTGGACACACTTGGCATTAGCTCCGTCCCCATTTAACCCGATGGACTTTCTAAGTTTATTTCTTTGATATTTTCGTTCCAATAGTTCAGTTAATTTTTGTACCATAAAGGGAAGCAGCCTCTTGCTTCGGAGTCGCACAAAAAGCAATTTATCTTCCACAATATGCCACGTGCCAATTGGGCGCCATTTTCAAGGGAATTGGAATTTTGGCACGAGATAGAAATAATTGAGGAGAGGGAATTGGGACTACCCGTTGGAAAAGTGGAACCAACTTGGGTTGGCGCATGCGTGCCAATGCCCTTTAGTAACGCATTCCCGATTGGTTGGTTACCCTGGTATCTCTTGGTCCCTGAGCGAATTCGATGAAATGAGTCTTTGCCATTGTAACTGACTCTCTATATAAATGGTTAATCTAGGTCCACTACGTTATTCTGATATCAGGGGTTGCTCCCTACAAGTATATATATATATTTTTCATCGCACGCAACTTCTGTTCTAAAGTAGCACGTAGGTGAAATCAATGATTTTCTTGAATAAGTATTTATAATCATTCTAGAAATTATACGTGTTCGCAAATGCATTTTTTACTCCGGATAGCGGTATGAACATTTTTGAATTCGGCTTACGATTACATTTTCCTGCCGGACAACATTAGTTGAATATTTTTAGGGTCACATGAATAAATTCCTCCGATCTTATTTACCATTAAGTGACCTTAATCGTTTTATTTAAGACTTTAATAAGATGTAATGTGAAATATAATTAACTCATCCTTTCACATGACCATATTTCAGTATAAATTTTACTTTATTCACAATACATTTCCATGCAAAGATCAATAAAAATAGTAAAATGAGTTTAAATCTTTTTTTTATTATTTAATAGAACATCATGGCTTTTGCAACTCAAATTCGGAACACTTTAAGCTTATTTCAAATGAATAAGATGGGAATTTTCTCATTTCCTGTCCCAGGCATTATTAAAGTCAAACCATTGTGTGGTAATCCCCGGTGGAAACGCAAATAATAATCTGTTCCCAATAATGAAGCCAACTGGTGCATGCAATATGTTCAGCAGCGAAGATTTTGTAGGGCGCGGATGAATGATGATCACTCTCAATGGCCTGATTGTGATTTCTGCAGTTATGCGGCCTCGCTATTTTTTGTTGCATATTCTCGTTCAAGGCCAATGGAGATGATTGGTGCAGTTAATAGCACATTTGTCGGGGACCTCCAAAGCAAAATAACCAGTCAGGCAATAGATTTTTTTGTGTTGATGATGTGCGTGGCGCCATTAAAATTGATAATAAACTCATAAAATGGGATAAGAAAAAAATTGAGTTTAGAGCTGTTCAAGAGTGCGTGCATAGAAATGTATCTTTCCTAGTTATTTTATCAGATTTCTTTTTAAAAATTACGGTCGGTTTGATTTTTCTCATAATTCTCGTTTCGTCTCTCCCATAAAGTTCGACGCAATGAAACCTTGATTTGTGACGCATTATTTCTTCCATACTCATTGGAAAAAGTTGAAATAATTTAGCTAGATAATTGTAAGTAAGTAGTAGAATTCACTTTTAATAGCTTGTTTTCTTCGCGAATTTATTCAAGGGTTTCGTATTCAAGTATGATGCGTTAGCGCATACTTACAAATTTCAGTTTAGTGTTTTTGACTTTGAAAAATGTGAACCATAAAACTACGCATTGTTGAAATTACTCTACATTAAGAATAAGAACAAAAGCTCAAGTATGCTTATAAGATAGAAATGGTTACAAAGTTACGTTGGGCAAAATGAAAATTGCATTCACATATCTAATGCCAATTCATTTTACAATATATCGTCATTCATTTGCCTTGCTCTTTAATAATTTCGCATCGGGTTTTCTTCAACTTACTAGTCCGTAGGCGATTTTGAAATCAAAGTAATTATTTTTTAAAACTAAATATGATTTAAATTACACATTTTAAACTCCAATTAAATATAGAAATTCATTTTTCAAAACCAAGTACATGGTAGTTTTATTCTCATGTTTCGTCGAATTATTTTGCTCCTATGGAAGAATATTTAATTATATCCCTTACGTTAACCTATCTGTGAATAATTAATAGTTTTATTCTAAAAATGAACCGTATCGCCAAATATTTCTGCCATATCTGCAAATCTCTGAGCCATATCTCGTTTCTAGATTGCGATCGTTAGCGTAATCCTTGGATAGATCCCACATTTCTAGCAATAAGTGGATCATTACAACGGAATAGGGAGTTGCGTCTCACAGACGCCGCAGAATTGAGCAGAATCGAGAGGAGAGGATGCACCATCTCCTCCTCCCCATGGGGGTCCCCATCACCCCCCAACGTAGTCCCCCTCCTCTTTCCCCAAAAGGACCAAATCAATACAAATGACTTAGTCAGCTGGGAGCTTTTCTAGATCGCGAAAAAAGTGCGAGGGGGAGAACTCGTGTGCGTCTGAAAATAAAAAAAACACCTTCCCACCTCCCCTTCCCTCCCCCCCTTCTGTGTCTCTTATATTGGGAATGTTGATGGATTTTGTTTGGAGGAGATTTAATCGGATTTTCTCTCAATCTGCCGGGGATGAGCGCATTCCACTCAAATTCATCCCTTTTCCCGTGGAATTTGGAAGGGGCCGCCGCGATGAACCCAGCAATGCGGCTCGGAGGAGTGTGTGTGAGAGAGAGGGAGGAAAGGGGAGGGGGAGAAGGAAAGAGAAGTCGGGAGGGAAGAGACGGATGGGCTGCGGGTCGGAATGTTTTCAAGTAAGCAACGAATCATAATGCACGCACGGTCCCGCGCTGTTTTACGACCCACGTGCTCCTGGATCTCTTTCGAATATTTTTCCGGAGGCATAGATCGAGGAGAATGATGGAGTCGGAGGAACGTTAAAAGATTCATACAGAAAAGTGATAGAATTTTGCGCTCTATCGGATTGCCTGTGGCTAAAATTTGCGCTGTGAATACGTACTCATACTACTTCGGCTCACGGTGCACAATAGTAATCCTAAGAGATGTGATCGCTTGCATACGAAAAACGAGTGCTGCAAAGATTATAAGTGGTCATGTGTGTTGCACAGCTTTTCCGTCTTTCAATTCCAAAATGTTAAGTACCCACATCCAATACATTTACTAGTGCTAAACTACCATCTTCTCTCGTTAATTTTTAAAGCGGTCCATTCCCCGTGAATGAAATAATATTCCTCAATATATCCATGAGTAACGCTATATTTTTTATCAAATATTTTTGCCACTTCGAATTCCTAATATGGTGGCTCTAATTTACCAATAAGAATCAAATATTAGTCCTACTGAAACACTCGATGGATAGGTGTACTATGATATCCCTTAAGTAAAATGTGTAATCCACTCGTGAACATAACAACAGCATGTCATTTTAGCTAATCTCTTGATTGTTTATAGCAATCCAACTATTGTCATTGATCTAAATAGATTTTTTTTTATTTTTCTGTATCGAAATATTTTTATTCCCACTTTAAGATGATGTTAAAGTAATTTGAAAAATGTTTAATACGTATTTAGAACAACATGAATCAATGACATCGTAAACATTTTCCGAGGAAATTGACGGTTTTGTAACGGGTAGGTAGAATGTATGCATACACAAGCGAGTAGATTGCAGTCATGGCGTTACCAATATGTTGTTAACTGTCTTTTTTAGCATAAGTCGTGTGGTAATGGTGATTCAAAACTTTTGTTTAAGTGTGACGCAAAAGTTTTCGGAAGGCCATTATAACCAAATATCAAAATATACCGAAAAAGACGAGTTTTTGGAATCCACTGTTTCGGGCATTAAAATTGTATTTTCCAAAACGTATTGACCGATGACGCAGGCTATCCCTAGCAAACACGGGTTCGCTCGCGCTAGAGATTTACGTAATCATGCAATGCATGGAACTAACTGTATTCATGATAATATGCAAATGCACTCGCCGAATGTGAATATGTAAATTAGTCGACTATGGACAAGTATAAATAATAAAAAACATTAAAATACGCGACTACGCAAAGAGCCGAACTAAAAAGACAAATATTTTCTTCATTTTTCTTATATTAGTTTTGAAGTTACTTTGAATAATTTTCGGATTCCAACGATATCTCATTCGTCAAAATCGGTTCAGTTGTTTGGACTGATGCGATGAAATAAAGAAGATGAACATGAATAAAGCATCTGAACCCTGAAAGCATTACACTCCTTTTTGGGCAGTCGGGTTTCGCCCCAGTAAATTTAGTCGGAGTTCCAATCGGGAAATCATATCGATGAGTTATGAATGGACCAAATGAAGAGGGCTCGGGTTCCGGTCTCTGAAATTTGCAATTCGGCCTCAGTTAGCGTGATGCCATTTTTATTTGTATGACTGACCATTTGTGGCGTTTGATCACCTCAGATTTCCAAAACATCACTACGGCGTATACGAGTAAATACTGTTGTTTTTCTAGTCGCTCACGGTTGATTTTGATAAACATGCATTATTTATTATTAGTGACAATCGGCTCAATGTACTCTTTGATATTTAGTATTAATAGCAATCGATAGAAATACAAAAGTCGCCACCGAATTCAGTTAACATCTAAAATTATTATTAATTTATCTTATCTTTTTAAAACGTCGCGCACAATCAGGACAAATCGGATGATAACTCCGCCACGTTAATTAAATATTTCCGCACGTTGATGTATTCCATCATGCCATGCGGAGTCAAAACCTCATTTTGGGGTGATAAAAGTACGTTTGGGACAAAGAGACACTTTGTCGCAGGATGACGCAAAAATATGAATCACCGGCGTAAGGTCTCTGCACTCGACTGAAAGTTTCGCGATCGCACGGACGGATATAAGGCTTTGAACTAGCCGGGAGGCAGCAGGGACGTTTCCCTTGCAAATGGGTCGACGCCCGGCATTTCCCCGCGCCTTATCTCCTCTCCAGCCGACCCCCAATCCGCCCCCGGTGGCCCACCGGGTTATCCCTCTCAATCCCCCAACCCCCGCCACACCCCTCCCCTTCACCCGCACCTCTCTCGCTATCACCCCCCTCAAAACACCTGCTCCCCCGGCAAACCAAACCACCCACACAAACGCTCCGGACAGAGTCCGAATCGGCTTAAAAGGAAACGAGTAGTCGGGGAGGGGGGCGGGAACGCCACAGCATCCCGAAAGGGAATCTGCGGTCCAAGGGACCCTTCCTACCCAAAGCCCGACAGCACCCTCTCTCAACTTCAGCTTCCCGCCCACCCCCGACGAAATACTACCCTCACGCCTTATCTTCTTCCCCCAAAAATCCCCTTTCCATGTCCCCAAACTTTCCCCAAGTGCTCTCGATGTTATTGTTTTTTTTTATCGTCCCTTACGGTCCTCGTGCAGATGCCGGCCCATGTCCAGTATTTGTGTCTCGCTTTCCCTGATGTCGGTTGATATTTGTTCTAGTAATCCTTTCGGGGTGAGTCAGGACTCAGCCACCCTCCCACTTTCATCTCACGGACCATTTTTACGCTCCACCCCCGTTCCCCGCGGCCTCTCGTTGCGGGCTCTAAAGGGAGAGCCAGGCGAGCGATTAGAGAAGCGCGGAAGGCGGGGTCAAGATTAGATGGGATCGCGCTCGGCTCTAGAAATATCATCAATGCAATAGTCACCGTCAAGCCATTTGCATAATCGTATGAGGTGATGATGAACTGTGCTGAAATCCAATGGGACTCGGACATGGCCAGGAATGCGTAATAGGGGAAAAAAAGCATGCAATATTAAATTTTAACTTCCGTAGTGATAAACTTAAATGAACTCATGCAGTCTGTACCGAACCCTATTACACAGATAAGTCTGATTGGCAATATTTTTTATTTTGTATGCTATATATTTACAGTTAATTTCACACGCCGTTGGGCTCAGTACTGGGTGAACTCTACCATCACCTACCAAACCGACCTTCGGGTTCATTACTGTGTTTATGGTTTTTTTTATTTACCGGCTGGTGTAGTCTATAAAGTAGTATTATTTTTAAATTGTTGAATGGCTTGAAAGGCTCAATAAGCGACAACTGAGGTGATTTGAATATTCATGTCTGCACAATATATTGGGGTATCGGCATGTTTTAATGATTTTGATCTTGCCATAACGCAAGAGTTTAACGATAAGCAGTGACTTATAAAACTGCAACGTCTATGTACGACTAGCGGCGTAAATTTTCATCAGAAACAGTCGTAAAAATTGATCATTCATCTGTGGTAAAAAATTGATCATTCATTTGTCGTAAAAAAATTATCATTTATTTGATTCAGACTCAGTCGTCTTCGTTACCTCGGTGAATTTGCGCTGAGTCTGTCGGTTCAGATGCCGTCTGCAGCATAAAGATTGTTTCACCTTATGACAATTCATTTTTACTGGAGTGCGACATGAGCTCATCTGTTTCGTTGGAGTGTCTTTCACATGCAACGTCTACCGCTATCACTGCTAAAAGGAGGCATCAAAAGTAATAATAAACGCTACGAAAACATGACTCAAATATGACGTTCATGCTAGTATTCCTACTGCTGAATGTGTTGCCAATCAAAAATGATAAATAAAGGTGTTAATTTCGTGGTGAATATTTCATTTTGTTCTAATATCCTAGTCCGATTAACTTTTTCTGTAAACACTCGAACACAGTGACAAGATTAGGAAAACTATATTTTCATCTCTGCTCTAAATGTCGACTCTTAAATGTCCCAGCATCCTCGCTGGGTAATCTTAGCATGGAGCCTTCTTGGTCAATTTCTCGAGTAATCATAGACGGCCTGCGCTGAGTGACCCAATAAATACCCTACTCTCTCGATATCATTTCCGTTTTCGGGATGGCGTATTGCTTCATCAAATACCTTAATGACTGGAATAAATGGATAAAATTATCCTTCTCTGGATACCCATGTCTAAATAATCATGACCGTTCTCCTACGTGCTATTATCCGAAACTAATGGTCTGAAAGAGGCGTCATCCTCGCCCAACTTCAGTGGGCAGGATGCATTTTGTTGACGCGGTTAATTTGTCCCTGGTCTGTTTTGAAGTTACCTCAGGGAGTTTGCGTACACATAACACTCCCTTCGCATATATTTGAGCTAACTCTGATTTGTGCTAGTTAACGCAATGCACACACATTTCTAATAAGAACTCCTCTCTAAATTCAACATAGCCACCCAAATTTTCTCAAATAATCGAAAATTATTTCCAGGTAAGTGATGCGGCTCCTTAGCCTGTTTTGATTTGATCCAATTGGAATATTGGTGATCTTTGAGTCGTCAAAAAACCGCTGTCCCGATAAATGAAAATTGCATGTCTTTGTTTATATATTTCGGAATAATTTAATTGTTCAGTAGGCTTTATTTCATAGTTATTTTGATAAGCTATCCTCGGTAATAATTTAAAGAAAAATTACCGAAAATAATGATGGTGCCATACAAAAATTAGACCAATCAAGCTTAAGGTTGGTTTAGATAGGTTGGTGTAGAGCTCATCTCGGAGTAAGCCATAGGCCTCCTCGTGATCACTCTTTTAGGGAAACACTCCTTTAGAATATGAGGGATGTTTTCATGCCTCTTTTTGCATGTAGTATCTATAAATGTTCTCCGATTAGATGTCAGATGCGGATAAAACATCACCCGCTCAAACACACGGTTCTTAGGCGTGATCTTCATCTCACTAAACCCTTCTTTCTATATCATCTCTTCGAGTTTGTGGAGCTGGAAATAAGCTAGTTGACGTTATCAATGAAATATTTGTGGAAAATAATAAAGCTTCATTCACAGAATTAAATGAAAATTCTCTGTCATTGTTACCTTCATTTTTCGACATAAAATACCGATTTAGGGTTTTTATATAATTTATGTCTGTCCCCATACAAAAATAGTTGCAAATTAATATAATTTGTTTGCGGTAATGGCTTCCCTTGGTTCTAAGACAGAATATCCCATGTCTGTTCGCCCATGGTGTTGAATTGATTAGAAATCAAATAAAATGGTCGTATGAAATTGCCTATTTTTACTGTCGGCCTGCAATGCGCACGAGTGTAATCCTTCTCCGTGAGACTTAGTTCTGTTTGACTGACTGGAAACGTGGGTTATATTTGCGTAGTAGTCCCAGTCAGTTCGTTGGATGGTCGACATAGGCTAAATTTACGTTCCCTTCAAGATAGAAATTAATCTCTTCGATGGAGGAAGTAAATTTTGTGGCCTAGTGTTGGATATACATATGAAGTACATGCTATATGGTGCTCGCCCACAAAAAACTCACCCACCCACAGTACATGCGCCAACCAGTTTCCAGTGATGGAGCCGTGTTTCCTGCTCGCCAGTGAATGGGACGGCAATGTTAGAGCGTGTCCTCCATCGCATGGGCTGAACGAGGAACGAGCTTGTCGTAGTAGTTCGGGCTTTTAGGGTGCATCGAAAACCGTGGTCATTTTTCACTAGGGTAAAAACGTTAAAAACTTCAATCCATTTTTAAAAATACCTAAATAAATAATCACATAACTATTTAAAAACAAAAATTATTAAAAAATAAAGAAACCGCAACTAAAGTTATCCCATTAGGTCAGTTTACCTTAAACATTTTAAAACTCCATTTAAAGAGTTGGGGGTCATCCCCTAAAATATTACCTGAATTGCTCCTTATTTTAAAAAAGCCTCCGGCCTTTTGATATTTGTTGTTTTACGTCAGCATATGTTTCACCTTATGGGGCAGGTCACAAACATTGCAGCGAGGTTGCACTTTTTCCTCCGTGAAGAGGTACGAGTTCGTGAGGGCAGAGTGCCCTATCCTCAAGTGACCTCTTCCCTCCGATTTTTCCGGATGGAAGAGATCTATGCCAAAACGAATGATTTTATAGCCCTAATTTTATTATTACTTAAGGACCACCAAGCTTCCTTCCACTGGTTTAAGACAAAAATCCAGCAAGGCTGTCTTTAGGACCTCCACACGTGGAATCGGTCTCGAGTTTGCCCAGGGCTTCCTTCGCTGCTTTTTCGTCTCTTTCATTGCCATTTATTCCCACATGACCAGGAGTCCATATAAAGAATACCCTGTTCCCCTTTCTCTGAAGGGATAAGAAGGTATAATGGATCTCATGAACTATCGGGTGCATTGGTGGGAATACCGATATGAATTTTAAGGCACTCAACCAGTCTGAACAGATGAGGAGAGAGCCGTTATTTTCTTTAATTTATTTTAGGGTCATCCTGATGCCTGACAGTTCGGCTGTGAATATACAACAAAACGTGTTCAGTTTTTCCCTCAAGGCTCCATGGTAGCGGGAGACCACCGCGCAGGCACATGTGGATTCCGCCTTCCACCCATCGGTATAGACAGGGACGAAGTCGGAGTGCGATCCGAGGAAGGCACTGAAGAGTCGCTGTTATTCCGACTCGGCTTTAGGGTTCGCGTGCGGCATGTTCTTGATATCCGGCTTTGGTGTTAACCAAGGCGGATATTTAACTTAAAAACCGGGCCTACTTCGAGAAAGGTAAAATTAAATTCATGGATTACATCATTAAAACGAATGGCGAGGGGCCTAGTGGCCCTTTTTTCGCCTGTTGAATACTATGTCTAAAAACGGTGGGTTAAAAAGAATGTTAATGAATGGGTGATTCGTCACGGATAAAACTTAACAGGCATAATTGCTCATCAAAAATGTCCTGCGGGTTGCCAACGGAGGCTCCCCTGCGTCAGCAAGTATGATTGGGACTGGGCTGGTTCTAAATGTCCCGGTGGCCCGGGGAACAAATGTAAGGGGTCTCAAACAAGACTCTCATCCAGACGGATTTCAGTTCCCAGAGCGAGAAGGGTTCATTGTATTCTAACTATGTACGAGCTTCATCGAAACTAAGAGGGACACTCTCGCATCGCCTCTTTGTGTTCACGAAGTCACCCCGCCAGCTACAAGCAATAGTGTGATGAGGAATGAGCCCTTGGACAGGGATATTTTCTTCACTTTGTCCTATACCTGATCAAGTGGGGTTCTATGGTCAACAGTGGAAGCGTAATCTATCCAGGAAGCCCTCTTGGCCTGCTTCACGGCCTTTCGAGCTCACGCTCTCAGCCGGTAAAAAATGACAGATTAGTTGTCGTGGGATATTTTAAAAATATATTTAACGCCTTTTTCCTCATTCGGATCGCACTGTCGCATTCCTCGTTCCACCAAGGTACAGGTGCTCGATTTAGGTTGCCGGAGGAACGAGGGAAACTCTGGGTAGCTGCCTCTACGAGCGTTGAACTATCTCAACTACTAGCAAGTCTAAACTAGCGTCGTACTTTAATGTAAAAACGTGCTTGAATAATGACACGTCGGCACGGATGATGAGCGAATTTTCTGAAAGCTTAAAAAGGTTAGGCGAAATGTCTTCTTTTGCGATTAAAGAGGAAAGTGGTCACCCCACAGAGATCATTATGAGAGGACATCTTCATCTTTGTGGCTACACTTCTCGAGCATATAGAGAGATCTATAGCTTATAATTCCACATTAAAACTGTTAAAGCGAGTATTTTCGACGCCATTTAATAAAACAGGTCAAAATCCTCATTAAAATTAGCTAAAATCTCTTCCATTACTTGGAGTCATTGGCCCTCCACATAAAGGATGATGGGTATTATAATCGCCCATCAATATATATATGGCCGAGGTAGCTGACGGACAAGGGTTTCTAGATTAAAACGTGTTACCGATGCACCCTCCGGCAGATAGAAGTTACACAACGTTATCGTCTCAGGGGTGTCCACTGTGGTAGCGACTGCTTGGAATGGGGAGTTCAGTCGGACTCGGAAGGGCCTCACGAGTCTCAACTGCTACACCACCTTGGGCTCGCTGACCACTCGTGTCATCCAGTCTAAAAACGGTCTATCCCATTAAAAAACCCTTGTCTGCCACGATAAAATGTCTCTCGTGCAGACAGATGCAAGAGGGATTATAATCGTGAATTAAAACGACCAGCTCCTCCTTGAGCCGATAAAAGCCATTACAATTCTACTGCAAAATAAAAAGCATTTTAGATGTTAAACATCTACTAAATAAATATATAAATAAATAAATTAGTTCATTGAGTGGTGGGACGAGTAAGAATTTCAAGATTATCTTTTGAAGCGATGTTTCCTCCTCCACTCGCTCGCGAGAACCTCTGAATTCAATATAATGTGGCCTTTTGTGTGACCTCAGGCTTTCTTTGCTTTCCTGAAGGTGTGCGGGAAGGCGTATGTTTTCGCCCATGATGACTTATGACTCCCAGACAAGTGTTTAGAGTGCAATGCACCTCCATCTTCATCGGAATGTCATGGAGCATTCCCATTGCCAAAATTTTTTCACTCTGTTTGTCACTCAGGGTTTCAATGAGCAGTGTACCATCCCTCAGTTTCTTCACGCTCTCAGGGTCTCCATATACGATCTGCGACAAAACTATCGGTATTAGGGAAGGATACACCTATTTTTAGATCTCACCTTCCTTAGTACAGGACATTACTAAGTATCGCTTGAATGCGGCATAATCATTATCTCCCCAGCCCGTGGCCGGACGGGATCTTTTAGGTGGTGGAAAGGTTATTTCCTCCATAATAAAAAATGTTTCGTCCCTCGGCCTCCCCACCCACCACGGAACCACACATTCGGGACGCCACTTTGCTAAACCGGAAGGGTCCTCAGGGCTAACTCAAGGGATATAGCGCTTCAGGAGTGGTTGTCTGTTTTGGGGTGGATCTTCGATGTAAGGGCCCACCAAAAACCTTACATCCCCGACCTCCCTACGCAGACCCCCACAACCTTGGCTCTCGCCACCGGAGTGAAAACGCGATGGAAGCCGATTGACTGGGAGTGGCTAGCCCTCGGTCTCCCGTTTGGATGAAATCCGGGGCCGAAGAGGGGTATCACTCTTCGGTCCATACACGGCGTCCGAAACCCTACTGGGAACCAGAAAACTCACCCTCCAAGATCCTCTTCTATCCCTTACATGTCTCCAGGCACGGCAAATGCCTGGGTGGATCGCAGGCCAGATGGCATGGCCGCACACTGACAGTGGATCCAAAGCACTGTCCGGACGCATCCCTTGCTAGCTGGGGGTTCGTTTTCGGGGTTCTCTCTCCGCCTTTTTAGTCGCCTCTTACAACAAGCAGGGTAACTGCGGGAGTGTTTTCTATCCCCCTACCCGCAGGGGCAACGAACTTGTTCCCTATCTCTTGTGAAACAGCATAGCTGGTACTATTGACTTAGAATATCCCGACGGCTAAAGCCATAGACAGATGCGTCATGTCTGGAAAGCATAATGACCCAGTTTTCTTTCCTGATTCCCAAGCGTTCTATTGATGATCATTCCTTATCGTTCATTAATTGCTATTAAGTAAGAGTCATTATAGTCATACAAATGCGTCGATTGATTCTTTCGCGGGATTTTTTGGCCATCAATTTTATGGAATTTATATTAATTATTATTACAGATGAAACAAGAAAAATAGTCAACTTGAAAAACAAACTGCTGATGTGATGTAACGCTGTTAAAACAACGTCATGTCATTTTTTTTACGAAATAGGAGGCAAAAAGCCTGTCTCTCTTTTGTTTTCATTTCTTTCAAATCTTCTCAGTCACTGATGCAGCTTGAACTTCTTTATTTCATCTCCCATTTGATTTTTTAAACTCACTTGGCATTTAAGAAAACGCATATTTATTCTTTAATTAACTTCAATGGCTGATAAAAGAAGCCTGAAGCTTTCTGATGTACTTGGTATTTGAATAAATACCCTAGAGGTGATAGGCCTCTTGAAAACGGTGCGTAAATGTTGAACCTGTTTGAGATGTATAATTAAAAAAGCTCATCAAAATCGCAAATGTGTTTTATTAATTACAGAATGCCTTACTCATTTCTTTATTTTGCATGCTTCTCTGCTTTCATGTGCATTGTTTGTGCGGATCTATATTCAGTTCCATATCGATATTTTTACCACATGGCGCAACGCTCACATTAAGTTTTGCTCTACGCTTGTTTATGACATTTCTCTTTCGTGTGGAAATTTATACCACAGGGACTTCCAAACGGTACCTAGGAAATAAAATTCTTTAAAGTAGCCCCTTTGTCAATGTAAATTCCTCCAGAGGAAGACAGATATTAAATAAAATTTGTAGTCTTTGATCATGTAAATATGGCATCGACATAGTTTGATGACACACTCAGTAAATCATCCGAATCTCGATCGGATCCTTAGTTCACATCTGACAAGGGAACTTTACCCGCCCTCAACCCGGCTTGGGATTTATCCATTCCTCCCCATTTTTTTGCTTTTAAGGGTCTATCAAGTGGATTGGAATGGTAGAAATTTCACAATTTCTACTCTGAATATTTTCAAAAAAGGAGCGACAGTTATGCCGACGAAAAATAAAAATAAATTTTCCTCATTCACTTTAATTAAATGGCCCTCCGTTGTCCCCTCATGTTTCAGCCAAATCAAAACCCTTCAAGGTTTACGGGCATTTTTGAGTGCCAGGCTCGAGAGAGTGGAAGACTGAAGAGGAAGAAAATATGTTGTCTGTACTCGTAATTTCCGTGATCGTTTCAGGATATGACAACTGTCATAATGTCTTCGGATGTCTATTCATCATACGTTTATCCTTTGCTCGTAACTTCAAGCGCACGTAATTACTGACAATGCCAGCCATTCTCATCCCCTATCTCCCTGAATACCTCTCACTTTCTGACGCACTCTCATCGAAGGGTGCCTCAAGGCATACGTAAGAAGGAAAACCTCAGTATCATGGAGCTCTTGGTTCAAATTATTATTATCGATCAGGACATGAGTATTTTCATGAGTTTTCCACTCAAGTGAGCAGTGTTGATTGGGCTGTGTATTAAATTATGTCAATAAATTTCAATATCACTGAATTTAAAATCATATGCCATGGAGAAAAAACGAAATTTAATTTGCTTGCCTTCCGATGTGATTGACGTTTCATCTGAGTTTGCAATCAACAGTTATGTGAAATTTTTTTCTCATTGGAGGATACGATATGTGTATGTTAAACGTCATATATTGGTAAAATACACTGATTTTATTGGAAAAAGATGTTATCCCTTTATATTATCGACCTTTATGGTGATAAAAATTTTAACAATTAAGTTGTGTGTTTATTTTAAATCCAAATGCGTGATTTTTGTTCGAATTTCATTTTTTATCGCCGGCAGAATAAAATAGTGCCCGGAGATTCATTCATACTTTGTTACAATTGTGTCTAAAACACATCATTGCGCATCATTAAACATTTATTGCGTCTAAAACATATCATCCTTTTAAAGATAAAATTGTTTATATATGTTCCACTTTGCTTTTCATTTAAGGTTTTCTAACTATTTAAAGGTAAATTTCTGACTATGCCCAATGGCTATTTAGTTCTAAGCATCGTGAGAACTTTCTCTTTCATTTCCCTACGTTATTCCTTTCTGCATTACTTCGCAACTCCTGCCTTCCTTCATGCTGTCTTAAAATACCTCCTCTCTTCCTTCCTCTAACCCGCTTACCCAACCTTCCTTCCTCCTTTCCTTTATCAAACCCTTCCGCATCCCACTGCCTTTCAATATTTCCTCCGCCCACATTCTCTTCCTTTTGCGTATTTCCCCCAAATAACTTCCTCCTTCCTTCGGCCACTTTTCGAAACTTCGGGGTTTGTCTTTCCGTCTCTCCGTCCAACTTTTTTCCTCCATTCTTCGACTCACCTGCGCCTCAAAAGTCTGCAATTCGTGTATCTTCCTGTCTCAAAGACCCGCTCTCAAATTCATCAAGAAATTCTCCAGTTTAAAATGTCCACGATTGTGATTTAAGTGGGGGCTAACTTATTTTTATGTTTGTTTTTGGAAGAGTGATGGAATTCTCACCCGCCATCTCTCCCCTCCGATCTCACAGGGTTCACGGGGAAGACGTGCGAGGAGGAGAGCGACCCCTGCGACTCATCGCCCTGCCGCAACGGAGCCACGTGCACGGCGGACAACGCGACCCACTTCCGGTGCGCATGCCCCCCGGGGTTCGGTGGACCCGCGTGCGAGCGGGACCTCGACGAGTGCGCCTCCTCGCCGTGTGTGCACGGCATTTGCGTGGACCAGGAGGACGGCTTCCGGTGCTTCTGCCAACCGGGTAAGGTGACCTCTGACGGACGGATGCCCCCCTTCCCCCCGCCGGGGCAACTTCGCGTGCTTTAATCAAAATCCTCTTCTTTAACTCAAAGTCGGACGTTTCCCAATCCAATATCTGACTCGTGTCCCTATTGATTTGGGGATGTTACTTTTGCATGTCCTTAGAAGTGGCTTGCCGTCGAATGTATCAATCGTCACAGCTGTAAACATGTGAGGACTCCATTCTTTTTCACGCGCTAAAGAATTTGACAGATGATAACGCGCGAAAGAAAGGATAACACGACTCAATGAGTGTCCAGAGACGGAAATAATCAAAGAAAAGTGACAAATAGTCGTAATTTCGACCGTTCCCCATAATTCACTCCGATATGTTTCTTGTTACGACTTCCGTAAATGATTAAACAACATGAAAATTAGTATACTGCTACAGACAAGTCATTCCCAGAGGCGTTAAAGCAACTTTTTGGTGTTGCTGCGTTATTACAGACGAAATGAGCGGGTACAAATTAATATTGGGTTGATTTATTGGAAAACCGCTGACAGATTTTAATGATGCTGATAAGAGTTTCATTAATTCAAGAATTCAAATTTTTGCAATTTGGGAACTGAAATACAACTATTTCGAGTGGTTAATATCAGCGTAAATGTACCCATGCTGTAAAAATACTCTGGAATAGGACTAAGGAAGGCGAGGGATAAGACCTTACTCCGTTAAAATCAAAACAATATCTTGAAAAATTTGTATTATGATGTGTTATGATATCATATATATGTCATATATGTGTCATACATCCATATTATTTAAATGTTGTAAATGTCTCTGGTAAAAATGTAAAATCAATTAGCATATTTTTTTGCATAAAAATCCATCTGTCGCACAGACGAACTTGATCGCTGGTCATTCAATTGAATCTCCTAAAATAGATATAAGACACGAACATATATCGCAAATGAGGTTATTAAAATATCCTGAAAAATTTAATAATAATTTGCTATTTCCTTTATATATTTTTTGCTCTGCTTTGTGTTTGATAAACATGTGTAGCGGTAAATTAGGTCACCAAATTGAAAGAAAATATTACCATGTGTTTCATTGACACTAAATAAATCCCAAAAAATTGCGTTTTATTATTTCGTGTATCATTGTTATGACTAAACTTAACTTAATCTCTGTGAGTCAAAACCTGTCATCCATTTGATGGACGGGATAAATGTTTATTACGTCACGAAAATTCACGATAGTAATGTTCCACAATCACAGACAGCAAAATTGAGTAATATTACGATGTTCAAGGACAAAATGACCGCGCATGACTTCTCAATTTTTAATGTAAAATTTACTCTTTGAGACTGCATGTTTTATTTTTGATACCACTCGGAAAGTTTTGAGGACGTCACGCGGAGACCAGAGATGGAAATTCGTGTTTTTCTTTTCATTTCGGACCACCCCGATGGGGAGGGGGGGACTCTTCCCACTTACACTTCTTCATCCCCACCCCCCCGACCGCCCCTCACAAGAGTTTTCGTCCTCGTCTCGCCGCCGCAGGTTTCGCTGGTGAGCTGTGTGAGTACGAGTTCAACGAGTGCGAGTCCTCGCCCTGCGCCAACGGCGGCACTTGCACCGACCACATCGGCGGCTACTCGTGCGTCTGCGGCCGAGGTTACGGGGGCCGGCGCTGCCACCTCAAGGTCGACCTCTGCGACCCCGACCCCTGTCCCCCGGGCAGACGGTGCATCGACACCGGCAACAGATACGTCTGCGAGTGCAGGCCCGGCCTCTCTGGACCCAATTGCCAGTCGCCGGCGCCCAGAGCGGTGCGTTGGCCTCATCCCCGAGGAGAGGAGGGGAACTAAAACTGGTGTCTCTCTCACGAGACCGTCTCTCAAGCCTACACATTCGTTTTTTCTTCTTCTTCCTATGAGATGTTTTGTACCTGAAAGTGTTTGGCGTACTGACTAATATTTTTGAAACTATTGTCATTATCGCACGCGAAAACTACTGTAAACTTTGCTTGAAAATCATATAAATATTTTGGTTACTCAAAGATTACTGCAGAAAATTTCACCGAATTTTTTTAGTTATCTATGAGAAATATTAGAAGGCTTCCATTGCGATAAGAAAATAAATCAAATCAATAATTTTATTTCATAGAATTAGTTGTCATATTTTTGATGTGAAATTGACTGTGAGCGTATGCCTCAATTCGTCCAGTATATTCAGCAGAAAAATAAACTTTTGACTTCAGCATCAAACGCAGGGAGTAAGGAAGTAACTATAGTTCCTTTGTGTACACGAAAACTCTTGTTTTAGCACTTTCATCAGTATCGTGTATTACTCTGTTCAAGGGTTTAAGGGAAAATTAACGTTGTGGGTGAGAATTATATTTCACTATTAACTCTGCCATCATTAATCATTGCAACGCTGTATTAAAATGGCTTAATAAACTCAATTCAAGCATTTGAACAATTAAGACGAACGTTTTATTTAAAGCACAATGGCATTTGTTAGATATTCGTAAATTCAAAACCTCAGAGCCAGTCTCCTGTACTCCTATACCCATAAATATGTCATTAGCATTCATTCCACTTTGAGATTTGGTATTAATGGGTCCTCGTTTTATTAAACCAGGCATGCAGCGGAAACCCATGTCGCAATGGTGGAACATGCTGGAGCAGTG
Source organism: Hetaerina americana (assembly GCF_022747635.1). Taxonomy (NCBI): domain Eukaryota; kingdom Metazoa; phylum Arthropoda; class Insecta; order Odonata; family Calopterygidae; genus Hetaerina; species Hetaerina americana. The sequence goes on from NW_027286763.1 coordinate 107,897,746, forward strand.
TTGACTCCTTTTACTGCGCCTGTCGCCCAGGTTACACAGGGAACACATGCGAAGGTAAGTTTTAATGAGTCCAAGTTCTACAGTTGATACGATTTATAAAGAACACCTCTCCCTTACGTCAGTCATAATGATTGGTTCTAAATGCATGTAGAAAATGGCGAAAATTAGATGTTTGTCCTCTTGTTTCGAATTGAGAAGCCTTAACAATTCGTTCGGGCAGCTTTACAATTAGTTTTAGTTAAGTGCTATTTAACATCAGCATTATCAACTTAATTTATATTTTATACTTACTGTTTAATTAGTATTCACTCTCAACAAAGTTCTCCACTTATTATTCTCTCCGGTGCACTTATAGGATTGCTTTAGTTTAGGGAACTTATTCTGATTACTCCCTAATATTGTGCAAGTACTCAATTGTATGAAACTTATCATTAGCAGATTACTAGCATTGTTATATTGTTTGTCTTTACATAGAAGTGAACTGGGGCCCTATTAGGCGTCTAAGTTAATTATTTTCAGTTTCACAACTAAAATTATAACGTGCGCCATTAAAATTTTAGTTGTTTCTATCAATATATAACTTAATGATAAAGAAATAATTATTGGTGATTTTCTTAAGTATGAAATTGGTTGGACCCTTCGATTCAGTCCAACTTCTACCTTCCTCCCTTCATTCCGTCCAACATACCTATCCTATTTCGACCGCTTCCTAGCCTACCTCACGTTTTCTTCTTCATTACTGTATTAAACATTTCATTACCTTTATCTGCACCACATATCCATTTCCCTGCCTCCTTTTGATTTCTCCCAATAATTCCCTCTCTTCCGCCAACATGCCCAATACTTCCTAGTTTGATTTTCTTTCCACCCATTTTACCTTTTCAATCCCTCTCTAAATCCTCATCTCAAAAGCCTCCAATCTAGGCCATCATCTTTACACAGCGACCATGTTTTCGTGCCTCAAAAACCACGCTTTACTAAACATTTTTCACTGACATTTTCTTTGTATCCTTACTTACTCTGTCATTTACCGAAGCAAGTCTTCACTCCGACTAATGTGACCATCTTCGCCCAATATGTTTACTGGAACAGCGAACTGCTCTGCTTGCTCGATTTTATACCAGCCTTTCTTAATCTTTGATGAAATGATTAAGGGATTAGAAAAGAAACGCATGGGAAAATATTTTAATAAAAAGATGCCGATAGTGGTGTTGAGATAGAGGATGCTATATTTTAATGGCCGTATTTTACTAATAGTTGAAATACCTACGGGTACTGTCAAACAGAAAACCACGCGGAATACATTCAGAACCGGTAAACAAATCGGAAAACAATGCGTTGACACATCCCAAAAAATCAATATTTGGCAAATATATCTGTCGAACGTTTAAAATTAAGAATAGCTATACATTTTAATAAAAGCGTATCCGCCGTTATTCGTGAATATCTCTTGGATGAGAAATGAATTTTAGATATTCACGTATCAGCGAATGACGTTTTTTTTTATGGGCGAAGAGTAGTGTAAATGCATTTTTTGACCTTCAAATTGGGTAGACGTCAGTATCTTATACATGCATTTATGTATCTATATTGTTTTGTGAGCTATTGATAAATGAAAATAATTTATTGGTAGACTTTGCCGATCCTGGGTAGATATGAATATTGGGTTAAATTCACTTTGAATCTTTTCAAATCGCTCATATATATTTTTAGTACGTGACCCAGTTTCAACAAAACATTGGTGGGTACATTTCAATGTATGCGCAGATGCATTCCCCAAATTTGTTGTAGAAAACGACCTTATTCGTGGTGAAATCGGAAACTTTTAAGGCAATCCTCGTCATAAAAAAATGAACTGTATTAAACTTAAGATAACAAATATCTATCCTAATGAGCCTAATAAAAGCAACAATTTATCGAAGAAAGATTAGAAACAAGTATTAGTAAGGACAGTTTGAATATATTAAATTTTTAGGAACCACAAAAGATGGCTAATCAGTCTTATCGTAGAGAGGAGAGAGTACAAAAAGATTGAACGACTTTTACTTTATGCGTGCACCTTCGAAAATCTTTTAAAAATGGGGCTAAGAATAAAATATGCCTTGTTTTTAAAACTGTATGGCGTTGCCGTGTAAACTATTAAATACCCACTACGAAGGAATGAGACGGCAAAAATCAGAAGATGGAAAAGTAGAGAAGAAGGCAAAATTAAGAAAAAGTTGGATGTAGATGATATTTATCACCCTTGACCTTAAATGCACCCATAATGAATTCAATACGCGAGTTCAAGGAAATGAAATGATGTAATCTTGGGGAGTGCATATAAATGAAGAAAGATAATCATGGTGCAGTGAGAGAACGTCTTAATTATTCTTCCAGGAAAGAATAAAGGCCCGAGGAGTATTGCAGCCTGTCTGAAATGGAGAGGAAAATATTAAATAATAGTATATTACGGTGATTATTTGAAGTCGAAGTGAAGAAGATGATTTTATTATTTTTTTATTATTTAAACAAGTGAAATACCGATTGAAACGAGTGGAATAATTATAAAACCAAGGCAGCAAGATAATCAAACGGTCGAGGAAGTAGGAGGAAGGAAAGATTTCTCTCATAAGAACAACTAAACTGCAATTATCAGTATCACTTTCTATTATCCTGGAAATAGGAAGCGGTTTATGAAAAATATATGTGGATTCTTCTTTTCTTTGGCAACGTGGCATGCGATGGCCTGTAAGAATAGAAAGTATTATTTGAAGTAATGAAAACGTGATGCTTCGGGAGTATATTGAAAATGAAATAGAATCTGGGGTAGGAAAATAAATACCTCGGAGAGTTTATGATGATAGAGCGTTTGGAAGATGCAATTGAAAATAATTGAACACATCTATGGATAATATAACAAGTACATAGATGACAAAATGAGCTCAAGGAGCAGACCCCGGTGGTTAACAGATGTCCCCGACACGGCACAATGAATACTAGCGGCACAAGCGAGTGACGTATCGCAGTAGGTGTGGGGGTGGGTATGGCAACTAGTCTAAGGCAATTAATTTCAATTCATGTGCAGGAGCAGTTTTCGGTTTTTCATTCTGGAAGGTACAACATTCTGAGCTTCGCGTCTCATTTTTATGAATGACACTTTTATCCTTATAGCTATGTGACGTGTATTGCAAAATAGAATCTTAAATTGCCTATGCTCCAGGATACATTATTTTCGAAACTACGAACGCCATTCAATGAGTGAAGTGACTAATGCTCTCATTTGAAAAATATTCATTGAATCTCAAAATTTTTTCTGGGTTGTTGGTTGGGAACCTTGGGATGAGACCTAGTCGGCCGTTCAAATATTTTATGTCAAAATAATTTCAAAAATTTCAGTTCACTATGGCAAGTCCACAAGAAGATTGCACCTTAGAAAAGCGATAATCTGCCATTAGATATTTAGCAGTAAAAGGTGTAAAACCAAGTGAAATATTTTATAGAATTTTGGTGCAATACTGAAAATTTGTATGGACCATGCGAATGTTTACTAGTGGGTTGTTCAGTTTAAAAGTGGCCAAACAAGTGTGGGTGGTGAGCGCCGAAGTGGGCGAAGTCTCTGGTCCCCCCTTGGAATTGAGGATCGATGGACTTAATGGCGATAGCATAAGAACTACTGTAAAAATGTTGGTTAAGGAAGTTCATTTAAGTGTTGGAACTGCTCACAATATCATTAATAACCATTTAGACTATAGAAAAACGTGTGCGAGATGGGTTCCCAGGCAGCTTACTGATGCTCATTAAGAATCGAGACTTTCCATTAGTCAAGATAAAGTTGCGAAGTTTGATTGAAAGATACGCTTTTTCTGGAAGAATAGTTATTAGCGACAATGTCTGGATTCATTACTACAATTCTAGAACAAATTGCAGAGTATATAGTGGAAACACACCAGCTCTCCCTTTCGCAAAAAACTTCAAGGTTCAACCCTCGTCGGGTAAAGTGATGCTGACCATTTTTGGAGGCTCATATGATCCAGAAGATTGGCGAACTAGCCGGTGCTATTCTTGAGATTCTGGAACACAAACCAGCTATCAGGAGCAAACGCCGTGGGTCCTTAACAAAAGGAGTCATTTTTCAGCATGACAACGCCCGCCGTCATGCAGCCCCGTCCCATCTGACCCGTGTTGAACTGCAAGAATTGAGTTGGGAGGTCTTACCTCATCCCGCGTACAGTCAAAACCTTGCTCCATCAGATTTTTACCTGTTTGGACCAATCAAACGGGCGCTGGACGCCTTATGTGGAAAAAGATTTGGTAACAGAATTAGAAAGCTACAGGAAATATGGAATAGATGCACACATTTTGGGGGTTATTATCTTGAAAAAAAGCCCAAATTTGGTAAGAACCCGATGGACGGTTTATTATTTATATCCATTTGTCTCATTAATAATTGAATGACCCTCGTGCATCAACCACTAATCAAGGAAAAGTTTGGTTTGATAGTCGAGACGAGAGGGCACCTTGTCTTAATCCCTGCAGTATATGGCATTTTCACATGGAAGCAATGGATGTTGCAGGACTATGTTTACTTAGGCAAACTACAGAATAGGATATAATGTATTTAACTGTCTTAATAATGGCATTATAAATCAAAATATAGGTTTTGAGAAGTGTACAGATGAAAGGTGGGAAAGGATGAAAGTAGAAAAAATGAAAGGAGTTTTATCACTTAGAAAGTAGCTACATGAGCCACCAGCAGTCATTATATTTTGCATAGGCAAGGACTAGGGACAGAAAAAATTTCCAAAAACTTGAAAAATGCTATGGAGGAAGCCGTACTAGTTGTAAACTATGTAAAATCAAGGCCAATTCAATCCAGATTTTTTAAAATGTTTTGTGATGAAATGGGTAGTGAACACAAAGCACTTTTATTATATACTGAAATGAGATGGCTATCCAAAAGGAAAGCACTATTAGCAACCAATGAACTTTGAAGTGGCAAATTTTTCTTCCTTAAGCCATAAAATAATTCTGGTGTAAGTACAAAGATTTGTTGAAGTTTTAACAACTCCAGTATGGTTGATAAAATTTCATACATGGCAGACATTTTTACCAAGTTTAATTAAATTAACTTATAATTGCATGGAAAATATATTACAATTTTTAATACAAGAGAATACATAATTCATCTTGTAATATAAAAAATAAAATGTTGGATTTCATCAGTTGAATCTAATAATTTTGACTGTTTTTCTGCCTTACATGAATGTTTGAAAAATTCAAATTTTTAAACAGATTTCGATGTTTCAGATGCATTTTTCGAGCACCCACATAACTTTGAAATCTATTTTTTTTACAAAATTTTCCAAAAACTAGTAAGGGCGATTCCTGGGTTTGAAATCCATTTTTAGTGACAGCGTAACCAGTAAGCTGAAACGAAAGTGAAAATGAAAATTTGATTGATTTGTTTAATGACTCTTATATGAAACAAAAATACAAAGTCAGTCTTAAATTATTCCTGGGAAGGTTTATGAGAAAAGTACCCCAATTTATTTAAACAAGCTATTATTGTTTTACTTCCATTTTCTGCAACTTATTTATATGAAGCGGGATTTTCTCATTATGCTAGAACAAAGTCAGTGTGCGGGAACAGGTTCAATGCTATCAGATATTATAATAAAACTTCCCAATATTGAGCCTGATATCGAGAAGATATGTTTTTCAAAAATTCAAAATCATAAAGGCCATTAAATGCTTTATTTATTCATATTTTTATAAAATATAATCATTGTTAAATGTATTCAAAAACTACTAAATTAATAATTTTAATAGAAATTTTTTAAATTAAATTTCAACAAATAGAATTACCCAACCTAAAGAATGAGCCAAGTGTTCCTTTAAACTTCCCAGGCTTGGAAATTGCTCCATTACAGAAAACGTTTGAGAAGCACTGATTTGGTAGAAAAGAATTCAATTCTTTTTCTGATGCCATCATATTTTTAGCTTACAGTTTAATAAAGAAATAACATGAACTTGTTGTAACAAAAATATTGTCATCAAATCTAAATGTAACCTTTAAAAAGAGACTAAAAATTGACAAGTAAACTTCAGCCTTTAATTTTCAATCATGCTGTTATTGCTGAACAATCAAATATGTAAAACATTTAGATATGCTAAAATAATTTTGAAATTTTTTAATATGATAAGGGTAATATTTTATTAAATGTAAATCAAATAGTGGAATCCCAAATTTTTATAAAGTCAAAAAACTCAAAATAGACTGAGGCTTAGCAAGAAATAATGAGCTCTATGGCCTCTAAGTTAAATAAGAGGGGGGGAAGAAACTCTAATGGCCATAATAGACAGAGGCTTGCTTTTAAAACCATGTCAGAAATTGCAATGGAAAATCACTACTGCTAGCACATTAGATATTTTTCTTATAATTCATTGACTGCTTGAAATTATTAATTAATATTCTGTTATGCTGGGTCAAACCTAATTACAGAGTGCGAGGTTAAAAAAAATGACTAACAGATTGTAGGAAGGCCTAAAAAAACAATTTTACAACCCAGGCAGTTCAATTTTCTGATTCCGTGCAGACATATTTTTCACCATGGGATACTGTTCCATATGGTAATACACATAGATATTTCTGAACGAATTAAAACATATATATATATATATATATATATATATATATATATATATATATATATATATATAATATTGGCCATGTGTGTTAAAGTTAGAACAACTTTTTTAATAATGACTGAAACCTAGATTAAAGAGAGGTGTCCCAAAAATGTTTCATATAAATATCATCCTAATAAAATTATTTATTCATTTAAATCTCCTACTCATTGTGACCGATTCAGGAGAACAAATGCAATATGGTGACAAACTAATTTAAAAGGATCCACGGTCAACAAGTTTGATAAGAAATACTGGCAATGAATTCCCTCATGGAGTTATGTCACAATTCTATAGCAGATGTAACCTTATCTGCAAAAAACCATTTTAATGATGTTAGTAAAGAGTTAACCGACTTATTGTTTTCCAGTTGTTATTTTTATGATTATCAGTTTATTTCACTTACCTTATCACAGAAAAGATTACAAGTTTATTCACCCTCTAAAATGATAAGAAAACTGAAATGTTATTGCAGAGAGAGTGAACATTCTTTTTCTATCTTAATGTACATATTTGAAAGGAATGAGTGTGCAGTTTTGGTGACTCTATAGGAATAACTCACTTATTACAACCATAAACATATCGGCTATTTCGATTATGTTTATTGGATATTCTAAATTTTGGCAGGATCCGGAATTTTTGTCATTGTACTGATGTTACTCTACCGCTGTCTGAATGTGACTTTGGTGTAAGGCAAAGTGGGAATAAGATTAAATAGGCAGGTGCCATTAATTGTCAAGTATGGAGAGACAAGAGTTAAAAGGGTAGAGTTTCCTCACATCCCACACCTTGTCTCTCCCCAATTAATGATACGGACATCTTATTTTCTTAATCTCATCACCCGATTTTCTAGCATTTGTTAAGGACTGAAGACCCTCAGACTGTTCTTCCCTAAATATTCTTTATCTCTTATTAAATTTGGTTCCAAATTTAATATTCTCTTCATTTTTATTTCGGTTCTTTGCCTTGGCAGAGGAGTTTGTGCTGGAGGCTATCCCGACTGGCGGCCGAGATGGTGATGGGTCTGTCCTGGGCCCTGATGGAGATTTGCTGGGTGGCGGGGGACTCTTGGGTGGTGGAGGTGGAGTTGGGGGTGGTGGTGGGCCAGGAGGCAGTGGCTCTGGCCTTGACCTCCAGATGCCCATCTCCATACACCTCGATCATCTCCACAATGTTTACATAGCTGCCGGCACACTTGCATGCGCCCTGCTCATCGTTATACTCACGGTAATGCCACAGTATTCCTATCAAAATCATAAGAGCTATTCCATAAGTCAGTACTATTGTCATTCCAACTGCTGACCCCATTTCAACAGCTCTTGAGATAAAATAATTCACTACAAAAATACTCATATGATAAGTAATAATTAATTTTTTCATTAATAACTGTAGTTCAGGTGGATCTAAATTAAACCAGTTAATGATCCTTTCATGGCATGAATTTTGTAGGTTTTATGCAAATGTTGTGGATTCAAATAACTTAATTGATTATTTGTGACATGCCATAATTTACTTTTAGATCTTATTCTGTGCAAGTATTCATATAAATTTCAGAAATTAGAAGTTATCAATTTTGTGTAAGTCTTTTTACCTTGCTCAGGTGCATAAAAATTTTGTATCAATACATACAAATTTGTAAGGACTTGTATAAGGTATGAAATAAAAAAGCCTGGTTCTTTAACTATATTATGAGAGGTGATTCTTAAAAGTTGGATGCACATTGGAGAATAACTGTTAGTGTTGTACTCTAAAAGTCAAATACAATGTAAATGCATGAATTTTGTGTATTAATTTTTTGTAGGTGTAAATATATTTTGAAAATTTTGTTTCAAGGCACATTCATGGCATCTATTGGTGTAATGGCATTATCTTTGGTACCTAACTATTATTTGTGATATCAGTATTATGGATGTGGTGTACCTTACTGTTTTTGTCATTTTTTATCTCCAGGTTGCAATTTGTCACTGTCGTGTTCATGGTGAAGCATATAAGAGATGCTTCCTGCGAGCTGCTCCTAGGCACCTCCTCCCTTGCACCATGGTTCACGTGAAAGGAGGCCTTGGCAGCAGCCTTGGTTTGGGAGGGAAGTGTCCCCGTCACAATGATGGAGCTTGTGCCGCACTCAATAAGGATCCTGGAAGGTTTGTGAAATGCAAAGCAAAGTACGATCGGCTGCAATACAATTTAACTGGAACAGAATATTATTACTTATGGTTACATAAATTATGAGATAAATCTTGTTTAATTATGATTCCATGACTGTTTCTTTTGGGCCTTTGACACCTTCACATTCCATTTCTTAAATGGGCAAATGCCAACCACCTCAATCCTCTTAAAATCAGTCCAACTTTCATGTAGGAGTCATTTCATGAAATACTGTGGATATTTCCAATAAGTAGTAATTATTAATGTTGAAAATGAGACCTAGAGTATCATTTGTGTGTATCCACCAACCATTCTCCATGTTAGCTGGCTAAATTTGATTTTTTTTATTCTATAACCTTCATTTTTAGATTTGGACTTAGTGTTGGGATTCAATTTCAAAAATAAAAGTATGACATGTTGGCTAAATTTTTGTGCTACTTGGGTCATATTTTTTATTCCATATTTCAGCACATTCAAAATAAGATCTTATTCATGGACATGGGGTAAACTATCCAAAATAAAATGGCTGGCCTTGACAACTGAAACAAATAATCAACCTTTCCCTTACAATCTAAAGAAGATAGATGAAAAAAAATATCATAATTTAATTCAAGTAAAGAGTGGCATTATATGAATGTGTATTTTAAGTGATGTATAACATTTCTGATGTTTTAGAGCCAAAGAAAAGTGTTAATATTAACATTTAATACTTAATAACTGCAAGTTAAACATTTCAAATAAGTCCTTACTCAGCTATTTGATCAGCAAGAGACCCAGTAATAATCCTATCTTGATATCAGCCGCACCTATAATCTAGTCTAAAATTTCAAAGAACACTCAGCAGATATTTCTTTTTCTTAGCTCCCCCATACCAATTTGAGGAAATGAAAATAACCCGTAAACATTAGAAGAAGGTAGAGGTGCCATATCCGTTTCGTAGATGGAAAAGCTGCAAGTTATGAGAAATGGATTTCAAAGAATAAAAGACTCCTCATCTTAAATTCTATCTAAATTTGCATAACCTTTGAAAGTACAATGTGTAATGATGTAATCACATCTGCTTGATCACATATTGAATAATTTTTTATGTATTTCATGTTTTTTAACTAATGAAAGTATTTGAAGAGGATTTGTCCATCATATTTCAAAGCGCCTATCATCACAGACACCTTACTCAACGGCCTACCATGGTTTGCCCATTTAAGCACAGCTATCAACCTTTTTTAAGTCTTCTATGTGACTGCAAAGTCCCAACTCCAGATAATTTGTTGGTTCCCTTCTAAGGATATAACAAGGGTTATACACACCTATCAGTAGTCATCTACCTTTTCTAGATTTACAGTGTTCCCTACATAACTATTTTTTTAGAAATCAAACAGATTGTGTTACCTAGCATCCAAACGGAAATGTTACCAAGCATCAAATTAATCAGGAGTGAGATTTTAATACCTCTTTATGTTCCCAGACAACTCCATACAATACAATGCAATACTAAATCCCTCAATGCATTGGTCAAAGCATCAGTAATGAAAATAACAAGCATTAACCAAATGCCACCATATCTCTGTCAACAAGTAGTATGAAAATATATCTTAATGATGAAAAATGAGAGTCGCACAGCAAGGGTAAGACAATGTTTGCAAAACGATATTGTTCATCTTCTTTTTTGATATATTATGTCTGTAAATTTATATTAACAATTTGGTGAAGTGAGCTTTGCAATAAAAGTACCTAGGATCAATGATATTAAAGCTTTGAGAATTTTAGTTTTGAGTATGAAACATCAAACTGTTGTAGTATAGTCCAATTCCTTTAATGTAATGAAACAAATATTGAATCAAGCAAGAGGCTTGCTTTAAATGCATATGTCATGCAATATTACCTAGGTTGATAAAAGGATATATTTACATGTTATGCTGTTTTCTTAAAATTTACTTCATGGAAACAATCTTCATTCATGATTTTAATGTCTCTCATAAAGGTATCTGCCTACCTATGTCTAAAATTTAAAAGTATAAAAATGTATGAATTTTATAACATCACTTAAGAAGTTAAAATAGTTGAATACTACCTACTTTCAACAGTGACTTAGGCAGGAGTTCAAGGTTGAAGGTCACTCCAACACCAAGAACCTTTGGAGGGAGTGGAAGGGGGGGTAGGTACAACTCAAATATACTGCATTGTAATCACAATACCTGCACTCACATTTAAATCACATCACTGAGGAGTGATAACTCTCTTTCACGTGAATCATTTCAATTAATTAGAATGCAAAGTAAAATCTTTCACTAAAAACCTTACGTATCAAATTTAGTAGTTGTTAAAATATACTTACCTAAGTTCAGATGTATTCATTCTCATGATTGGATTATATCCAAGACTCCTTATATACCCTCTGAAAATTTAAGTTTCTTCATCACAAATTTAAGATATACAGACATATAAATGTTATAAAACAGCCTAGATTCAAACATGAAAATTCATTATGATGGTACAAATATTGAAACAGGATTTTTAAATTTTATGTGCATTAATTACAAAATTAAATTCACTCCAAGGTTATTAAATGGAACCAACGTAAACCCCAGGTTTGAGGATGGTATCAAATAGATTAAGACTGAAGTTGCAGTTCTTTGAAATGTGACAAAAGGATATTAATAATTGTAGGAATTAAACTGATGCCCGAAGAAACTTTGAATGGAGTTTTTGCAATGAAAGACTGATGGACAAAAATTAATTGTTCATGGCCAAGTGCACGATATAAATATTATTGTTCTTGGTAACTGTAAACCAATCTGCCTTATTCAATGAAATACTCAGTTCATACAACATTTCCAAAGTGCAATTGACTTTGGAATTGTTGCATTGTAATGTGCATAAGTGGATGACTCCACTAAAGTTATTATTTTAGCATCATGTGCAGTTACTTTGAACTGCTCAGTTAATGGTCATGGATAATGTACATCCAACACAACAATATATAACAAAAATAGCCACCAGTGTCGTAGATTATGTTATCAGAGGTCTACATTTGCATTCTGTATATACCATTGTGAGAGCATCATGAGAAAGTGGTAGTACTTTTAGAAAGAATAGGGGTAAGAGAAGGAGAAATAAAAACAGAAGGGGAAGTAATGCCAGATCATAATAATTTTGCAAATTAGAGCCATCATTCAAGGAGATCGGCAAGGACTCTCTGGTGAACTTCTGTCCAAAATATTCTCTTACAATATAACCGTTTTTCTTCATAGAATGTGGAGAGAGAAAAAATAGCTCTGGGTACCAACTTTGTTTCCGTCTAAGCAATGAGGAGTCAAGCAAATGAAGGCCAGAAGTTATAGATTCTAATGACAAATTAATCACAATTTTGACACAATGAGCTTTTAGAAGTGAAAATTACTTTTGAATATGCTTTCTTTGAGTGTATTGAAAGTAAAGTTGATATGTTAAATTAGTTATCTAAACCAATTCATATTCTGTAAGCCACCACATTGGCATGAAACAAGAAATACAAGTCATTAATTACTTAATAATAGAAAATAATAAATTTTTCCTATGAAATGTTCCTGCAAGATGTAAATTGTGGAAAAACATTCTGAGCATGATAACTTTTGATGTTTTTAAGCTTGGCTTTGTTTGGCTATACATTTAGTAAAGAATCAATCCGCCATGCTTTCATGTGTAAGAGGAGCAAGTGGTCACATTTCTCAAATTCTAAATAACCTTTCATGAGAAAAAAATAACATGATATGCTTTGCCATAGATAAGTAGCTTAGAGTCATTTTCTCCTTGGTGGAAGAGGATGGCTTACAGCCATTATTAATGGATGGAGTGTACAAGGTGCTCCATGTATGTGACAGAAGCTGCATGGCCAGATTAAGATGGTATTGGTAATCATAATCCCTGGAAAATGCAGAATAAGTAATGGAGAGAATAAACCATTATATAACACATGACATCCAAACCAAGGTGCATATTATACATGACAACATGAATGCAGTATTCCTTTGTGTTATTAGTAGACAATTTCTATGCATTTTTAGTCAGTTATTGCCTCATGTTTCAATGCACTTAGTGTAGATATGGGATGGCATAGGGCAAAAAAGACAATGCGCTTCAATCAGTTACTGTCCTTGAAACATGATCTGTGTATTTCATAAGATAAGTTGGCATAGAGTAGAAATGATGAGAGGTAGATTTGGAACTTTAACTTACAAGGTAAAGCTACATTTTTCTGAACACACAATGTGGATGAAAACATGATTGGGAGGGAGGGAATCCTCCACTGCAATAACATCGCTCCAGGGAAGTTGAAAGGGTGAATTCGTTTGGAGGGTTGAAAGGGGTTTCACTTATTATGATGTACTTTTGTATTATTGCACTAATAGTAATAATTCACATATTACATAGTGTGAATTACATAGGGGAAATGAGAATTCTTCATATTTTTTTATTAAAACAGGAGTATATCTTATATTGAATGCTCATCATAATTGGAAAATTTTGGTAAATGAAAAGAGAGAAGATATGCATTCATAAATATTTCCCGAATGAAAATAAACATAGGGTTTGGTTTCGTTTAATTACCTTGTTTCATTATGTGTACCAATGATTCAATATTTAAGCAGTCTAATCATGTATTTCATCCTGTTATGTTAACAGACATGAAATAAGTCTGATCCAACCAGAATTACATCAATTATACCAAGGATTACTCAGTATAATTATATATATTCTTATATATATATATATATATATATATATATATATATATATATATATATATATATATATATATATATATATATATATATCTATATCCATATCCATATCCATATTCAACTCTATAACTTGTAATTTCATGTTTTTACTAAAAAACTAACTTTTCTCCATAACAATATCTTTTAAAAAATTATAATAGGTTGATTATTTAATTTACATTTTTGGTTAAATACTTTTTTAACTCTTTTGGTGAGCACAATTTGACCTAGTAGAATTTTTTGCAAAACTAAATGGTTAAATAATAATCCAACCGCAGATAACTAGAATTAACTTTTCAAGTGTACCCATAATCCTCAGTGATTACACAGAACAGACTTTAAAGAGCACATTTATGTATTACCTATGCTGCTTCATTTATGTTCTGCTAATTTCTTGGCTTAAGTATCAACAATTTGGTTGATTTAAACTCTCTGTTGCACCCCTGTATTTTCTTGAGTTGTAGTACTTGTCGAACTGTAACTAGCTATATTGTGAAGCCACTTTGCACAAAAGTAAATTTGCACTCTTTGGTTAAGCTAATGATCATTTGCTAGTCATGCATTACCTTAATTTTGACTTGTAATCAATGTACATAGATTTGATATGAAATTTACTTTAGCCAAGAATATTTAGACAAACTTACTATTATTCAAACAGTAAAATTACACACTGACTCATTAGATAGCGACCATTCAACAACACTGTAAAAAGTGCACAACTGCATAACATAAATTAAATCATTATAAATAGAATAAGCCATGAATTCCATATTTCAGTAACATAACACAAACAAGCAACTGACTACCATAATGTAACATAACGGGGGAGGGAGAGTATTTATGTATATAAATCATATACAAGGTCTGTCTGGAATGGATCTGGCTATGCAAAATTTTGAGAGACATAGCCTACCTATAACAATGAGGCCTTAGTCCCCTACAAAATATCCTCTTGGAACCTCTCACACTCATCACAGTGTTTCTTCCACTTTTCAAAACAATCAGCAAAGTCCTTTTTTTGGAATGGTCATCAGCTGCCTCATTGCATTCTCTTTAATCTCATCCACATCAATGATTTCATGCTACACTTGCAGGGGACTTGCTCCAAGCCACAAACAATGAACCATGTTTTCTACAAAGGTCTTTACCGGAGATGAGTCATTGGTCTCTGGCTATGATCCTGAAGCAAAAGCCCATTCTTCCCAATAGTAGGTTGAGACACACATAGGAATGTGGTAGTCCAGGATATAGAGAAAGGAACTACCAAGTATAACCCAAAACCTGTGGGATGCCACTTTTTCCTTACAAGTAGCCAAGTTCACGGGTGACTCATAAATGGCTGTAGTAGTTTTCACCAACTGCATCATGCTTGTCATTAATATTCATTGATTGGTTTTCCAAATAATTTTTATAGTCAAAGTAGGCATGAACTATTTTAAATATTCTCCCGTCGTAGTTGATACTGGGAGCATGACCAAATAAGATCATTTGCAGCTAAGGAATAGATGGATAATTTGGTACAAGAGAGAGGATGCTCAAGGTTTGAGGGAAGGGAGGAGAGAAAGCCAGTGTCGAAATTTGCCAGAACAAAATGCACTAAATAAATTGGCAAGAATCTAAAGTTTAACATTCCATTCAGCATATGTCATACTCCACTGGAAGTACTCTTTGCATAGCCCCCTCGTAGAAATTGGAGTAGCTCTGAAAAATTCTGCCACAGCCTGGATTCAAACCATGGCCCACAGGACAAGAAGCCAGTACAAAAGCCATCACATCAACCTAATGCTTCATGATTTTTTCCTGATGATAATTAGTTTATTAAGAAATAGTTAATCAAAATTTTTCCTTTTTCCTAATGAACTGTACCTTTTTTTAAAATCATTTGGAAAGTACGCAATGTATATAAGATTCCTCAGATGTTTGACTAAGCAATAAACAAAGTCAATCTTTCAGATTTTATTCATACAGAATAGTAAATATAACATATTGCATACTCACCATAGAGTAATAATAAATGCATGAGTAACAAAAGGAAAGTAATTTTTTTATGTAATTAAGGGTCATAACAATAGTCAGGTCTCAGCTTTGGAAAGTTCAAAAGGGTTTCTGTTTCAAACCGTTCAAAAGTATATTCATTTACCATTGAGTTGTGCTTCATAAATAAGGATAGTAAAATTATCTCACATTAATGAAATCCTCATTTTGTACATTATCTGAAAGCATTTATATTTATATTTAAAAGCAAGAGTCATGATCCTTTGAGGCCCAGAGAGTCTGTCAGTGTTGCAAACATCACCAAGTATCAGTTTACAGTTTTATCAAACCTATATTTTAATAACTATTTTCCTATTATCCCTAAATCATAAAAAATTAAGGAATGTTAACACTTTTGAATGAGCATATATATTTGAGTGCGCCTAATTAATGCTTCTTTGTACTGAGGCGTCCTATTAATCAATTAAACTACTGAATTCTAGAAATTATGAAACAAATATAAACTTTTACCTGGCTCAAGCCTGCAGGAGTTTATTATTAATTAGAATAAAAAGTTTCAGTTTTTATAGCCATCATTTGTTTCATAAAGACACCTGTAGAACTCATTATATATATATTCATTATAGACAATCCAATTGGTAGAATTATTACAGAAGTAATTGATGTCCCTATTTAAATTAACCTAAAGTGTGCTGTGAATGTATTGTTTGCTCTTAAAATTGGGTAGCTGTCAGTACTTGCATGCATGTATCAATGCCTCTTTCTCATTTTGTGAGTTATAAAAAAATAAATAAAAGTAATTTACTCAAAGACTTGGCCATCACTTGGTAGACTGTCCGAACATTGGGTAAATTTCACTCTGTACCCATTTCTGTTAATATCTTTTTTGTATGCGACCCAGTTTCATCAAAACGTTTGTCAAATAGTTTCAACAGAGCACCTGATAATGATGATGACGTTTTACTGAAATTGGGTTGTTTAGTAAAAAGATTTGGGTGAAAATGTATATATTTTTATTTATCATGCATGTTTGTAACATTGATCAGCAATGATGATTCCATTGAGCATTGAAAATAATAACCCTGCTTTTTAAAATAGCTTCCTCTTTGGGAATAATGTTTGCACTGTTTATAGTTCTAGGAGAGGAAGCTCGACACCAACCCTAATGGAGGTGGAGGGCCAGATGATAAAAGGTTCATGCCGGGGCAGTGGCAGTGGTGCAGGGCTTGCTGGAGCAAATATTGAGAGAGCCCTCTCATCAACATCAGCATCTGCTGCAACTGCTCGCAGCTTCCCTTCACTTGACACAACTGAAATGTATTACACCCTTGATTTCAGTGACAGTCAAAGCTCACCGCTAATACAGTGAGAGAAGTTCAAAATCAACCTTGAAAGAGACAAAAAATTTGAGTAAAACAGCACACTTAAAGTGAGTGAAAATTTTCAAATTCGGTCGGAATTCTTCACCTTTGCTAGATGGACAATGAAGTACTAAGATTGATCTTTCAGGGGGAGGGAGTATTTGAGAATTAATACTGAAATACAAATTTAGGACATGTAAAAATAAAAATATTGTGCAAAAATGAATCTTGAAAACTAAGAAATTGCATTGAGCTCTCTGCTTACTTTTGAAGGGGATTTTGCAGTTGTGGTTTAATCAGTGCAATTCAGTAGCCTTTAAAAATGCAATTCATTATACAATAGCCCTTTTATTACAAAAACTGACATATGATTGATCATAAACGATTTTTAAGGAATTAAAAATTTTCATCCAGTAAATAGGTCTTGTTGCTAGAATAAACTTATCAATTACTTCACTTAATGCTGTGGGAAATGTTAAAAATATTCACAACTGGAGTCGGTGTTCCCATTTGGATCATGAACACATGTTGCTCTAGTGCCTACATCATTATAATAACCATTGAATATATCTAATGCAGCATAGTTCTTTTGACCATGAAGCCAAATTAAAATAAATCATCAATTTAGTTTAGTGTACAGAAGAGAAGCAGTGCTGGGCTAAGCAATGGAAATGTTTTTCTTACACCCAACTAACAGCATTTCATTGATATAATTTTTATAATGAACAAATCCTTAGATGACCATCAAGTGTTGGATGATGATTTCAAATAATATCTTATATGACTCAAGCTCAAGTACAGCTACTTTTCAATTTGATTTTACATTTAAAAAAAGTGTTATATCTGATTTGTAGGGAAAATTTATTCTCTTCAACTACTTGGCATATATAATTTTCTCATGTATCCAATATTTAATCCTCTTTCATTGTCACGGAAAATGGATGTAAAAGTCAATAAAAATAATGTCTAACCTTCTGGATATTGTCTTCTGAATGCCAAGAGATGGTGTGTCATTGTCAGCACCACTCTTTGCATGAAAATGAGGTGTTACTGATTATATGAAACCTCAGTAACCCTGATGTTTTGGTGGCATCCATTACCACTTGTTATGAGTCAAAGAGCATTATTGAAGCCAGTCACCATTATTTGTAGTTAAAATGATAAGTGTTATTACATTTTGTGGAGGGTAAGTTGGAAAATTTGTTCAAAATGAAAATATGAGAACTGATGCAATTTTGAATTTCAAATCTCCTTTTTGAAGGGCTAATCATCAATTTGGACATTTGAAATACTTAAACTTAGGTACTCTTATATTAATCGCGGAGATGACAAAAATATGAGTCTCAATTTATTATTTTAATGATTTTTCCTTCTCCAGTTCAATAAAAAATGATTTTAAATGTTGTCATTCATTCAGGTTTGTGAGATGAATATGTGAGAGGGCTTGTAGTTTATCTATTTACATTTTTGTGCCACCTTTCACTCCTCCGCCATTATCCTTGGCACTAATGGCTCCACCTTCCCCAAATAATGTGAATAAATCTGAAATGAAGTTAGACTTTACCTCATTTCTCTCCTGCTAAAAATGAACTCAGTCTCCATTAATTATATCCTTAATTGACTTTCTGAAAACCTCCCAAAAAAATGTGTAATCCAAGTTGGCATCACTGAAAATTAACTTGGTATAATAAGTACCTAGTGTCTTACCCCAAGTTTTTCCATGTCTATTTTACAAGTATGAGTGCTAATTGAGATTGTTATCATTTTAGCTAAAATAAAATTATTATTGTTCATAACAACATTGATTACATTATGCCACACTTGTACTCAATTGGCTATGTTAGTGTTACTACGTTATTGCATTAAATTCAGACAAAAAATGGACATTCCACAGTTAAGACAGTTTTGAGATGATCAGCTTGAAGTGGGCAGAATCCGAAGAGTTCCAAATGTGTGCCATAATTGCCTAGAGAATGCCGAAACTAAGTTACTTTAGTGCATAGACCTTTGATTGTGTCCGTAAATCTTTGTGCAAGTAGGTGAACAGAGATGTTTTAATGGCAATATTGGTAGTTAGACCTCTTAAAAAATATAGATTGAAGAATAACTATTCCAAAAATAATAACAATAAACTTTATGTTCTGACAGGTAACTACTATAAAGAGGAGTAGGGTACAAATGCTTCTGCATGCTTGGAAAGGTTGCTTTAATGTTTGTATGGTTGGCCTTTGAAGCAAACCGATTATACATTTGTTGTCTAAGTGTGTGCTGCCTACTTTCTGGCACCTGTTTCTCACATTCCATCCAAGACAAAACATGAATTAAACTCAATTTGATAGTAAACTATTCAAAATGAAAAAAATGCAATTTTTTTATTGATTATTGTATGTAATGTAAATGTTTTTTAGTTAATTCTTGCATGCTGTTTACACCAAGAAACATGTGCCAACTTTAATGAATGTCAAATGCACAAGATCAACTTTTTCTGCAAGAAGAGCGGCAGGTGAGCCAGTTGGACTGTCACATTGTATAATAGAAATTAATAAAGATAATACATAATTCAACAGAGTGATATTTCATTTATGGGTAGTTTTTTCTTGTAGTACAGAACCTACCCTGGATTCCCCACTTCATGATGCAATCCCTTACTGCTATTTGTTTCCTTCAGAATCCAAACTGATAAAGATTTAATACAATTCACTACAAATTGGCATAAGAATCAAATCTATAGATGATCCACTGTGATCCACTATATATGTACCACCCCCAATGCCTGTTCTTACTACTGCGATAATTTTTCACTTTACATTTAAATACAGTAAGTTAACATATGCCAATTTTTCGACTCAATTCAGTCGAAAGATAAGTTAATGAAAAATGAACTGACTTAAGTCAGCAGTGGAAGTACTGGGCACCCTTCAGAATATCGGTCAGTTATACCATCTTGTATGATGAATGCCGACTATGTATTTGGGTGGTCTGAATCATTTTGGTACCTAATCATTTTTATTTTTAATGGAATATAGTGCCGACGCCGGGTTTCTCTCCACCCTTCATCCTTTCCTGTCCATCCCCTATGGCGCAAATGACCTTAGCCATCGGTCGCCTCCCCTTAAAACTACTACTACTACTATGGAATAACTTACTCAACATAGGAAATACATTTAACCAATGTCATCTGATTAGTTTGACGAAATAATGTTAAATCGCAGATATGGTTTTCTTCGTATAAACTTGATTAGACCTCAAATCATGAATTCACATTGGTTTTTTATAAATTTTCCTAGAATTTCATGTAAGAGGAACCAGAGAAGAATGGAAGAACACCATTCATCAATAGTAGAAATTTAAATTGGCTCAAATGTGGGATCTATTTAAGTCATAGTTTCAACAATTACAAAAGACAATAATGACCAAAACTTCTGATTACTCATGGTGGATATTTTGGTGAATGAAATTGGTGAGCTAAAGTGATATTTTCAGATTGGAGTGATAAATTCAGTCAGATGAAAATGTATGCATTAAGATATGCATCAGGATATGGGGATTAGGGGAGATATGGGGATATGGGGAGAGAGGTATGGGGATTACGAAACGACAATCCCTTCTGTTTGGGCATTTGACTCAGGAAAATTATGCCTAGAGTAGTTCTCAAAGTTATCACATACAAAAACATGTTGTAAGATGATCCTATCATCACCTTTGCTTATTTAGGGAGTGAGGGCGATTAACCCAACCAACCGGGAAATCCAGGTTACATTAAAACTTAAAGTTTTTATGATGATATCTGCACCTTCTTGAACTCTGCTTCTTGGGTGCTAAATTTTCCTCCATTTGTAAAACTACATCCCATATCACTGCTGTCCAATATTTATTTGTTATCATTTAGCTTTGTTTTTGCACCAATGGCTGTTTCATCCCAAACTGCTTTTGGCATAAATATTATTGTCCAACTATCCTTTTTCCATCTCAATCATTAATAATTTGTATGGTGAAGTATAAACTCGTGCAATTTTGTATTTTCCAGTGCAAAATTTAAGTTCTCTTTCCTTGAGAAATTCATTTCATAAATTGTAATTTTCAATTATAAGTTCTATCTTTTATCCTGGTCAAATGAAGAGGGATGTAATGCAAAAGCTGTTAGGGCATAAGATCCCAATCATTGGAGAGAGAACACTTGGGAGCTGAACCAGCCAACCTTACCATTGAACTATCTAATGATATATTCCCATAGTTAAACTTTTGTACCTTGCATGGGGAAGCCTTGCTGCTACCATATTCAGAGGCAATGATTCACATTTGTTTCCCCTTATACACATCCCCAATCTAAATCTAATCGCCTATCCCAATTTTTCTCATCAGTCCATTCCAACAGCTATATTCCTATTCAACTGGCATCCTTAGGAGCTTATCAATTCACGATTATGCCCTGGTTCTTTACCCTCATTTAAATAGCTTTCAATTATTGTTCTTCATTATTTATAAAATATTTTGTTTCATGTCCCAACTATCTGCAGTATTTGTTGCACAAAATCAGAATGAAATCATTAAACTTCATATTAGGTTCATTGGCATCAGGCTTGCCATAAAATAAAAATGTTATCTCCCTGAATCATTGTGAAAGTTTACTATATGTATTAAACATACCTTATATAAGGAGAATATCAGGTGACATGGTTGATAACTTGAGAACAATGCTCCAAAGTTCCTCATCCTTCCTAATAAGCTTTGTCTTTTTTTTAATGGAAACAATATTCAGTATTTCTGGTGAATGTTTTCATTGCATGGCATCATATTTCAGTTTAAATAATGTGAAGTTAAAATGTCTTGAATTTTTTACATCCTTCATAATCATCAACATCGATATTAATATCCAAATATTGGTTGGCTGATACCTTTAAATCTTCCCTTTCTAAAGCCAATGCCATAAAAGCTCTTCCCTGTAATATTACTCTTGGCACACATATTTGTTCCTTGGGTCTTCCTTGCTTGATCTTCCTTTCCGTAACCTAAGAAGCAAATCCATTTATCATAAATGTATTCCCTTAACAACTGTAAATTTTTATGCAGGGTTTATTTTTATGCTCAGGGTATATAACTGAGGTTGTACCACATACTCTTTGTGTTAATGTGCAAAGGATAAGTATTCATGGGCCTTGATGTTTCCCAAGTCAGAGACTCTGGAGTAAGAAGTATGAAAAAGAAGGTATTCATCCATCTCATGCGAACTACATTCAAGAACTTGAAACTGGGGTCCCTGTCAAGCAACCAGGATTTTTAAAATGGATGAAAGACCATTTCTTTTTGCACAAAATTCAGGGTGAAGCTCCATCCACCCATGCTGGTGATTACAACACTATTTGTTGGCTTAGTTAGATACTTAATATCCTGCCAAAAATGATTAGCTTGAGTGGTAAGTAATTTGCGCTATTAATTCAGTGTTAACCTATGATCAAGAAAAAGACAAAATTCCTCTCAGTTCCTCAACGATTTTAAATAGATAATTCACTTTTATTTATCAGGTTCATGATATTACTTAGTTTAAAATAAATCAATCAATTTTTTCCAATTATTTGCATTCTTGAAATACAGGGTGCATTCCAAAAGTAATGCCATTGTCTTTTTAGCATGGTAATTCATTGAACAGATTTGCTCCTCATTCTTGTCACACAATTTGCTACTTGAAGAGGTATTTT
This sequence comes from Hetaerina americana, assembly GCF_022747635.1. Classification (NCBI taxonomy): domain Eukaryota; kingdom Metazoa; phylum Arthropoda; class Insecta; order Odonata; family Calopterygidae; genus Hetaerina; species Hetaerina americana. The sequence continues at coordinate 107,920,372 of NW_027286763.1, forward strand.
TAAAAGCCAAATGTTCCCATGAAATCCTAGTGTTTCCTTTGATGAGGAACAAAAATTATAAAGACTGTAAAAGAGTTCTTCATCTAGACCAGTGTGAGCTAATCATGTCAAGAGGATAGAGACACATTTGACACCATCGCTCTAGTCTCTAGAGGAGAAAATTAGGCAACAACAGTGAAATGACTCGCATGGAATACCATAAAGTAGATGTCATAGTCTTTGTTCTTAATAGTTGAGGACATCCAAATATACATTAATATTATGTATCCAAATCACCACAGGAAGTGGATCAATACATGACAAGGACAATGGGAGGAGAGTCTTAAGGGTTGAAAACACATACTCCAGGCATTAGAAGAGGTTTTAGGCTGCAATATCCCCCATGAGGCTGTTGCTTTGTGCTATTTTACAATACATATGAAGCAGGGCCCACAAAGAAAAAAACAAATCTACCCCGTGAAAGAAAATGGCTATGAAGGAATTAACACAATAGTAATTATATCAAGTGGAAATGCTATTCATTCTTTTGACAGATAGATGTACGTATTGATCATTATCAGAACGAACGATCGTTTGGAACACAAACTCTCGGCTGAGAAATTGCAAATAAAACGTAAAAATGCAAAAGTTAAACATCTCGAAACCATAACAGTTTCAGGTTCAAATTTGTGGAATTCCTTCATGATGGGGGTAAAAAAAACCTTACACTTCCACAATAAATTGTTTAAGTCTAAAGTTTCTTTTTTGCCCTAATTATCTCGAAACCAGACAGTAATTTATAGAATTCTGTGGTGCGCCATTAACCGTAGTTTGCAATTTCAATAAATTTCCATAGACAATCTTGCAACTGATTTATTTTATCTCCAAAATAAATGTTTGAAGCTTTAAAATCTATTAAAATGTAAAGAAAACATGTTATATATCTGCTGCATGTTTTTCCTTTTCTTCATTATTGCTACAAATTTAATGTTCTGATGCTTCAAATACTTGGCAAACATACTTTCACGCAAGTTCTTCAGATGCAGGCAATTTAACTTCCCCATATTTTCTTTTGTTTCCATTTAAATTTTTCTAAGCGGAAACGTATTTTCTTGTTTAAAACTGAACAGAGATTTTTGAGATGTTGACGAAGTTGACCATTCCCCGCAGCGCCATAGCTGAGGTGAAAGGTCAACTTTAATGGTAGTTATCAAAAGGGCTATGTGGCGTGGTATTTGGGTTATGAATTTACGGCGAATTAACTAGTGTTAAATGTGTGCGCAAGTTCTGAATCTTCACTGATTTTATTGACGAGCAATTGAGAAGAGAGAAGTATTCACAGTGACAGTTGTGCATTTTAGCAATAAATGTATGAATATGCTTTTATGTATGAAGGGCAAGGAATTGAGTTTGTGTATGTGAATTGTGTTTTTATCTGTTAGAATATCATATAAGAATCTTGTCCTTTAGATCCGGTTGAAGACAGCAGTTGAAGAGATGACCCATTTTTGTAGCAATTTAAGTGGCCAGTGGAGATGAAATTCAATCCATTACCTTCAGGGTGTGGATAACTCCACCTGGAGATTTAATATAAATGTATATTTATCACAAAATATGTAAATAAAAAATGTGGTTCCCCCAGGACAAGGTTTACCCATTGCACTCCGGGTAGGCTGACTCCTGCAATTGCCCTAAATGTGGGTAACTCGAGCACATAATTTTTGGTATTAGGGACTGCGTTCGCGCCGTCCCTTAATAATTCTCCTCCAGGTGTCTGATCCGCAGAAGGAAATTCACCTATGGCCAGGTAATGCTTCCTGTTAAGGCACTGACTCCTTGAGGTGCCACTTCTAATCGCTATCTTAAAGTAACTAATCTTATGTATGGGCCATTCTCAATCTTAATAGTTTAACGTTCAGGACAACAGTAAAAGGTGTTTATATGAATCAATCACAGAGCTGTTCATCTCAATCCGTCAACTTTTAGAGGGTGTGCTCACTTGCTTTTCCTATCAAATTAGCATTTGGTTTGATTTCTGCTGCATTTAAGTTCCATACATATCAGTATGTGGATGTTTGTCCCAAAAGAGGTGCCACTTAAAATAACCTTATTTTAATGCTGGCATGACGCCGGTTTTCATAGGCCAAGAATTTTTCAATTAGATTCATAATTGTTGTGAAATATGGACACTGAGGATGGATTAAATTTTCCCGTAGCTTTCCCGATGGTCTAGTTTGCTGAAAACCAACATAGATCATATATTTTCTAAACAGTCTGTAGTGTTTCCGATGAAACAACAATAGTTCTTTCATAGACCCATCGCCTCTTCAATCGTCCTCTCAATGCCTCTCAACCCCTATACTCCCAATAAGAATAAGCAGTGAGCAAAATCATATTCAAACATTCAGCTAGACAGAAGTGCTGAATGAATTTTGAATTTGAGTTACCTGAAACATGTCTAGCGCACGGAGTGGCAGATGTTGGTCACAATGAGGTGATTTGGGACTGGCGAAGGCCAGGAGTAGGGCAGCAAGCAAGGGAGCGTATTGAAATATCTAACCAAGGTCTGGAGACGTGCCGTGCGGCCAGTGTTCTCTTTAGCTGCCAGTTCCAAATACTCATCCAGTGTAGCTTGATTGTTTCACATCAACAAACATTTAGGAACCACCATAATGACTTTCAAATTGGGTGCGTGGGTTTAGCTAAATTTGTGAAAATGATTGTAGCCAACATGAAGACTATGTGCAATCATGCCTCATGGGTAATCTAAAGCATGCAGTATTCTTCATAATGTATAAAATGGGCTTAAGTATAATTGCTAAATGAACTAGCCAGGGGCAGCTTCACTCTCTTAGGTGAAGTGGATAACACATTACCTTATTTCTGTTTCCTTCTAAGGAGAAGGAAACAGAAATTGTACTTGACAAATTATCTTAAAGAATAGGTGGTGCCTCAATGAAGAGGCATAGCACTCCATAACAGTAAGTCGTCGTAAACTACTTGCAAAGCCACAATCATATGGAATAGATAAAAATTATCTGGGTAGGATTAAAGACCTCTTGTATTCCTACTATACCTTAAAGGCATTTACTCTGTAGTCACTAGAAAGATACGTTTTTTTGCCAGTGATGCAGTGGTTTATCATGATGTCTGTTATCCTGAGAGCATAGCAGCTTAATCAGATAAACTTAAGTGTATACTTGACAATTAGAATCAAAATTAAAAAAGGGCATAATTATGAAATATTGGAAAAAGAGCAATTCCCTCCCGAAAATCTACTGAATCGGGAACACAGTAATGAAAAGTGTAGTTGACTCAATGATTATGTACTTGGGTGTTAACCTCACTCACAACCTCTCCCGGGTGAAACTCACTCGGGGAATATGTGGACAATATAAAAAAAAGATAGCCTTTACTAGAAGAGTATTGGGTAAATGTGAACAAAAGGTCAAAGAGAAATGCTATCATTCACTGTTTAGGCCTCATTTGAAATATGATTCTAGTATATGGGTTCATCACAAAGTTGGATTGATTGGGGAAGTGGGTCGCGTGCAGTGTATAGAAGCTAGTTTGTATGATTAAATCAGTAGCGTTTCCAAAATGTTAGCGGAGCTACACTGGGAATCACTTACGGAGCAAGGGTTAAATGACTCATTAAATCTCTTGCTGGAATAGGAGGGATGTATCTATAGCAGTGATGTTGAAAATGTATTATTACCCCAATCATACTAGAGGGATTAAGTTTGAAACATATTTAAGATGGCATTTTATTCATGAACGATAAGGGATAAGATTAATATTGTCCGACTGTGGTAGGGGTAAATATATTCAGGTCAAAATTAATATGCTGTGTATTCACCCCATGCCACACACCCTCACAGTGGTTTGTAGGGTAAAAAAATATCTAAATAAATCTTAGGCGCAGATAGCTAGTCTTTTTAGGGTGATGCTGAGAATTATATTCCTCGTCTCTTCCTCTGTGGCCAAATGATTTAGCATAGAATATAGATCATATTTATGGAAAAAACTAATTAAAATAATTAGTTTATTATATATGATACATACCTAATTCTTTTTTACTAGAAAAATGTTGAGATACATTTGTTTTTGTCAACTCTTCAAAATGTTGCCAAAATGCGACAGCATTATCACCATATAAATTCCTAGCCTGCATAACAGCTGCCGTATTAGGGCAATGCTTCTTAATGTAAGATGCAACAGTTTCCCATGCTTTGAGCAATTCCGCTAGATGATTTTTGCTTTGCCGGTACCTCCTCTTCCTCAGACGAACTCTCCTCCACAACTTCTTCTTGTGAAACACAATGCAACTCCATAAGCTCTTTGGTGGTCAGCTCCTGGCTATGCTCCTCCACAAGCTCATCAATATCATGGTTGTTGACTTCCAGTTCCAGGAACTTGGTCAAAGACAAAATTTCATTAACTACAGTCCCTATCTGCTCTCTCCAATCCCTTAAAGTCAAATTTGTCAATACTCTCCGGCCAAAGCTTCTTTAAAGCAGAAGTGAGTGTTCTCCTGGCAATCCATTCCCTTACCTTTTTGATCATCTTAAAATAGTCAACTATGTTGAAATGATATTTCCAAAACTTACTCAGATTGAGATTGGTCCTTACTGTCACGTCATTACAATGCTCAAAATGTGCTTTCATGTAGGGCTCCTTAAAGTTAGAAATAATATGCTGGCCCAGGAAGGAAGAAATAATAGGTTGGAGTAAGGAAGTGGTTTTAAGAGGAAGAAACTGGATATTGAAGAATTTAAATTCATCAAGGAGGTCATCCGGTAGGCCAGGAGGATGAGCAGGAGCATTGTCCATAACAATCAAGACATGGAGTAGCAGATTAACCCCAAGCAAATAGTTTTTCACCCGATGACCAAACACTTCATTTATCCAGTCAGTAAAATGGTCACGTGTCACCCAAGCCTTGTTGTTTGACCTCCACATCACATGAAGCCTGCTCCCCTGGGCTTTGCACTTCTTTGAAGGCTGGTGGAGCATCTAAATGGCAAACAAGCATTGGTTTAATTTTCAAATCGCCACTTGCACTGGCAAAAAAGAACAGCATGAGACAGTCTTTCATTGGGTTGTGGCACCAATTATACACCTGAACACAAGTTTGAATTAATGTTAGATCACTACGATACTAAAAGTACTTGTGCTAAACACATACTTAAATAGCTGGCACAATTAATTCAGGAATCCCCCTCTCCTTGTCACATTATTTGAAATGCCGCTTGCTAAGTGAGTTATTCTTGGGCACAATAATTTTGAAATGTAATGAAATAATTGACTTTGTAATTCCACACACTTTATTTTAAAAAAACACCACCCAGGTTTCGACGTTGAACGTCATCATCAGGTACCTGATGATGACGTTCAACGTCGAAACCTGGGTCGCGTTTTTTTTAAATAAAGTGTGTGGAATTACAAAGTCAATTATTTCATTACATTTCAATATGTTATGCAAATTCCACAAAGTTACGCCTGAGACAACAATAATTTTGCTCGTAATGCAAATTACTCGATAACTGAGGTGCCCTTTTGGCAAGGTAACACTGTGTAAGGCATTTATAATGCATATTCTATTATCCCATTTATTTTATGTGTTTCCATTAATAATGTAATTAATTGATCAAGTTTTTGTATGAATAAATGAGAGCCTAACTTCAGATATATGGTTATAGTTTCCTTTTATAATTTTCATTTTCAATGCCAGGATATATACACTTTAACTTCTGTTCTCTGAGATATTAGTGTTACCATCTGCTATTGAAAATGCATTTCCTCTTCTGATATAAATCCTGCAAAAATGTTAGCAATGCTTCAATTGAATGGTTGCTTTAAAAAAGCAGCAGCTCCTTGTACATTGTTTGACGTTTATTCATGGTATAATCCCAGACATTCCTTATCATTAATGCTGAGTTATTTGTGCAGATATTTTCACTGAAGTTGGCCCTGTCTTCTTGCACAGTGTCATCTTCACTTCCATCTAGCCCATTGGTAAGAGATTAATTTGAAAACATCTCAGGGTTGAATAGAAGTAAACACTTACCTCGATGAAACTTTTTTATTTATTGTTGTAGTCTTCCTGTGCACTGGTGCACATTTTTCAGTGCTATTCCAATGTCTTTATCCCATCTCAAAAATTGATTCATTCGGGCCCACAAAATACCCGTCAGCTTTGGCTGTTAGTTCTTCCTTAGAAGGGAATCTTTGTCCACCTAGGAAAATTTTGAGTTTGGTGAAGAGATGGAAATCTAATGGCGCCAAATCAGGCAAATAGGGTGGGCATTGTCTTAATGAAATATGACTGTCTTCCTTGCCAAATCTGGACTATTTTCTTTAACTTTTGATGTGGTGTGACCTGGAGGTTAGCATAGTATTATCCAGTAATAATTTGCTCAATGAGAAGATTATCTATCGGCAGAATCCCTTTCGCATCCTAGAAAACTAAAGGCATCACCTTTGCAGCTGACCTTATTGCCTTAGACTTCTTTGGTGGTAGTGTATCAACAGGTACTCACTGCTTTTAACCTTTTGCACTCGGATGTCGAGTGTGACTCGACACGGTTAGCAACGGCAGCAGCTCGTATGTCGAGCCACACTCAACATGGAGTTTCACCACAAGGGGAATTGGGATTTTTGTCTATTTTTCCAATACCTTTTCTTTTAATAATCTGCATGAAAGGAAAAGGAAAGTTAAAGCTTAATTAATAGCATGGCTTGTTTTATAAATGAATAGTATCGACCCATTATGTCATTGTCGACATAAATGCCGTCTCCCAAAGGATGCCACCACCTACGCAGATGTTTTTTGTAATCTATTTACTGTGTTGTAAGTTCTTTTTCATTTGTATTGTTCGCTTTTCATTACTTGGAAGTCAGCTAAATGTAAAGCAATGTCTTTTAGAGATTATCGATGTCTGAAAAAAGATCGCCAGAATGTAAAGTTACCTCAGTCAGCTGATCCTTAGTTCATTGCTTTCTAGTTTGGACTCTTTCATTTCCTTTTCTTCCTAGTGTCCGCTGTCTCATCAAACATTCTGCCTGCTCTTTTCCTATCTATTGCATAGTCAGGAATCTTGAGTAGGAGGGTCCAAGATATGATCTATTATACTCATAGTGAAACACGAACCTAAGGCCTTTTCCTGGAGTCATGCTTTTTTGAGGTTGCATCATAATTGTTTGAGGAGTGTCCAAGACATGATTCATAGATTCATAGTAACTTGAACCCTAGCACTTTTCCTTTGTCGTGCTTTTTTGAGGTTGCATCATCCTCCCGTGGTAAAGAACCTTCCTTATCTTAGTCTCCGAGGTTTGCTTACGTTTCTAGAAGCATAACGCAGGTGTTTTCCCCAATGACAGAGGGTTCTCTTACAACAGATGCTTTCCCTTTAGTTGGACGAATGCTTTGCCAGCTAGTAGTTGCTCATTCTGAACAATTTTCACCTGCTCACAATGGATAAGTATTCCAAAGAATTAGAAAGCAGCTACGAAGAATTTTACATCGAAAGTGACGAATTTTTTAACAAATATAATAGTGACAAAAGTGAGTTATCTGAGAATGCATTTGGAAATGATGAACCAGTCGCTGGTCCAAGTGGAACTATGGAAAGGAAAACGTCCAAAGATCAGGGTGAATGTACTGACAGTGACAGTGAATTCATAACGGCAAAACAAAGACGCACAATTGTTTATTCAAGTGATAGTGATGGAATTACAGGTGATAGCATTGTGCATTTGGGTATAAGCTCCAGTGAAAGTAGTGTTTATAGTGGAAAACCAGAAAAAGAAAAGTGGAATACTGTATCTGTGAATAACCATGAGCCTAGCAGAATCCCCTTCTCCACTGGTCAGTTACGTGTTGGACATCAAGTTCCTTCTGGATGTGCCACACCAATAGAGTTTTTTCAGTTGTTTTTTACAGACAGATTGATACAAAATATAACAGAAGAAACTTAACGAGTATGCTAGGCATAAAATTAGCCAGAAAGAACTACCGCGGCGATCCACTTGGAATAATTGGAAAGATGTGACGATGGCGGAAATGAAGGCTTTTCTTGGTGTATTACTAAATATGGGTGTATTGAATCACCCTAACTTACAGAGTTATTGGTCCACAGATTTTGAGTCTCATATACCATTTTTTCGAGCTGTTTTCAAAAGAGAAAGGTTCTTGATAATATTTTGGATGTTACACTTGAAAAATGATCAAAAGTCAAGTAAAGATTTGAGAACAAGAACCGAGAAGGTAAACTGCTTCCTGTCATACCTTGAAATGAAATTTAGGGAGAGATTCTACCCTGGAATGGATATTTCTGCTGATGAGGCTGTTGTTGGTTTCAAGGGAAAGATACACTTCATCACGTATAATCCTAAAAAGCCAACAAAATGGGGTATTCGTCTATATGTCGTCTCAGATTCCAAAAGTGGTTACGTACATTCATTTGTCCCTTATTATGGTGGAATAATAACTGAAACATTGGTGAGACCTGATCTCCCTTTTACTAGCAGAATAGTTTTAAAACTGCATGAAAGATTGAAGAACTCAGTATCTGGTTCTCAAGGCTATCATTTCTTCACTGACAGGCATTAAACTAGTGTCACTCTTGCAAGGGAATTGCTAAAGGAAAAAACATGCTTGACAGGGACAATAATGCCCAATAAGAAAGATAATCCACCTGTGATCAAACATCCAAAGCTATAGAAAAGAGAGACAGTGGCTTACAGGGATGGAAATGTAATGCTCCTTGCATGGAAAGACAAGAGGATAGTCACAATGCTCAGTATGTGGGACACTGCAGAGACTGAGTCCATGGAAAGGAGAGTTCGTGGTGGTGGGAATAAATAGTTTTCAAACCCAAGGTTGTGACAAACTATACCAAGTTTATGGGGGGAGTTGATATAGTGGATTATGGCACAAGCTCGTACTGTTTCATGAGGAAAACTCCGAAGTGGTGGCATAAATTGTTTTTGTGGTGGCTTGAGGTCAGTGTTGTAAATTCATTTACATTGTATAAAGAATGCCAACAAAGAAAAAATGAAAAACTGATCTCGCATGTGAAATTTGTTAGGAAAACTAGTTCACGACCTCGTTGGAGAATTCCAACATGGTACACAAACTTCCAGGTTTAGATTACCATCCACAAACATAGAGCAATGTTTAGATGGAAAACTCCATATAATCACACCTCACCCTAGCAAAAAACATTAGGATTGTGCGGTTTGCCCTAACCGAAAAATCAAAGGTGGAAGAAGAGAGATGATACATATCTGTGAGACATGTGAATGTAAACCAGGTCTTCATGTTGGTGAATGCTTCCAAAAATATCATACCATGAAAAATTATAGAGTTTCAATTATGGTTTATCAATAAATGTATCAATAATTATGTCAAAAAATCCAAATATATCAGTTTGTATGAAAAGAAACTCCAGTTTTTCATTCTAGTACCACGGGTAGTAAATTTGGGGTATTTAAAAAATTGAATCCCGAGTAGACTAAGGCAATCGAGAAAAAAGCACCCGAGGGCAAAGGGTTAATGTTGTTTTTTCTCTGGGGTACAGTAATTGACCCAAGTTTCATCTATGCTTACAAACTGGAGCAAAAAATCGTGTTGATTGCTTTTAAAACGGGTGATATATTGTTTCAAAATTTCTATTCTGATTCATTTGTGATCCTGCGTCAAGAGTGGTGGCACCCCCCTGGCTGATAATTTTCTCACATCTGATTTCACTGTTAAAATGTGATATGCCCATTCAGAGGATATGCCTGCAGTTTCAGTGATTTCTCCCACTTTCAGTTGGCGATCCTTTGTGACAAAATTATACATTTTTGCAATAGTTTCTGGGGTAGTGGTGAATTTTAGCTGACCATTATGTGGTCCATCATTAAGGTATCCTGACCACACTACAACTCATTTGTCCACTCTGCAACAGTTGAATATGAAGGAGCAGAATCCCCCAGAGTGTTCTGGAAGTTGAATTTCCTTTGCTTTCATGGCTTTCTTTATTAAGAATTTAATCACTGCCTGAATCTCAATTTTTTCCATCCTTGCCAAACCCTACATGGGAACAGCAACAGTGGCTGCCTCAAGGGTAAATGGGGTCTTTTAGTTTGGTGGGTTATTGCTTGGAGAGGAGTTCATTGATAGAAATGGGGGAAAAGAAAGGACTAAAAAAACACACAACGGCGGTCCCGATTTAACCCAAATTAAATGTATCCTAGGCAGACAGAGTTTACAACAAATATCCCTTGACACGGCTTGGCGCTTCCAACCAGGAGAAAGGGCCCAGCCCAACCTTCCTATCTGATCTCGAGTCCCAGACTGGCTTCTTTGGGATGACATCAGTCACCCGTCGTCGTTATCAACACCCTCTCCAGGCAGAAAGGGGGGGGGTTTGGGCATCAACCACTGGTCCGTAGTCCACGGCGAGTCACCAGTTATCACTATGTCCACATCAAGTCACCAGCAGTGACTCGGCCACGCCATTCTTGACCGGTGAATCACACGGCAGAACATGCTGATGCAACACTTTGAGCAAGTAAAATTTCATTTTAGGCTTCTTGTTTCAGGCCCTATGTAGCGAGAACTTAGCATTTACTGTGGTCCCTTATTCCTTTTTTAGTTTCTATAGTTAAGGGTTTTTCGGGAAAGTACATTACTAACAAATCAAGAATATTATAACCCCTAGTTCATGAAATGACAAGTCAATGCAAGGAGTTCAATGTAAAAGAATACAATAGGAATTCGCAATTACCTTTGTCTTAACCCCCAGTTTTAAAACTATGTGCTCCAGCCAATATCTAGGACATTAAAATCTTCACCAATTATAACATCGCAATCATTTTGTTGGGATAAGAAACCCCTGATTTGATGATCTAATTCTAGTATTGAATTTTCTTTGTCGACTGGCAGTCTGTAAAATTTGTATATAGAAATTCTTTTGGGTTGAGGACTTTTAATTGAGCTCCAAACACTTTCCAAACCATTACCGGGAATTACCGTAGCCTGGGTGACACAAGAATTTTTGACTGCCATAAAGACACCACCCATGATACTATTTGTTCTTCATTTCTGTAAATAGAAAAGGATTTCGGGAAAATTTCACCGCTGACAATATCAGTGGATAACCAGCTTCCTGTCTCAATAATTTTATCTGAGTCTGTGCTTTGAGCAAGGTGATCATTTTTGCGACTTTGTTTTTTAAACTTCGGCGATTAACTAGTTATACAGATAATATTTATCAGAAATACTTTTTTTTAATTTTTAACGAAGACCATCTTCCAACTGATATTGAGCCGCTTAAAACATTCCCTCTATGGATAGGGGGATAAAGAATACTCCCGCAGTATCCCTGCTTTTCCTAAGAGGCAACTAAAATGGTGGTGAGAAAACCCAGAAAACAAACCCCCAGCCAGCAAGGGATGCTTCCGAACAATGCTGTGAATCCACTGTCTGTGCGTGGCCATACCATCTGGCCTGCGATTCGCCCAAGTGTTTGACATGCCTGCAGACAAGCTAACAAAAAATGAGAATTTATTTGAAAAGTACTAGGTAAATATGACGAAAATGCCAAAGAGAAATGTTATCTGTCACTTGTTAGGCCAATTTTAGAATATACTGCTAGTTGAGGTTATCCTCACAAACATGGATAGATTGCCGAAGTGGTTCGCGGGCAGTGTGAAGGACCTAGACTTATAAGCGTTGATAAACCAAGTGCCATATCCAAAGTATTAGAACATTGGGCTGGGAATCTTACATGGAGTGAAGGTTAAGTTAAAGATTATATGTTCCAAACCAATCAATTTTTGCACACACGGTGACCTCATTTTTTCCACGAGCAATAAGGGATCATATTTGAGTCAAAATTAATTTGGTGCGTGTTCACCCGCTGCCACACTATTTATTTATTTATTGACTTAATTGGGCGAGGTTGAGACTATTAGCCCCTTCTTCCACCTAACCCTACATTACAGACATTATATTGAAGACAATCACTTACAACCAAGCCGTAGATGGAGGGAAATCCACCTAGGCGGGAATCGAACCTGCAACCTTAGGGATTAGGAAGGAGAGAACCAAGGTAGCAATTAGAACATCATTAGAGAGGAAAAAAGAATACTATCAGGATGTATTTGCCTGTTCCATAGATGTCCAACAGGTTGTTTGATAGAGTGGATTTGGAAAATTAATGAGCATAATGTAGATAATAGAAATGGATTGGAGAGATAGGAGGCTAATCTGCAACCTGTACATGTTTCAGACTGGTATCAGGTGTAAGTGGGGAATGGAGAGTCTGAATGGGTGGTGTTGGGGAGAGGAGTCTGGCATGGGGTGTATCCCATTATCACCCGTGCTGCTCAACGCATGATAGATGCTGATTGGAGCCTTTTGAAATGTTAGTGTGTATAAGGATGCAGGAGAAGTCAGAAAGGAAAACAAACAAGGTAATGCAAAGAAGGGAGGAGAGCGAGGATTTTTGAGAGAAAATCAAAGGAGGCAGGAGAAATGTATCTTATTGCAGGATATATTTATTTTCATATTTATTCACTGAATATACATGAAAAAGTTTACATTGTAGCGCTTAATATTATTACAGAACAACCTGATAAATGTGGATTTTTTAACACGTTTTTATTCAAATTGGAACAGACAGGGTCAGTAAAATAAAAAATGATTTAATCAATTTTGCCAATTAGATATGATTCCTTAAACATACATGAATTAGGGTATCAAAAACTCCTCTGCATTCTAGTGTCCTACATTGATATAGCCACCGAGGCACTGTTTGTCCCAGAATGTGAATTGGTGGTCATATGGTCGTTAGTTGGCTCCCTGTTGATATCTATATGCATTTTCATGTGCCTTTTAAGAGTTCTCTTTTGTGAGAATGGTTTCGAACATACCTCACACTTGACTGGCCTTGGAGCACTGTGCGTCAACCTGTGCTCAGTAAGCTGCTGTTTAAGTGTAAACGCCTTCGAACACACCTCACATTTGTGCGGCTTCTCCCCAGTATGGATTAACATGTGAACTTTCAGGCATTGTTTCAGGGCAAATGTCTTTTGACACACCTCACATTTGTGAGGCCTTTCACCAGTATGACTCAACATGTGAACTTTCAGGGATTGTTTCACACTGAACGCCTTTAAACACACCTCGCATTTGTAAGGCTTTTCCCCAGTATGACTCAACATGTGACGCTCGAGGTGTTGCCTGTGAAGAAAACCTTTAAAACATACCTGGCATTTAAGAGGCCTTTCACCAGAATGTACCAACATATGCCTCTTAAGATGTGCCTTTTGCAAGAATGCCTTCAAACATATATCACACTTGTGCCTCCTTGTGCCATCGTGCATCAACCGGTGCTCCATAAGCTGTTGTTGACATGTGAATGCTTTGGAACACACCTCACATACGTACAATTTTTCCCCTACATGTCTACGAATGTGATCCCTAAGATGTTCTTCGAGAATGAACGTCTTTGGACATATACCACACTTGTACGGTCTTTTCCTGGTATGTTTTAACATGTGACCCTCAATGTGTTGTTTGTGATGAAAACCTTTCATACATATCGCACAATAATAAGGCCTGTCACCAGTGTGTATCAACGTGTGACTCTTCAGTTTGTACTTTTGCGAGAATGCTTTCAAACAAATTGCACACTTGTATGTTATTGCATTTACTTCAACATCATTTGTGCACTCAAAAGAATCAGCATCAACATCACTTCCGATTTCTTCTGCCTTCACATGGTGTACATCCATCACATGTGCTTTGAGGATATCTTCTTGTGCAAATCCCTTGTTGCAAATTTGACATGTGCGCAGAGTATTCCCAACACAATCTTGTCCTTTGCTAACATCTGAAACGGTTGTCATTCAAGGAATTAGACCCAGTTATTTTTCAAGGAAACATAATATATACATGTTTATGAATTTTCATACCCTTGCTTTGGGTTGCTATGATATTGAATAATGATGTAGGAAGAAGCGTAATTAACATTGAGCAAGCAGCAGATAGAATATTACTATTAGAGATAAAAGCAGAACTTTGTCATTGTTCAGGTATCCATGCCAAAGAGGAATCATATAGAGGAAGAAGTTGACAGGATATATAATTGGTGAGAGGACATAATCATGTCTGTTCCTGCAGGGAAACATTTGATAGTGATGAGTGATTAGAATGCCATAATAGACAAAGGAATAGATGGTGATGAGAGGGGGGCGTACGGTTTTGGTACACTGCAAGGAATGAAATGAAATCACTGTGAGAAGAAAGCAATAGAGTTTTGTAGGAGACAAGGGTTAGTCATTATAAACTCATGGTTTCGATACCACAAAAGGCATAGGTATGCATAGAAAATGCTAGGTGACTCAGAAAGGTATGACTTAGATTATATTCTTGTTAGGCACAAATTCAGAAACAGTGAGATCCATTCGCACAGCATCCTGGGAGCCGATGCAGACTCTGACCACAATTTTGTTGTTATGAAGTGTCGAGTCAATTCTAAAAAGATAAGGCAAGGGCAGCGGTTTAGGAAATGGAATGCAGAAGCATTTAATGGATTGACAAGGAAGGAGTACCAGCAGACTGTAGAGAAAATCATGGAGGATGATGAAGATATGGGTACAATGGAAGAAAAATGGAAATGCATAATCAAATGGATATTAAAAGATTTAAATAAAACTATAGGAATGGTTAATGGGAAAAGGACAGGGAAACCATGGAAGACAGATGAAATGATTAGATATTTAGATGAGAGAAGAAAATGGCAGAATGTAAAGACAGAGATAGACAAAAAGAAGTACAAAGAGTTAAAAAATTAATTGAGATGGGCAACAAACAAAGCTAAAGAAGCATTCTGGAAGAGACAGCCCAAAGATATGGAAAGTTTGCTGAGGAAGGGTGAAATTGGGGCACTATACAGCAATATAAAAATCACAATCTGGAAGTAAGAAGGGCAGATCTGTGCTAACAGTTAAGGATCAGTTGTTTAAGATAATAGTTAATGCAGAAAAGATTCAAGACAGTTGGAAGGCATAAAAAGAAAAACTTTTTGGTAGAGAATATTGGCAAACAAGGTTAGACATAGAAAGGGAACATGATATGGTTGGAGACGGCTCAGGTTGAGACATACTCTACCATGAGATAAAAAGGGCATTAAGGGAGATGAAACCCAATAAGGTCGTGGGTATAGACAATAATCCAGTGAAACAACTGAAATGTTTAGGAAAATGTAGAAGGAAGAGAGACTGATTTTTAGTATCTATGAGGAAGGAATCTGGTGGGAAGACTTGGTGAGATCAGCCTTAGTTCCTATTCCAAAAAATGTAAAGGCTACATCAAGTGAGGACAACATAACAATTAGTTTTATATCTGATGCAGCTGAAGTTGTTCTCCAGATTATCAACAAAAGGATAGAGAGTAGGGCAAATGATTATGTAGGGGATGATCAGTTCGTGTTTAGGAAGGAGAGAGGCACACGTGATGCCATTTCATTCATGAGATCAGTAATCAAGAGGAATATAGAATACAACTAGGATACATTTGCCTGTTTGGTAGATTTGGAAAAGGCATTTGATAGAGGGCATTGGGAAAAATTAATGACTACATTGCAGCAAATAGGAATAGATTGGACGGAAAGGAGGCTAATCTGCAGCCTGTACTTCTCTCAGACTGCTATGGTGCGAGTGGGAAATTGGGAGTCCGAATGGGCAGTGTTCGATACAGGTGTAAGGCAGGGTTGCCCATTACCACCAGTGCTGTTCAAACTATATGTGGAGGATATAATTACAGAGTCATGGCAAGAACTGGAGTTAGGCATGACAGTAGGAGGATAACTCTTAAAATTAATTAGGTGTGCTGATGACCTAGGTATAATACATCAGTCAGCCAAGGGATTACAAGCAATGCTGAGTAAATTGTAAACTCAGTGTGATAGATATTGTATGAGAATCAATATCGATAAAAAGAAATTTTTGAGCTTTTCTAGAAAGAAAAAGGTAAAGCTGAACATTAAAATGCAGGGCCAAAAACTGGAGCAGGTAGAACAGTTTAGGAATCTGTAAAGTGTTTCGTATCAACAGAATCCAAGTAATAGGGATAGAAGAATTGTATATGGATGTTAAAAATAGACGTATAAACACTTTAATATGGAGGGTAGCCAGGTACAGTGCATTAATGTGGTCACCGAAGCAGGAGAATAGATGTAGATTAGAGGCTTTTGAAATATGAGTGTGAAGATCGAGTTTGTGAAATGGAAAAAAATTAAAACAAACGAGGAAGTACTAGCTTTAGTAGGTGAGGAGAGGGGTTTGTTTGGAGAAATCCTATGGAGGCAGGAAAAGTGGATGAAAGGGGTATTGACCGGCAGTGAGATGTTGAAGACTGTAATATAGGGAAGAATGTTGGGCAAACGAGGAAAGGGAAGGAACAGGATAGGGATGTTGGACGGGATGAAGGGAGGAAGAAAGTACTCAGAGACGAAGAGGGACCTGGTATAGAGTAGGATGCTGGATTTTGTTTTGTTAGGAGTCACAAAATATTTATTTATTAGCTGTGTCCATCCAAAAACCTACCTTAACCACTAGATTACCTAATAATAGTTATAACAATATATATATATGTGTGTGTGTGTGTGCGCGCGTGTGTGTGTGTGTGCGCACATTTTGAGATGGCATTTAGAATTTACCCCAAAACAAGGTACTTGCAATTTCATTTTGTGTATATTCTTGTGGCTTAATCAACAGCAGAACATTATCAACAAAAATCGATTTTACTTAGTTGAGTAAAAAATACAATAATTAACAAAGTTATTACCCCTAATTTTCAGTGGCACTAAAATGGTTATAATCAACAATTCTATATCTTCATAAAGTAGCCAAAATGAAAATGTAGTCGACTCCTGAGCCCTCCTTACCTTGCAACTGCGATTCATCCCCTCCCAGGCATCCTTCCTCCTGAGGAACGTCAATGTGCCACTCCTCCTTAATGACCAATTCCTCATTGAAGGACAAGCGTAATTCATCATCCTGCGATTGATCCTGGAAAGTCACAGACAAAGAAAATATAGATGCCAAAAATTCAGCAAATGTCTACCCAACTATCATACCTTTAATTTAAAATTGTATTCATATTTAAATCTCAAATAATAATTTTTGCATTTACTATATTAAAACAAAATATATTTCTGCATGTATCATCAAAAAACTTTCTCTTCATAAAGTGAAAGAATTTCCTGGGTTGACAAAAATATTTACCTTCTCTTAATAACTAATACAATCAGGAGAATAGGATCAGCAGTCCATTTGGGTCATTAAAGGTGTAGTGAAATGAAAGGAAAATAAACCACAAAGTGCAAAAGGCATTGTAATTGGGGAGAAGGGAGGGGATTGTTGGAAGAATTCCAATGGAGACAGAAGAGAATAAAAATGGATGCTAAGATCATATTGATCGGCAGTAGGATGTTTGAGACTGTGATATACGTAGTCTGCCCAATTTATATGCAACTAGTGCAATCTGGCAGCCATGATGTGGACTATAGCCCCACCCACTAGCCGCGCTAGTTGCCCAAGACCCAATGAGCCATCTGTGCTTTGTGGATCGTCGAGTGGCGGGTATGGTGCCAAATATGTTACTTTCTGTTGTCTTTTTTTTACTGCTTGTCAAAAAGTAGAATAAATAAAATCACAGAGCAACGACTCAACATCAAGTTTTTGGTGAATATTGGTAAAAATTATCGAAAAATTACTGAAACGTTGACAGCTGTTTACTGTGATGATGCACTGGAGAAAATGTGTTTTCAATTGGACTAGGCATTATAAAGATGGCAACAAGATGTCACCAATGATGAAGGGCTTGGATGACCTTCAACCACCTGTGTTGATGACAACCTCGATAAGGTGTGGTCCCTTAGCCTCACCAATTGTTGAAAAACTTTCCGAATAATAGCTGATGAACTGAATTAAGGAAAATTAAGAGTGCACACTTTTTTTACAGAACAATTGGCTTTAAAAAAACTGCATGCCAAAATTGTGTACATTCAGCATTGATTGTTTGCCAGTTTCTGGCAAAAAATTCAACTGCCATCCTTGACCATCCTCTTTATTTGCCAGAACTTGCCCTGTGTGACTCTTTCATATTCTCAAAATGCAAAAATGTGATTAGTGAACATCACTGGAAAGAATAAGACACCATAAAGCAATAAACGGCAAGACAACTAAAAGCCTAACTGCCAAAGACTTCCAATGGTGCTTTAGGCAGCGGAAAAGAAGACGGAATAAGTGCATTACAACAAATGGAGAGTACTTTAAAGGGGACAAAATCAGTGTAGCCTAAATTTTGCAAAATAAAGTGTTTATGGCCTCAGTTTGCGTATCTATTACACAGGGCAGAGTATATTAATGGGAGAATATAAAGGAAAACAAGGAAATATGGGTAGAAATGAGAAAGATAGGGATTTCAGACAGGCTGAAAGAAGGAAGGAAGCACGTGGTCCATTATGGAAGTAATGAACAATGTGGTCGGGGTCTGCCCTTCCAATGCAGCCATTTGCCAGTTTGTTTGCAACGGCCTGAGTGGAAATACGTGCCTCCTCGTGAAGTGTGTTCATCGACTTTGTAACACGGCACATGAAACATTCAAGCTCCATCATGACAATGCCCCCTGCCACACACAATTCCTTTGGCCACAGATCTTTCATCATTACACACTTCCTGGCCCCGTGCACCACTAGGAAAGCATAGAGAGACTGTAGAAATTATCCAAAAGCATGTTTTAATGCTCCAGAGAGACATTCCTGTCAAGAGGAAATTTATTTTGCCTTCAGGGCATGGCAGAGACGCCTCTGCAAGTGTATTGATGCAGGGGGAGAGTTTATGGAAATATTTTATGCATTTGTACAAGTAAAGTGATCAATAAATCCATTGTTACCCAGGAATGCGGACTACTTTTATACTAGACCACGTACGTGCACTTACCAAATTCCCGGCTTCTACATTGTCCGACGTATTACTGCAACCTTCCCGCATTGATGCATCAATATCCCTTACCGGAGAAGTAGAGCATCCACTGCCAGCGTCAATCTCCACTTTGACACGGATCTTGTCATCAAGGACATCCACATCCCTTTTGTCAATAGCATCACTGACAATCCGGTCGCCAGAAAACTCTTTTTGGATTTCACTGGGAAACTAATGCAATATATATCATTTTAACTAATTAAATATCGTCAACATTTCAAAACTGAGAGCATCAGGGCAACAATTCCTTCTGTCTAGACTGTTTTACATAAATCTGGCACAAGAACTATTAGGGACTCCCTCATTTTACAATTCATATGACACTTGTACCTAAGGGTAATTGAATTCCTTGCAACAAATATTCATAAAAGGGGTTACATATGATGGTCTACAATTTAAGAGTTAGTTATGTTTGGGACACAGAAATAGAACGCTGTTGTTTTTTGTTAATATTGAACTAGAAAAACAACAGCGGTTAGTTGTAATAGTTAAATAATAAACTGGGTTAAATAATATTTGCATTAAAAGAACCACTGTGAAGACGTGGCGCGAATAAAATAAATGATTTAAAACTCTGTCAGGAAGTAAGTAGGGAAAATCGTAGGCTAAATTATTCATTCAAATAGCCAATTTTTTGCTCAACGTCTAAGTTATTTTTACCGTTAACTCTGAAAAATAAAAGAAACTGCATTTTCAAAAATGTTTAAAACAAAAATTATCTCGGGTGATACGTTTTCCGATAAATTAAACTAGAATTAAACTTCATCCAATTTTCCCTTCTGGGAGAGTGAGCCTTTTCGCTAACCTCTACGATTGATCATAATAATCGTAGTTACGAGAAAATGGTTTTTTACCCATTAATCACTGAATATGGCACAAAATATAAATTTTTACCAAATATGTCTTCTCTACTGACATGTTTAAATTTAATGGATATAACTGACCTTCTCTCGATTGGTTATCCAGTCTTTCGCTGCATAATTGCACCCTTTTTGGATACGATTATAGAAAACAGACAAACACTCGGCACATCGACGCTTAAACAGCCGGAATTCCGTAAGCTTTTCCATACAGTTAGAACACACCAACCAGGGATAATTTGCATCTTCCACAACCTAATAAAATATTTCATTAACAGATATTAACTATGAAATGCACAAAATTCCTTTTCCTCGAAAAAGAATATACTTTTTGGCAACAGCCTACGGAATATATAAACCAACTACTAAATCATTTAACCGAAGATTTCTTACGAACATAATTTGCACAAACACGTCACACGGACAATTCTACTTACTTTAACATCTATTAAATCCTCTATAGTCTTTTCCAGCATGAATTGTAATTTACTGTTCTCGCCAAAAACATTCATCAACAGTCCGCGACTGTTTAAACACAATCTGCAGAGTTTAAATTCAGCTTTATCGCACATCCTGATCGTTTGAAAGTACTCCAAATGATTTACTGAGGAACCTAACGTTAAAAGTATGATAACAATGTTCACAATTTACTTTAATTAGTATTCAAAGTCACTAAAACAACATTTGCATACAAAATAAGCACCTTCCCAGCTGGGCACTTGCATTTCGTTATTCATCTTTTCATTTTATTACCGAAGTTTTTCTTGACATTCAATGGATTTACAAGAAAAGAGTGAATCTTAATCCGGGTCACATATATGAACACATGTATCGGAATAATTAGACGTACCACGTAACTAAAAGGCCTAAAATTACATGCAGCTTATTTTGAGATGTTAATGAGCTGATGGAGTATCACAGGCATCGTTTAATATTAAGTTGACACGGATAAAAAAAGATTCAATTCGTCAATGTCCGGGTCCTACGTCTCTAAGATTCAGTTCTCCAAGAAGGATGTCGTCATGAAGGAATTAAATTGAATGACACCTCAGTAGGACTTGGAAAATTTATAAATTAATCTGGAGCTATGACTGCTATCTGTGTGAAAACTGATTTTGGGCGCTAAAATTGAAAATACGGATATCCAAATAAATGATCTTAGGAAGACTTTTTATAATTTATTCCAGGATTTCTAAGTTTATTTAAATGCCTTTAAAGTTTGATGCACTTTTCTTTTACGAAAGCCTAACAGTTGGTTAAAATATTCATTAGATTCTTTTCATTACCGTGACAATATGTGATAGGGACCTAACATGGTGCATCAATTACATTAGGCTATGCAAGTCCACTGCCTAGGGTGAATAAGCTTACCTATTAATATTTTAATCATTAATGCTACCTTTAAACATTTCAAAGATGCTTAAAGAGATTTTAGGGCAAGTATCGACTTCTAAACAATTTGGCCCGCATCAACGCTCGAAGAATCATTTCGACGTTTATTAATTATGGAACTGAATGGAAACCCAGCACAGTAGAACTTTTAATATTACTCTAAAGCTACAACACATAGCAACTAATGCTTACTTATGTTTATGCTTATTCTTTCATTTTGACATCGCAAACAAGGCCTTTATGAATCCTTTGACCCGGGTATTTCGAATAAATGAATGGAAAATTGACGAACATTATTTTATCAATGTCCTCTTAGTATCAAAGAAAGCCTGTCCAGCTTCATCACCTAATGAAAATATCATAAGTGGTCCATTTTCGCTTTCCGTCACCAAATAACTAGACATCATCTAATTGGCCCGAAATATGTGTGATTCGGATTAAGATCCTCTCTTCCCATATCCATCGATACCATTGCCATTCAAAAGAACTTCTCAAATGAGTGGAACAGATGAAGGACGAAATGCAACTGCCCAGCTGTTAAGTTGTTTACCTTGTGGTTTCTGCTGTTTTAATATCTTTGAATACTATTTCGAATATATTGTGACGTATTGCATTATTATTTCAAGTTAGATTGTCCAGTAAATCTTTCAGATTACTCTGAAACCTTCATAATGTGCGATAAAGCCGAATTTGAAGTCTGCAGATTGTGTTTAAATAGTCGTGGACTGTTGATAAATGTTTTCGGGGAAAACAGGACACTACGAATCATGTTGGAAAAGACTATAGAGGATTTAATAGGTGTTAAAGTAAGTAGAGTTGTCCGTGTGACGTGTTTTTTTAAATTATGTTTGTAAGAAATCTTCGGTTAAATGATTTAGTAGTTGGTTTATATATTCCGTACACTGTTGTCAAAAAGTGTATTCTTATTCGGGGAGAAGGAGTTTTGTGCATTTCATTGTTACTATCTGTTGATGAAATATTTTATTAGGTTGTGGAAGATGCAAATTATCCCTGGTTGGTGTGTTCTAACTGCATGGAGAAGCTTACGGAATTCCGGCTGTTTAAGCGTCGATGTGCCGAGTGTTTGTCTGTTTTCTATAATCGCATTCAAAAGGGGTTCAATCCTGCAACAAAAGACTGGGTAACCAATCGAGAGAAGGTCAGTTTTATCTATTAAATTGAACGATATTGGCAACGAAGACATATTTGGTCAAAAATTAATATTTCGTTGCATCTTCTTTGATGAAGTTGCAGGAAAACCATTTTCGTTTCAGTTCGATCGTTAAATCAAATGTAATTGTTTAAAAATTTAGCGAATATGGTCTATCTTCTGGAAGGGAAGAATTATTTATTTGAAACATTAAATTTTAATTTCTCGGATGATTTGTTACGAGAGGGTGTTATTAAAAAGCTTTTTTCATGCAGTTTCTTTTACTTCCCAAAATGAACGAAAAAATCACGATACCATTTATTATAAAATTTCTGGTAATGAATAGTTTATCCGATGAATTTTGATTCTTACTTACTAAGTCGGTTTTAGCCTTTCATTTATTAATTCTGTCCAAAACAGCACCACACCAAATACGTTGGTCATTAAGCATGCAGTCGGCCCGCTGTATAGTGCACCAATCTCACCCTTTCACTCTAGACTATCCATATCCTCACACTTTGTCTTCACAATGATTCGTTTTATCTTAATGTTATTTATCTCGATTTATTATTTAACCAATTGTGCTTTCTTCTATAAAACGTTCTATGCATTCTTCCATTTCCTTGTTTCGTCTATCTTTCTAATTAACTCATCAATAAATCCATGGTTCCCTCTTTATTTTTGTTATTAAAAGTTCCGATATTTTTGTTTGTTGGTTTTGTAATTCCTTTTTGAATGTATTTCAATTTTTCCTTGGTGGTCCCCAGCTCCTTTCCCTCACTCATGATAACCTTATGTTCCAATTCATAATACACCGACCCTGCCTTACCTTTTTGAATTGCATCCTAGAGTTCATGAATATTTAATTGTAATCAGATTCTGTATCTACTCCTGGGAAATTGCAAATGAATCTTGTTGTTCCAAAAGCTGTGCCTAAAAATAATTATTATCTAAATGATACCTTTCTGAGTCACCTGGAATCATTTTTCCTGTATACATACAGCTTTTGTGGTTCCTAACCCAAGTGTTGGTGATGACCCTGTCTATGCCCTGCAGAACTCAATTGCTTTCTACCTGCAGTCATACCTCGTACCAAACCCATTGTTCCCCACCTCATCACCATCACTGCCTTTGCCTTTTATTGAATTCCAATCCCCTATCGCTAAATCCTAAATATTTACCTACTGGAACACGTTCCCTATGTTGTCCTCTAAATAATGATGTATCCTTTTGACTCCTTCCTCCTTATGATATATTGGTGGAGTGTATACCTGAACAATGATTAACTGTATCCATTCTCTGTGTACTTCTCTCAATGTGCATAATGAATGTGTCTGTCCATATGTATTTATTTTTATGTATGCATGTAATTATAAATTTTATGCCTAACCTTGTATGAATACGATGGTGGGATACATGGAAGAAGGACCTTGTCTCAATGTTGCCCAAATAAAGACCTCTATCTATCTACCAATAATATCTTATCACTCACTGGGGCTAAGGGTACTATGGTTCTGCCAACATTAATATGAAATATTATGCTTTTATAGGAATTTTTATCAATATCATGGTCATCCCAACATATGGTGCCATTAGTATTCAGGGTTTAGGTGCTCTGTATTTTTTTAGTGCCAGGCTCCATCTAAGGCTCCATACCTTCATATCAAAGGTTTTTGCAATAAATTATTTGAAGTTTAATTCACTGTTATTCATTCTTAATGTTTCTTTCCTATCTGCAAGTGATTTAAAAATAGGGAAAAGGTAGTCAAGTGTTTGATTACCTGGCATGCCATAATAGACATTAAATTAATGCTCTGCCATTTTACCATAGGTGGCACAGGAAATTGATCTGCCATTCTCCCCTTATTAATACCCTGCTAATGGGTGAATATCACATGATGGGCATAGTATTTGATGAACCTTATCATCATCCATGAAACTGACCTGCTTAAATTCCTGTGCTTATCACTTAAAAGGAGGGGAGTGATGTCCTGAACAATGACAATAAGGGTGCAGAAAGTGCTGGAGACAACTTTGTTGAAGGAACATTGAGCAAAAATTGGGCATTGAGTACTGCCGCAGAAGCTGTCAGTCCTTCAGTGCATAAAGCAATGTTGCAGATGCAGGACACTAATAAAGCTGGCAGTCAGCTACATTTTACATCTGATAATAATTTTAATGAATTGGTGATTGAGGTGAGTAAATTGGGTAGTTATTTTGCAATTTTGCACTGTAATCAATACCGATAATTTATCCAAAGTTGATTATTAAGGTGTATAAATGGTGTGAGATTTTATTTCTTGGTTCACAGGGTTTAGTAATGCTTCAGAATTCATTTAATGTCCCTACCAAAACTTGCACTTATATGGTACACATGAAATGGTGTGTGGGTAAATATAAATATGTATGTATATATATATATATATACACACACACACACACACACACACAGGAACCGTCAACGCTAAAAGGACTAGGAAACCATGGATCACGGATAAGATGATTACAAAGATGGATGAGCAGCGAAAATGGAAAAATGTAAATACAGAATTAGGCAAAATGAAGTGCAAAGAATTAAACAATAAATTGAGGCGGGCAACAAATAAAGCAAAAGAAGCATGATGGAAGATGCAGTGTGAGTATATGGAAAGTCTGCAGAGGAAGGGTGAAATCGGTGCGCTGTACAGCAAAGTTAAATCTTTATCGGGAAGTAAGAAAGGGAGATCAATGATAGCAGTGAGAGATAAGGTGGGTAGGGTAATAGTTGACACAGGAAAGATCCAAGAGAGATGGAAGGAATATATAGAAGAACTGTATAGTAAAGAGCTTAGACCAACAAAGTTAGGCATTGAAAAGGAACATGACGTAGAGGAAGATAGCTTAGGTCCAGGCATAATAGACAATGAGATAGAAAGGGCATTAAGGGAGATGAAACTAAATAAGGCCGTCGGGGTGGATAACATTCCTGCGGAACTATTGAAATGTTTAGGAAAATGTAGGAGGAAGAGGCTATATGGGCTGATCCATTCTTTCCATGCACTCGGCCGTAGTACGTTCTTTATCTATTTATTAATGATCCATAGTGTTTATGAGGAAGGAATATGGCCGGAAGACTTTTTGAGATCAGTTTTAGTTCCTATT
This sequence comes from Hetaerina americana, assembly GCF_022747635.1. Classification (NCBI taxonomy): domain Eukaryota; kingdom Metazoa; phylum Arthropoda; class Insecta; order Odonata; family Calopterygidae; genus Hetaerina; species Hetaerina americana. Next base: position 107,945,941 of record NW_027286763.1, read on the forward strand.
CCAAAAAAGGTAAAGGCTACATCATATGAGGACTATAGGACAATAAGTTTGATATCCCACACAGCAAAAGTTGTTCTTGGGATCATAAACAAAAGGATAGAGAGTAGGGCAAATGATTACTTAGGGGATGATCAGTTTGGGTTTAGGAAGGGAAGAGGTACGCAAGATGCCATTGCAGTAATGAGATTATTAATTGAGAGGAATATAGAACACAAACAGGAGGTCTTTGCCTGTTTCGTAGATTTCAAAAAAGCATTTGATAGAGTGAATTGGGAAAAACTAATGAGTATATTGCAGAAAATAGGAATAGATTGGAGGGAAAGGAGGCTAAGCCGCAACCTGTACATGACTCAGACTGCTCAGGTGCGAGTGGGAAACGGGGAGTCCGGTTGGGGAGTGTTAGGAAAAGGTGTAAGGCAGGGTTGCCCATTATCACCGCTGTTGTTCAACCTGTGTGCAGAGGAAATGATTAAAGAGGCATGGGAAGAACTGGAGGTAGGAATGAAAGTGGGCGGGGAATTCGTAAAATCAGTTAGGTTCGCCAATGACCAAGCTTAGTTTGTCAGTCAGCCAAGGGGCTGCAAGCATTGCTTAGTGAATTGGAAATTCAGTGTGACAGGTATGGGATGAGAATCAATATTAATAAAACAAAGGTTATGCGATTTTCTAGAAAGAAAAAGGCTAAGCTTAACATTAGAATAGGAGGGCAAAAACTAGAGCAGGTAGAACAGTTTACGTATCTCGGTAGTGTTTTGGACCAACACGGTCAAAGTAGTAAGGACGTAAGGAGAAGAATTGCACTAGGCAAAGAGGCTTTCACAAAGAGGAGAGAGTTGATGACAGGGACGTTGAGTAAGGATGTTAAGAAAAGACTCATGTAAACTTTGATATGGAGCATAGCTATATATGGTGCGGAAACGTGGTCATTGAAGCAGGAGGATAAACGTAGACTGGAGGCTTTTGAAATATGGGTGTGGAGAAGAATGGAGAAGGTGAAATGGACAGAGAAGAAAACAAACGAGGAAGTACTTGGTATAGTGGGAGAGGAGAGGGGTTTGTTGGGAGTAATCCTATGGAGGCAGGAAAAGTGGCTGAAGGGGGTATTGACCGGCAGGGGGATGTTGAAGACTGATTGAGGGGAGAATGTTGGACAAATGAGGAAAGGAAAGGAACAGGATAAGGATGTTAGACGGGATGAAGGGAGGAAGAAAGTACTCAGAGCTGAAGAGAGACCTGATGTAGAGTAGGATGTTGTGTTTTGCTAGGGGTCACAAATTATTTAATTAGTAATTATGTCCCTCCAAAAACCTACCTTAACCAGTAGATTACCTAATAATAATAATATATATACACATACATACACACACACACATATATATGTTTATGTATGAAATAATTGTAACAGTAGCATATATGTATAAAATAGAATGCAATTAAAAAGGCATGCTTCTAGAGTAGTGCATTTTTGCGAGTGTTTCTCAACTCACTCCTTTACTGTCAAAAAAAGACATTTTTGTATTCATCTTGAACCTCTTCTGGCCCTCCTTATTAAGGCCTCTAATCACCTCAAAACTTGTAAGTAAAACAGAGCAGAGTCCCTGTAAGCCTCACAAATCATTTTCTTTGTCTTTTCAAGAGATTTTTCAGTAAAGTAGAAAACTTAGTAATTAATTGCGTAAGGCTGCTAGATTGTTAATTCCATTTCTTCGTGATACAATTGGTAATAGTGATTTACAATAACTAAGATCCTACAATTTCATTATCTTGGAGAGTGGTTTTTTTTGCAAAGCTTAGTGTCTTCATCAACTCTTAGTAATTTCTTACCTCTCCAATCAATAGGAGTGAAATGAGAAAAAAGTTCAATTGTATTACTTTAGGAACAATAATATATAAACTGTCTAATAATATATAAACCCTTTTATGAATAGTTGATAAAAGAAATTTAATTTCCAATTTTTGAATATATAACTAATTGTTTGAATAAACTCCTGCATTGTTCTCCTGCTAGAATTATGCAAAGCAGATTAACCTGAAGGTTTTGTGTTGATGCCCTCATTTTAAAAATTTAATGAAATGATATCATTAAGTTTCCATGCATGTATGCTTTGCAATAGTCTCCCAGTGAGATCAAGAAAGAGATTGATGACTATACAATCACCGGTGACATTATTGAGAGTACTGGAGATATCAGAGATGACATGATCATTGTCAAAAAGGAGGTTGACACGGCCAGTGAATGCTCAGCTTCTCTCATAAGGGATATTGATTCGTCATTGGTGCCATCAATGCAGCAAGGTTGCAGTCATTGGTCCGATAATAAAGAATCAGGGAATTTGGTAAGTATGCATATTCTTATCATTAGTGTAATTTGTCATGTGCACTTTGACTACAGGCATCTATTTCACCTATAGTTAGTGAAGAAGCCTTCTGACATGTCATCTCTTGGCCTAAGAATCAGGGCACTTTATTTCATAAGGTCTCCACAGATTTCATTCTAAATTTTGTCTTCATGATAGCTCAAGTGGTTCAAGGATCTGCTAGTTTAAAGATTGAATGTTCAAGTCCTGGTTGTTAAAAGGTTCATTTAATGCAGGTAAAATTTTTGATGAAGAAATCAGTATGTTTAAATTAAGTGTATGCTTAAATTGATATTTTAAATTGAAATATAAAATGTACAGCTTAGTACAATTTTTCATTTAAAGTGTGATAATTTTGGGGCATTTTGTTAGTGTTTTGCATGAGTACACCTTACAAAATCCTGTAATGTTTGTCTTTGATCTTGCAGGATTATTCCAAATATGTAGAATTACATTTGTCTTCTGCTGCAGAAGTATACAATAAGGAACAGTGTGATGCTAGCATGGCACAAGATGAAGGAGGCGTGAGAAAGAAAGTTTTGCATGTGCATGGTAAGGAGAGCCCAGGACTGCTATGCTTTCACTTTTGATACTTTCTGGTATTAAGGTGTTGGTGGTTAACTGTCATGGTGCCATTAAAATTAGATGGTGCTTACTTGTTTGGTTATTGTTTTTTCAACAAAAAAGAATTAATTGTTATTAATTTTATTCTGCTACATTTAATGAAGGATTATATCATTTATACAGCAACCCAGTTAGAAAAATAATTTTCTAAAAAGTAAATTATTGTTTTAGCCAAGAAATATATTAAATTTCCATTACCAACATAAAGAAAACTATAATTATTTGTAAATAAAATCTTGTGGAAGCCCAAAAGAATATGCCATAGCCAAAACTAATGAATTGCATTACTTAATGTTTACCACTGCATGCTGTTATTTTCCTAATCCTAATCCCACTTTTTTTTAGTTATATCATGTGCATTGTTATTGATTTATTTTGTGTGTTAGGTTGAAACAGTAGCATGACATTTCGGTCATTTTTTAATTTCCTTAGAAAATAATATTTTTCTTTAAGTGAACATTTCTTTTCCTGTGAGCTAATGATTTCTAAAAGCTTACAATTTGTTCTTTTTATTCCTTCTTTAAGTCCATGTCAAAATTATATTTGTTTTGAAAAGTTTACCTGCCAAGCCAATACTTGTTAAAAGGTAATGCAACATAAGATGGAGCAATTTTATTAGATAATTTACTTTATTAATGAGTTCATTTACAACCACAAAACTTTGCTCATTTTATTGCAAGTCTCTGCTATATTCCTTATTGCTTGCTCAACAATAGCAGTAAAAATGCAAACATTAATTTATTATCAAGTGCCATAACATCAAAATTTTTATTCCATATTAGTTGGACAGATAGTGAAAAAGCTGTAAGTTATTTTTAGTGCCCACTTATTTTAAGTCAACAATAAGGTGCTCATTGGGTGTATATGCTGGGTAAAATACATGATTGGCATTGTCAACAATATGGTAATATTTTTTGCAGGGGTAATATTTTTTAATTGATTGGTGATATAAGTTTTTAATTATCAATGGGATTAAATAATTTCTAAATTATTAGAAACTAATCCTTTGATATCATTTTAATAAAATCATTTAATGGAGTAAAAAGTATCTGCTCAGATAAATCATCAGCATTTTAGATGTATCCATTTCTTATTAAATTTCAAATCATGATTTCATTTAAAAAAGCACTGTGTGTCATTCTTAATAAGTTTTATCCAGAAGCTAAGAACTCTTAAAATGCTAAGAACATCACACATGTTTGTTTTAAGTATGAATATATTTGGCAGACTGGGAAAAACTAATGGATGTAATTATTGGAGATCAGCATTAGGCAATGATGGATGCTTTGTTTCTGAGATTTTAGCATAATGAATAAAGTTGGCAGGACACAAGCACAGACAGATGAATGTGCATGCAAGAATAAATTACATATTTGTTTGTAAATGTTACAGACATGCAAGCATATATGATTGCATTTGAACAAATATACCTATATAGTTGTTTATGTACATAAATGTGTGTTTGCAAACTGGTGAAAACAAATTTTTTTATTGCAGGAAATTACTATTCATTGCTAATATTGTTTTTCTTATTCTTCAAACTGATCAGATTATGGCCAGAAACAAGATGGTACAGGGAATGATGCTGCAGGAACTCTCCTGCATGCTTGTCAAATTTGCTACAAGGTATTTGAACAAAGTGGCCTTCTCAAAGATCACATAATGCATGTGCACCTTAGCAAGGTGATGCAATTCAGATGTGATGTTTGCTCAGAGGTATTTGAGGGAAAAATTGACCTTGCAAGGCATATCAAATTGGTGCATGCTCTGGATAAGAAGCACCAATGCCAACAGTGCTCCAGAAACTGCCTATGTATGGGTAAACTCAAAATCCACAGGTCAAAACACACTGAAGAGGGGCAAAAAAAGTGTGAGATATGCTCAAAAGTATTTACTCTTAATAGTAGGCTAAAGAGACACATGTTGTCACACACTGGAGAAAGGAACCACCAGTGTGAGATGTGCTTGAAAGCATTTAGTCTAAAGAGTAATCTAAAGAGGCACTTGCTGACACACACTGGTGAGAGATCATTTAAATGTGAGATATGCTCAAAATCATTCTCATTAAAGGAAAACCTAAGACAGCACATGATGACACACACTGGTGAAAAGAGACACAGGTGTGCGATATGTTCAAGAGGGTTTTCTCAAAATGCTCTTCTACAGAGGCACATGTTTGCACACACTGGTGATAGGCCATTTAAATGTGCAATATGCTCAAAAGCATTTAGTTTGAATAGTAATATGAAGAAGCACTTGCTAACACACACTGGTGAGCGATCATACAAATGTAAGATATGTTCCAAGGCATTTACTCAGAAAGGAAATCTTAATAAACACTTGCTGACACATACTTTTCAGAGATTATACAAATGTTTTATATGTTCTGAAGCATTCACACAAAGTAGTCATTTAAAGGAACATATGTTGACACACTGAGAAAAGATCAGGCAAATCTTAGATGTTCTGATACATTCTTTCATAAACACTACCAGCAGATTCAATTTTTGTCACATATTATTGAAAGGCTCCACAAGCGTGATATGTTTAAAAGCATTTAAAAGTAAAAGCATCCTCTTTAAACATAAAAAAATGTGAAAACAAGTAAAAGCTAATTGAAGTGCTCTAATTTCACTCACATCCATTGTCCAAAGAACGCTGAGGTGACATATAATCGAGGTTCATTAGAGTGCTGAGGATTGATTGATTTTAACACTCCTCCAAATAACTATTACAATATGTTGAAGCCATAATTAATCATTTATTACAATTTGGTAAAAAATCAAAATTATTCTGATCAAGTATTCTCCTGTTTTATGTATATTTTTCAAATAAAACATGATGTATAATAAAGCTCTGAGTGAATTTATATATCATGGTACAAATTATTTTAACAGAAACTGTTTTATTCCTTGAAATTAAATGTAAACATTAAAATGAAAAAGCTTCAATTCAAACTCATTAACTCTGGCATTGATTTTTAGTAATGTTATACTTTTTGGATTTTCTATTCATGAATCAACCATGAGGCTTCATAGGCCATGTTCAAACTCTGTATCCTATTTAATTACAGTTTTAGGATATTAATAATATGCTCATCGCTATTATGTTAAATGAATTTTGGTATACACAAGATATCTTACCAATGATGTCATATTTTAAAACTGTTAATGGAAACAAGACTTATTGAAGATTTTACCAAGAGACAAGTGAATTGATATACATCAATCATACAGTAATTTTTAATCGCAATCATGAATGGTACAATATTTGGCAAGGAATTATACTATGAATTTCATTTAAACTTATGTTGTGATGTATTTAGCTTGAACTAAAAGGTCTAAGAAAACCTACAGCTAACTTGTTGAAGGGACATACTTTAATATGGACTGGAAAAATGGTTCTCTGGTTTACACCCTACTCCGGGTGTTTTGTACTAGGAAGTACAATGTTCCTTTGAGAATTAATAGGAATTCACAAACAATTTTCACTGAAGAAATATATCTGTCTTTGCATGGAAGGTCCAAAGTCTCACATAAATAAACCCTCAGGCAAACCAAAAAATACCTGTGATGTGTAAATCAATTGAAAAGATGAGTTTCTGTACACTAAGAAATGGTTAGGATATGCTTGAGATCACTAGACCTCACCAAGAAATTGGTTAGATGGGAACATTACTTGGAGGCTTGTTACTGCTGTAAAATGCTATCAATGCCATGTGATTATTCATGACAAAGCTCTAGGTTTTCCATTTTCCAATCCATCCTATATTCTGAGAGCAAGAAGATTTCTTCACCTAGGACCTTCATCCAATCAGCAAGGTCACATTATTCTTGTGAAATTATGCAAGTGAAAATATCTCATGGTATATCTACCAATTATCTTCTTATGATTTATTACCATCCCATATTGTGAAGGAAAGTTTCTCTCCCCATATAAAAATTAAAAAAGCAAGTCTGGTGGAATCTCTCATGTTGGTCCAGAGAAAGGGTCTGCATATGTAGTTTTTTACTTGGTGTGTATTTTGATTGATTTCTAAATATTTCTGAAATTTTGAAAGACTATGGACTGCTGTGATTATTTTATGCATTTTGTCAGAAGTCAAAAGAAAGATATGATGCATAATTCTGAATACATATGGATTTAAGTCAAATATGTTTCTAGGGTCACTGAATATCTACCTTGCCCATTACAATGTTTTGGTATTTTTCCTATCGCCATTTTGTTTACAATTGAAGAATTTTATTTCATATAAATAATAAATTTAATTGATAGATCACGTAGTAGTTTATGATTGGCAGTGTTAATTTTTGCAAAGGAATCATATTTATAATACCATTTGTTGAGCTAAGCAAGATTGAAGGCCATTAAGATGAAGTACAGACTTCTACTGTAAAAATTGTTATTTACTCTGAGGCAACTGGAGATCCAAGACCAATAGTTTTTGGTGAATTAAATTAGCTTTGAGCATGGACTTAAATAAAAGTTTTACTTTAGATAGGCAAAGGCAACCATTAATTAAATATGCATAGGTCTCTTCTTTAATCTAATCTGACTTATTTGGTTTTGAGCAGTACATTATAATAATGTTTTTTGATCTTCGTTATAAACCTTTAGGTTCTTTGTTTTTAAAAAGTTCTGTCTAATTTATGGAAGAGGATTTCAATAAATGAAAGTTTCATACCATTGATTGATGCATCTAATTAGCAGCAGTTCCTACCTAAAAATTGAGTTTCATATATTCATGTAGTTGACCTATAACTGTAAATATGTTTCTTCCTAAGTTTCAATTCTTCATAGTTGATTTTGAAAGTTTGAATAATACTGTATTGTAATAATTAATGTTTTAAAGTTTTTAAAGTGATAATTATGTATTGGCATCTATAATATTATTTATTTCCTGTCTATATAATGCATTCCATTGGGTATTAAATGGGAGAAACTGGTATATGTTTCTATTTATGTTATGTTCCATCTGTGAAAGCTATATAGTATAACTTATACATTAAGAAATGCTCATATTTGCAGTTTTCCTCTGCTTTTAGGATGACCTTATTTTACAGCAGAATTTACAATGCAATATATTATTCAGTGTACAGTATTAAAATTTAGATAATAACAAAACTTGATTGGATTGACATAAATAAAGAAGAATAAATCATGTAAATTACAATAATTGCATTGGTATTATTAAGCATATTTTTAAGGCAATGTCAGTTCAAAAAATGTAAGAATATGTGATCAAATACTTGGTTGAATTATCTATTGGCAATCATATATATTGCTTTTGACAAACATTCCTTAGCTGTAATTATGCCTTGAAACCTGTGAAACACTGGTTTAGAATGTCTTTAATACTTTAACATTTTCCTCTCTCTGAATGGATTTCAGCTAGTGAAATAAGAAAAAATTCACAATCTGGAGGTTAACACGGTTGCATGATCAACAGTATGTTGTGCTTGAATACAAATTTTTAAAAAATCAATGATGTTAGCACAGATATGTTTTCCTCAGGAAAGCACCAAGACTTGTGTTTCCATTTTAGAGGTCTCTTTTAAAACATGGCAAGCCTTAGCCTTCTCATAACATCTATATTCCCTACAAACCATAAAATTCTCTTATTATGGTAGCATAGGAACTCTCAATAATTCTGCCTTCATTGACAATCTTCCTGATAGTTACTCCATGATGCTGTTACACTAATTATATCAAACTGTTGATGTACATATTATTTGTTCAGGATAATTTTGGTCCTCTTCTCAGTTTTTCACTGGCTATGGTTCCAGCACCAAAACACTACTGAGATATGCACATTATTCCATCTGATCTAATTATGTGCCTCATGTTATTATGTTCAGATTTGCTATGTGGGTAATTGCACCATTCTCTTTTCATTAATTTTGAATTTTAATCTATTTGAATTTATTTTGATTCTCATCCTATTCCTCTTTCCAATCCATTAATCTTCAATGAAGAAATTTTGATATCAATTCTCAACTGACATGCATTACTATTTAAATTATTTGAAGGTCACATTATTTATTTCCTCCAGTTTCTGGTTTTAAAAATTGGCATACGTTCACCACAAAGGGAGGCAGACCATAAGAATCAAAATACTCGGTTCAATGATTATCCAAGTATATCCCCACTCAGTGAGAACCCGGTAAAATAGAAGGATCTAAATTAACTATGTAAACTCCATTTTGAGGTGATTTAGGTAACCTATCAGATGCATAGACTGTGGAATATTTTAAATGGTCTTAGTAACCTATCTGCATGCTTCCCATGACTAAAAGTTTGTGATAATGTACCTGCCTTTATCTATTTCCAATGTAGCTTTATACTCTACAAAAAGCAGACACGTGGCTGTTTTTTCCAACTCTCGCTTGAATTTAGCCTCTATTCTCACAACACCTCTATCTCCTAAACTTATATAATCCTCATTCCCAGAATTTTGGGGGTTAGATCAAAGACTAGCATGAAATAACCGTGTCTGAACATGTCGTACATGATTTGATTACCTCTGTCAGCGTGCTTTATTCCAGTACCCGAAAATAATGAATCGTACGCACGTGCCCAATATTTTTTCCATAGAAATTACACTCCAAACCTTCGGAAGGAATCTGATCACCATTAACAAACATTGAAAAATTCTCTAATGAATGATGAGATAAGGGCAAACAGATTCCTCGTCACACTGCCCACATATGATTCATTATCTACCATTGCAAAAACGATTGTGTTAGGTATCCGTCCAACAATAGTATGATCGATATTTAGGGTTCGACCTCCGCCAGGTATGGTAAAAGTCTTTAGTTCAGTTCTTTTGTAATGGTATTTCACATTATCTTTCTCTAATATTTTACTATGCGCCACCAATATGGACGGATTGATATCAAAATGTTGCAGGTAAAGAGTAGCGTTGAGAATTTTCAAAACTCCTCCCTCCATGAGATAGGAGGGAGGTGCAAGCATCAACCTAATTCCCACATCGACTCGATCTAGCAATAGTTGCGACTGATTGAACACGTCCACGTGCAATTTACCGAATAATTCCACCTCGGCGCTATTCTTGAACCATGATTTTCGTTTCGCGTACCCTGCATTGGAAGAATCCGTCTTATCGATATCATTTCCCGTATCCAATTCCCAGCTTACATTATGCAGGTGGGTTCTGCTCGCATCGACCCCATAGTTTCACACGTTTTCGAAATAGCTCCTATAGTAGTAATGATCTTCATAGGGTTTGACAAGAGTTCCATTGAAATATATATTACACTGTTCAAATAGAGAATGGAGGAGATTGTTGACGACTCCCGGCTGATTAGTATCACTCTCGGTAAAGTCAGTTAAATTCTTTTTAGTTTCACTTTAAATTTCAGATAAACGCTTTTCAAGCCCTTGTACGCATCTCCAGAATTTTTTATTAGAAATTCGATAACGGATCTATTATCCAACGAAGAGATGGATTTTTATTATACTAATCGCTTCAAGAGAATTGTCTGTATTGGGGGATTGGGTTGGAATATGTCCAGCGAACTCAGCATATGCTAACTCATTATGAAAAATATCACTCGGCGCGACCTTTCCTCGTTTCCGCCTTCTAGTTGAATGCTGTTTTTTCTTATATCCAACGGGTTTTATTTTTTTTAGGCTTGGACGTTTCAGGAACCTCAATCGTCCACCAGTCATACCTTGCAACTTTTCCTCGGCCTTGCGTTTGAAGTTCTGCCCCACCTCGTTTATTCTACTGCGATGTATATCCTTTACCGGTTTAGTCCCAAAGTCTTCGAGAGCTGCTGCCCCCGCACTCGCGGCCTCCTTGCCCACCGTTTTTATTCCGCTAAATAGCAACGGCTTGGCAAAGCGCCACAATCCCGCCAGAAAACTACTTATCCCCCGTCTCTTTTGTATTTGATATGAAGCTCTATAAATGAGACCAATCTCACCTCCCACCTGTTTTGCATCATATTAACGATCCCGTGTGGGAATCATCTCGAAGCTCAATGACTCGTAAACTATAATTACCTCTTTTTTTTAATGTAATACGATTAATGACTGAGATCCTGCGAGAAATGGAATGGGCTCCCCGAGTTTATCAGTCATTAATATTTCCAGTCTCAATATTGTTTTTCTCCACGGGGAAATAGTGGATTGGATTGAATGTTTGATGTCTGCCGACTTCTAGATTTACTATGCGCAAGCGTCTACTCAGTGATTCTCCTACTAGCGGTGGTTTCATCACATCCACGTATACATAAATATTCGACGAAAACAACGACGACGTTGTTTACCTTTTCACCACGCTGCTGTTATTTATCTTATAACCCTAATGATTTTGGAAGTCCTGGTTCAAATTTTACTCCATGGAAAAGTAAAAACCAACTCGCTCCGATAATGTCCTCCCTTTTATAGTTTTGACTTGTATTGTGGAAAGGAGATAGTTTTAATGTATAAATCACGAAACGAGTCATACACACCAGGATGTAAAGTGTACGTTAATTCTTTACCTTTAATTACCACACCGGGAGATAGCCGCTGATTTAATCCAGAAGGATTATCTATTAATTGGAGATCTTCTTTATCACAAGCCAATTCCTTTACTAGTGATTTTCGATCATTTTCATTCAGTTCAAGGAATAGTTTAAGGTAAGCCCGTCCCAAAGATTCGTATGTACCATAAGGTATCTCAAAGAACGAACCATCATTCAATTTAATTTTAACCTCAGGGTCATCCTGTGGTCCACCTTTTTCCCCGTAAACCACCCCCTTCATTTCGTGTTCTATTATCTTTTTTCCGGCAGAACACGCCTCATCTTCTTCCGCCAGAGTTCCAGCGTCTTCAATTTCTTCTCTTACTTCACGGGAAAGGATAATATTACCCATCGTGGGAAACAAATTTCAGCCAGACCCATGTACCAATCATCATTTTCTAAATTGATACGATGACTCAACTTTGTTTGATAATGAGCTATTGTATTTCTAGGGAAGAATTCCCTCGAACTATCGCTAGGGAGTGTTAGATAAAATTCGTTTATATTTTACGCACAGAGGAGGAAGGAATCCAAGAATTAAATGAGGATGAGTATCCTTCTCACTTGACAAAATACTCCAATTTAGGACCACTCACTCTACGTCTCAAAAACTTTTCGATCCTGTATTCCGTCTCGGGAGAAACTTTCACCTTGACTAACTCTTGCGCATAAAAACTACCCTTTAAATTCTCTGCGTTCATGTCGTGCAACTCGTATGTTGGTATTTCTCTCGTACGATCCACACCATTTACCTGGAATATTTCGCTGGTGTAATTTGTCGTGTATCCTTTTGTGAATGGGAGACGCTCCTTACTGATTCTGAGGTAATATACTATTTTAAATTTAGAAACGTGTTCAAACTTGTCGCGTCAGTGACGGCTCGCTATTAGGAACGCATTTTTCTCATTTACGTCAGTGGGTGCGATACCTTTTGCAGAATGAACGCTATAATTATAACTTTGAATCAATTTAGTTAGAACATCTACGTAGTTGAATGTTGAGTATCTAGTAAAGTACTTGTACATTTTATTTTTAAGTGTTCGATTAAAGCGTTCCACGATACTTGCCTTAATGTCTGGGTTATTGGTCGTGTATAATTTTATACCTTGATTCGAGAGAAAATTTTTAATTTACCCTTTACAAATTCATCTCCTTTATCGCTCTGAATTTTAAAAGGTTTACGTCTACCGCGAAAAATATCCTCGAATGCTTTAATGATATCATCCGGTTTCTTCGAACGTAAAACTCTCGTCCACTAATATCGCGAAAATAAATCGATTACCGGAAAAATGTACGCAAACCCGCGATCGAATTTTTTGGAAGATCTTAAGTCATTTACATCAACCTGCCAGCATTCGTCAATGTATAATACTATAAATTGATTACGTGGAAACCTTATCCTCAAAGTTTTGTGCCGGGTATACGTCTGCTGACCCACGAGCCATTCCTGTATCGCCTTTCGCCCCACCCGAGTTACTTGGTGTACTTTTTGCGCGGTTGAAAAACTAGCGGGATGAACTGGATCGTTGTGTACTCTATCTATTATGTCGTCTCCAACTCCATCCCAAAGGATTTCTTTTTTCTTTCGCGCTCGCTTCGTCTGGGAATTTTTCTTGGGGATGGTAGCGTTTTTCTTTTCTCCGTTTTTTGGTGGAGAAGCGCTTTCCATCGCTCCTAGTCTTTTGCTTATACGCTCCCATGTTGCATCCAAATCCGATAAAACCTTTAAACTTCGGCCAGCGATTGCTTCAAGGCGTGAGATCCTTTCTCTTCCTCACCGAGTTGCGACCTCGTTGCCGCCAATGTCTTTACTATCGGGACGTGCACGAGGAAGTTTATGTTTGAGACTGCATTAAGATAAGAATCGAGCATTCCTTTATACAAGAGCCAATTATCCGAGTCCATGAGACCCTTCTTCCCCAACACACATTTTATTTTCTTGTCCAAGTTGCTCAACCTAGTTTTTGTATGACTGATCGAAGGCCTCAGGACTCACGACTAGCATTTTTTGCACTCATTTTCCTATTAGGCTACGGATGACTACGCTTAAAATTGAACCAAATAATAATGGCGAAAAACCACCTTTTTATACTATAAGTTAGCGTTTCCTTTTTACACTAGTTCTTTTCTCAGCCAACTTTCTCAACTAGTTGCGATGCTTTGATAATTTTCCTTTCAAACGCTCATCAATCTTATGATTCCCGTTTAGGGTATTGAAGCAACAATCACAAATGGCTTTAATCAAGTCCTCGTCTGAAGATTGTAATATAACAGCACGCAGTTTAGGCTTTGCACACTTTAAAGCATGAAGTAAATGCTTATTATTCTTCAATCTTTCCATCGTGTTGGGGCATGTTTATAACGGTGGCCCCGTCTAAGGGAAAAATTTCCGTTCTAATGAGGAACCTTTCGTTAGTGTCCTGACCGAGATCTAAAACCAAATAACCGAATGGTTTTTGCGTAACCTGTTTATACACCCTCTCCAACTCTACCGATTTTTCAGGATAAACCTGCCTAGCTAAGTGACCACATTGTAACCTACCTCTATGATTTTTAAAAGCGACAATATACTTGGAATTCAACGAAATATTTCTCGCTTTTGGACTGATAAAAATATTCTGTGTAATGAAAACACAGAGACGTTAAATTGATGGCTTCCCCTGATGGACAATTTACACACGTCTTTGCTATAAGCTCCCTCACTCATTAAACCATCAATCACGTACAACGTTGGCACAACCCCAAATTCTTCGAAAGGGGGTATTTCAATTCGAAATTGAACGGGTATTCTAATGCTTGGTTTACTTCCTGGAGCACAGCACGAAACTATTTTACGTATCGGACTATTCACCGTATAATCTAAATTTTCCAAAAACTGCGTGACAAATGCGGTTTTTCCGAAGCCTGAGAGACCCGCGCAAATGTAGGTGAACGGATGCTTCCAGGCTAACTTTTTGGTCAACACTGGAATTTAGATTAAAAATTTCATATTTTATAATTTCAAGCATTGTTTAAAGCACCATTATGCGTACGTTTTCGTGGAATTTTATAGTGACCCCGCGCAAGCGTTTCGCAAAGGTATCGCTTATCGTAGGTCACATTCAGCGTTACTTTATTTACCTCCATGGTGTAAATATTGTGCATTTTACTCCGAATCCTGTTCATTTTTTGAAGTATCGTCGAGTTGTCCCTGAGACATTTAACGTAATCGTTCAATTTTAAACCTTTTTCCTTAACAGCTTTCGTTATTCCTTTTGCTTTCTTCTTTTCTCTACCTCCGTCTACCTAGAACCAATAAAGTTTACTACATAATCCAAGGAAATTTGTCATTAGGTTTCCATCGCATTACTCTTTGAGTTTATCAATGACTTTTTTATTTTTTTCGGAAATATAAAAGTGATCCTTTGGATAATTTGACGTGTCATTTCCATCTAGATTCCCCGGAAAAGCCCTGCACATATAATCCGTTTTTATGTCATATATGCAGCTGTCAGTATCGGTGTAGGCAAGGGATTTATTTTCACAGTATTTTGGAAGCATTGTTTTGTATTGAAAGTTATACATTAAATTCTTACTAAAGTCTAAGACACAGAAACCTATGCAAATAGGTTCATTCATTTTTATGACTGCCATCCGCGTGTGAACGGCTCCTAAACACTCGTTAAAAATCGTCCTATCCAGAAATGTTGACTTATTAATTGGCTTATGTGGTCTTTTTTCGTTTCCAGTAATTCCATATTCATCCGCTTCCTAACGTTCTCCATTGTTTTTCCATAGCATTGTTAAAAAGTTTGTAGAAATCCTTCTTTAAGTCATTGACTGTCATTTTGCTTTTCTCAGTGTTCATATTAATATAAGTCTTAAACCAAGGTGATTGACTAAAGTCGATTACTCTATGCACCTTCTTCAGCACCAGTCCTAGTTCTAAAGTTTGTTTCAAGTTTACGTAATGAATTACATATTTACTTTTATTTTCGATTTGTTTAGTCTTTTGTTTACTACCGGATGGTGTGTTATTTACCGGGAAAAGAGGGAGATTTAAATGTGTATCGTGTAGCCTATGTGGTTACTCAAGATCAATTTCGACAATACACCCAGTTTCACTGTCTTCGGGAACATTTTCAACGTTTAAATCATCAACATCTGCCTGTTATCCATCGAAATTCACCGTAAGGAAGGTGTTTCGAAGGGCCCTCGCGTAGAGATTGTTCGCGTCTAGATATGTCAAATGGGTTGAACCAGAATCTGGGTCATGACTTGGCATGTATCTATTGTTCGATTTGCAGTAACTTTTAACGCATTGGGAATTTCCGCCTTGGATACCGTTCTCAATCATTAGTATCATGTCGTAGTCAGCCAAAAGCTCTAGTTCTATTTTAGTGTATTTGAGCTTTACATCAAAAGTTAAATCTGGAGCAGCAAAATACCACCCAGGATCTAGTTTATACGCGCTGTAGCATACGTGACGAAAATCTTCAAAAATATCAGCTTAAAGGGTAACGTCGCTCTCCAGATAGACATCGCTTTAATCGCCGAGTATTTCACATTCAAATGCATCCCAAACATTTTCCGCATGCTGATAATCTTCGTCGGATACATATTCATCGGTTAGCCTGTTGTGAACATTTTCCTTTTCCGGGAGCAAAGTTTCATCGAGTTTATTCAACGAATCAGTGTAATCATAGGGATAAACTCCCATTCGTGTGACTAAATTTGTCTTTTCACCGAATATTGTACTTGTGCATTTAAACTGTTAAATTCGCAACCGGTGAAGCTAGAGATACGGGCATGAATCTAAACGTGTCGACAAAACCATTTTTGATGTTCTTCGATAGACTTAGAAAAAGATATTTTTTTCTTCAGAATTTGGAATTATAAATATTTCCCACTCATCATAGTTAAGCTATTGTACAATGAAATACCCATCATAAGACGAGAGGTTATGAATAAAGACTGGAAGGAAATTTGTTATTTTATATTGGATGATACAAAAAGTGCGACGGTCCTCTATACTTTCCTATCAAATGATCATTGTCTCTAACTCTATTCTCGTTCAATTCTTTACCACAAATGTGACATGCGTTCGCAGTTTAAAAATCTGAGTCTTCCTCTGGAGTGAGAGGATTCATTGGAATAGTATTCTTCTATAGTTTACAAACCTTTTCAGCCTCTTCGTTCATCCATTCAATGAATACCCTTGAAGCATTGGGACGTCGGTACATGCATGGGTCCTCCCTCATCCCTCAGGTGTGACTCCGATTTAACTAAGGCTGAACGGGGTATGTTTCTGCATTAAATTAGTATAGGATGAGTTAGGATAAAGCTCGCAGGTACTTAAATTCTCCAGAAGACATTCAAAGTCAGCGTAAATGACAAAAGGTACCAGAAAAGAATAAGTTAAGTGAGTGAACTGTAAACTTATTGTCCTCGTCAGGTAGAATGATTTTACTTGGTTCGCCTGTACCTTTACATAGCTGTTTATGCTCTTCTAGCTTTCGCTAATTCTGGTAATGTGTGAGTCAGCGTTTGCAAGTGAATATATTATTACAATGTTTTGTAATTTGGGAGTGAATCAATTTATCAGATTTCTTAATTCATCAATGGTGAGCGGTTGTTTCGTTGCTAATGTAAAGGAGGTCGAGATGATCCTTGAGCTCATGATCTATAATTTTAGTGGGTCTACGAGGTTTTTATCTGTCAAACCAAAACCCTTGGTTGAAATGTTATTGGCTCCCTAGAATTTTGCTATATCTCTAAGCTCAACCAGGCAATCGATGCAGCTCCACACGTAGGCATCGCGGAATTCTCTGCAACTGGAATTTGAAACTCTTTCAGGAAGAATGTTTATATTTTTCGCCCAAATGGCATACTTAAAGCTTTAAGCTAAAGAAATTATTGATCATCATTTTTGACATTGTTAACAGATTTAGTATTCCTAATTTTTGTAAGCAGCTCAATTAATGTTGAACCTCGAAATGGTGTGTACTTGTTAATTCGGAGTTCTCAACCTATCACATTCAATAAGGTCCATCCTGAGCCTTAGCTTGAAATTCGGACTTTTCTGTTGAAAGTTTAGAAAATGTCTCGTCCACTGTCCGATTTAACTGATTAATAAGCAATACTCTATTTATTTCTAGTCTTAAATGAAGTATCTAGCTCTTCGTTTTCCCCATTTCGAAATTTACGAATCAATACGAGCTTAGGTTTTATGGCGGTATTCGTCCTAACTTGCTCGTCAATTTACCGATATTAATGCTGCCAATATCAATGCTCAGTTTGGAATTAAAACTAGGTAAAAGAATTCTGTTTCCTTTAATAGTCTTAACAAGAAAAAAAATTAACGTTCAAAAGAGCATAATTTATTACCTATTGGGAAATGAGAGATACTGGGATAGCCATATGAAAAAAAATCTGTGATTACTAAACTTAACGAATAATGAATTGCTGTAAACTCTCTCATTAAACTGTTGGAAAACAAACAAAAATATTCCGCCTCACAGGCATTAGTATAACAATAAAATGAAGCGGTAGGCAGACATTCAAACTGTTATGGTTTCCTTACACAATATTTTCAGAAGGCCAAACCATTATCTTCAAAGTAAAGAGGTATTTTGGTAATTCACCATCTAAATAATTAAGCCTAAAAGTATTAGCGAATACATTGCTAGGAGGATATTAATAAGTGCCATCAATTTTAACAATCGAAATGAAAATGAAATAGAACAACAAACCAACTTTTGTTGCTTATTAAGTTTAGGGAATTATCAACTTTTGTTAGCGAAACTTTCATTTTCAGTCTTTTATTTAGTATATTAAATAAGTCCAATCTCTCCTTGGCTTTATGTTTCCTAATTAGAAACCCAAGTATTTTTAATGAGCTCCTATTAATTTATAAGTATTATAAATTCAAAAGAATCATTACCATTAAATAGCTGAGAGTTTAAATGAGGTTATCTTGCAGACATCCAGCTTGAAATTGGTGTTCACATTTTGCCAAACAACAATCCACCACTCGCACTCGATTTTAGTTATCGATTCAGAACGAACTACCCATCGAAATTTAATCGGCCATTTTGCAATCTGTTATTAAGAAGATTTTCATATTGACAACTTGGAAGCATTGCGACGATGCATCGACACGAATGTTTTGAGTTTAGATTATGTTTAGGCTATATTGGACGGTTCACAAATAACATGAATTTAATGATGCTAAAAAGCTGGTGCGGGAAGCAATGGAAGAGTCATTGAAGTTGAAATAAGCTATCCGTTGCATAATTACGTAACCATGACGCTTTTGTCGAAAATTTACCACAAATTTTTCGGTATTGCCCGGTTTTAGCATTTAAAAAGACTTAATTACCCTGTCGATGATTCGACCTCCGTCGAGAGTGAATGTGTACGCTTTCATACTTTGATAATCTTGTTTTAATAGGTAGTGAGGGATAGCAGCACCCGGGTAGCTCCTATCCCACGCTACCTATTTGCTATCAATGACACAAGGTGTTTGCTATCGATGTTTTCAATTGCTGACTAATGTTTAAGCAGCAATACCATGAAAACAACCTTCTATTGAAGAGGCTAAGGAAAAAGAAAAGAGAGAAAAATTAGTCGCGCAAAGGTGCGTGTTCAACTTATATTTGTTATTCACCATGTTTTGATCTAAGTAGTAGATAGCACTTTGCATCGACGAAATTTACTTATATTGAAAAATGGACTTATTACTTTTAATCAGTTTCCTAACCAGTGTACAACGGGCTAAACATTTAATGACTATTACCGGCATTGTTGTGAAAATTGGATATGTTGTTTGCACTAGCTATGTTCCTGGGACAATATTGAAGGTCTACTTAAATGTTTACCAGAAGAGCTCGTTTAAAAGTCTACTTAAGATGGCTTTTTAAAAAATTTGGCGAATACACTTAATAACATATGGCAATTACTTAATATAATATATTGAAAAGTAAGAAATATTAATAATTCACGCATGACCATAAATGTGAATTAAATCTTTGCATGAAGATAACAAATATTTCCTGGTATGACTTCTTGTTTAAAATTTAGTGGAATCAAATAGTTTAAAGAATTGCATTTTCATGCAGTAACATTTTGAAGTTATACATTCAGTTACATAGTCATTGTAGTGATAACAAAGGAATCTAGAGTAATTACGAATATCATTTGTTTGAACAATTGCGTAGCTTATTCATCTAGTCGTTTTAGTTTAGCAGTGGAGCAAATATATATAATACTCGTTCCCAAACTGGTGATGAGTAGAAGATGAAAAATAGAATTGCTCTTGATATGTTTTCTGTGTCCTAATTCATACATATTTTTTCCATTGAACTCTTCCATATTAGTAATTAATGCCTGTGTGAAGAAATTGTGTCATGTCATTGTTTAGAATTTAAGGAGAAATCGTGATATGGCAGCCTCCAGTTATTAATAACCTGGTAATGGCTTAATTTTACATAATGCAACATGGACAATTGCTTAGGGTTTAGTATTGGGTGAAATCAACCATTCCATTACCAAACCAACCTTTTGTTTGATTGGCGATCAAATAATTTGAGGAAGAGAGTGATGTCCAAGGGCTTGACAACAAGAGTACAGAGAGGCCTTGAGAGGATTTGTTTGATTGTGCATCAAGTAGTTTTGGTCTTGAATATTATAGTGGATTCTGTAGATCATTTAGTGTGAACAGCAATGTTTGAGGTGGGTTTAATTTATACAGAGGGCACACTAATGAATTGAATTGCCAATTATAGTTATAATTATTGTGAATCAGGTGAATGAATTAAGTAATTATGCTTTGCAGTCATAAACAATGGTGTTTCATAAATTTGATAATTTTTTAAGGTGAATGGTGCAAGGTTTAATTTATCTTAGGTAGAGTTAAGAATGCAGGAAGATTTCTGTCATCAGTCTGCCAATAAAAATTCAGGAAATTTGGTTGAGTGAACATATTTAAGGAATTGAGCATATTTAGTCATCTGCACATCGTGTTAAGTATCCTTCAAAGTAAAACTCTGCTGCTTGTGTTGGAATATGATTTGAAAGCTGAGTAGTCAATAGATCAAGAAGTGTACACAGTGAATTGCTTTGAATATATTGTAAAAGGGACATAATTTTAAATAAACTTGATGAGTGGAAATAGCAAGCATAGGGTTGGCCTGTGATTTATTGCAATCATAAATTTATACTATATATATATATGTGTGTGTGTATATATATATATATATATGTGTGTGTGTATATATATATATATATATATATATATGTGTGTATATATATATATATATATATATATATGTACATACTCAGTTCATGCATTGTTTATTTCTAATTTCTAATGATTAGTAATTGAAGGTTTTTAGCACCTTACAATCAACAAAGAACTATGGATTTATTTATCAGTGAAGAGTTACTCTGGTAAAAATATATGCTCATCATTCACAACAATGGCAAAAAACTTAATATTACTATTGGCCAAATTTGATGCTTACTACGACTCAGTTGAAGGGCACCATGGCCACCAAAATGTAGTCTTGAGTTATTGTCTTTCTGGACATCTCTTATTCTTTTTGTTAGGTAGAGGTCTTTAAGGGTTTTTTAATGTGTTAGGATAATACATTACTCTCTTCTTCCAATGAAACTGACATTGACATCCAACTCTTAGATGAGCCTCTTTCCATCTGTGTACTTCTATCCTCCTTTCATCCCATGTAAAATCCTTATCTTTCTTATTTCTGTCCCTACTTCCTTTCTTGTGTAGCATTCTTTCCTTTATATATCAAACTCTTCAGTATCTCACTCCAATCAATGTGCTTTCAGCATTCATCATATTCTTCCCAGCTTTCTATAGATTGGTCTCAAAAATCCTCTCTTCCTTCCTATCTGCTCTTCTGCTGTGTTGTTATCCTTTGTTGCCCTTCATCTCAAGGGAACCTGTAAGACTGCAGTGCCTATTCTGTAGATAACAATAATTGGTAGAGAAATGTAAATACTTGTGTTGACCTTAATATATCCATTAAAATACATGGATTTATATACATGTTATCCTTATCTCTCTCATGCCCAACCTATCAATTTGTTTGAATATGGGAAATTTTAAAATTTTCAATTATCATAAGTAAAGTTTTTGATGTGAAAAGCTGATTTTTATAAATGAAGTAAATGAAAAAAAATATTTTAGATTGAAATAGGAGGATATACCCTAAAGTACCCGACCCAACAAAGAAAACAAAAATTATGGGACAAAATATTTAACATATTCTCTTTTCAGCTGTAAAATCTTCTTCCATGGATGTATAATAAGTTTGATAGCCTTTTTATAATAAGAATGGTCCTGCTCCTCAAAATAGAAATTAACTGCCTAAATCACTGCTTCACTTTGGAATATCTTTTACCACTGTGACGCGGTATTTAATTTATAGATAAATTTTCCCCGATACCGCGAGACAAGGGAGGCCGCGACTCTACTTGTTTTGAGGGCGCCAGGCTAGCCGCATGGCTAGCCGCAGAGTCACGCCGCTGGCTGTCACCTGGCCCATCACACTCCTCGTCCCAGGGGAGGGCTCGCTCACCTTTTATGTGCCCCGGGGTGGGCAGCGGCTCTTCAGCTGAAATCACGAGGGGCGCAAGGAGGCGCATAAAAATGGACTCCGACGAGTAAACTTCATAAGAACTATTTATTATCACAAGAAAAGGTGTGGGCGCTCCCAAGCAAACATGACGCGCGGTGCCGACGCCTGCTGGGCCACGATGTTGGGTGGCCGCTCGGCTGCAGCCGAAGATGGCCGCCTCGCTGTCGACTGCTGGCTCCCGATGTTCCGGTCGGGGCCTGCGGGGGGCCCACACGGCGAGGTCGGTTGCTGGCACGCGCACCCCCGGTGTTCACAGGCTGTCGGTGACTCGACGATGATAGCACACGACCTTCTCTCTCGGGCATCTCACAACGAACTCTCCTTACCACGTGTTGGCCGGCACTCTCCGCGCGCGGCGCGCCCCGCTCTTCTTTTTTTCTTACATACATTGTCGGCGCCCACAAATAGCGCCCCGCCGTTCTACGGCTCGCGAGAGGGGCGCGCGTATTCGAACTGGGCAAGTGACGCTGCGCCAAGCACAACGTCACATACCCCCTCCCTAAGCCGGACACTCGTCCGAGTGGACCGCTTACAAACGAGCCTGCAACTGAAACCTATGAACACAATATAATAACAACAATTTCACAGATTTCTACCAGTAGTTCACTCAGTTTTGAGATTCTGTCTTCAGCTATTGGATAGAAAATGGATAGCACAACTTTTTCTAATTTAAACCACATTCTCTATGAACATCAAGTAATACATTTGGTATGAACAAACTTTTGGCATGAATCTTTCATACATTCCAAGGGAATTTCTCACAAAATTTCAACAAAAGCATCACTCGCTCAGATAATTCACTCTATAAAAGGCAGTACGTCCTCAGCTCAAACACATCACACCTCGTTTGCAAACTTTCATTCACCACAATTCAAGGGCTATGTGCCATAACAACAATAATGTCCGACAGAGATTTTCACATCATTGAAAAATAAATCGCTCACTTTGACACACAGACAAGATAACATGAGGCAAACACACAATGCTGACCTATTGCATAATACCAAAATTCATAAGGAATTTTTTTGAGAGTGTGCTCCGTGGGCTTGGCGCTCGGAGGACTCACCACTTTGACGAGTGGATCTTGGTGCTATATATCTTTTCAAGTCACCAATATCTACTTTCGCGTTTTGCTTATTGGAACGCGTTTCTACGATATAAACTGTTGGAGACAGTTTTTTTAGTATCTCGATCGGTCCTTCAAATTTAGGGGCTAGCTTGGCTGAAAACCTATCAATCCCACTGGACAGATGGTGGGTCCTACGCATTACTAGGTCTCCTACATTAAATTCGATGTTTCTTCTACCCTTATTATACGCTCGCGCCTGTTTTTCCTGAGCTTTCTCTATGTTCTCGGCTACTAGATCTCGTAATAAGCCTAACCTATCGGCCCTCTTTTTCCACGCTTGTGGATCCAATCTGCTCTCTATGCCTTCCCCCTTCTCAAGCTCGCGCCGCAAACTCTTCACTGGTAGTGGATGCCTTCCGAAGTTCAAGTAGGCTGGCGAGATCTTAGTCGAGGCCTGCTTCGCGGTGTTGACTGCATGCCTTAGTTCGTGTAAATGCTGATCCCAGTCTCTATGGTCTTTTTCTACAAACATCGCGATGGCCGTCTTCAGCGTTCGATTGGATCTTTCCACTGGGTTTGCCTGAGCATGGTATGGAGGCGTTGTTGTATGCGTTATTCCATACTCTGCCAATGCTTCTCCTACGCATTTGTTATCAAACTCTTTTCCATTATCTGTCAAGAGATACTCCGGCGTTCCCCAGCGAAATAGGACAAGCTCCTCAAGTGCTTTAACCACGTTGGCCCCCGTAGCAGCTCTGACCGCCTTTAGCTCCACCCATCTTGAAAATAAGTCCTGAAAGATTATTAAGTACTTGTTCTTGGCTTTGCTAAGCGGAAACTCCATGAGATCTGCTGCTACCACGCTCCATGGTCTCTCTACCGTTATTTTACCCAATAGTCCCTGAGGCGCTTGCTGCGACGTTTTGAACTGTTGACAGTCCTGACATTGCCTCACAAAGTTGTGAATGTCGTGATAGGCCCCTCTCCAATAGTAATCTCGTACGACTCGATCGAAGGTCTTTTCCACTCCGAGGTGGCCCGATGAAGGTTCACAATGGGCATCCCTTATGACCCGCTCTCGACATTCTTTTGGAAGCACGAGTTTCCAGCCCTCTTCACAATCAGCGATTGGATCGAGCAGCTCATCGTACTTGTAACGATACAAGTGGCCCGCTTCGACCTTCCAATTTTTATACCTCTCCGGATATTTGGTGACTTCCTCGACTCTGCGTTGGTGGTCCTCATCCTTTACTTCCGTAATTTCAGCGATCTTCTCTTCGCCAGATAGTTGCTCGTACATACCAGATAGTGCATCAGGCAAATCATGGATTTTACCTCGACGATGCACCACCTCGAAGTCCCACTGCTGCAACTCCAGCGCCCACCTCGCGAGCCTACCCGTAGGTTCCTTGAGATTTCGTAGGTATTGGAGTGCGGAGTGGTCTGTGATCACGAGGAACTTGTAGCCCTCTAAATAAGGCCTTAGTTTTTTTATGGCCCATAGAATAGCTAATAACTCTCTCTCTGTCGTCGTATAGTTTTTCTCAGCTGATGTGAGAACTCGGCTGACATAAACGATTGGATGTTCTCCGTCCTCATTCACTTGAGAAAGAACACCTCCAATTGCTTCACTACTCGCATCAGTTTGTACGATGAAGGGTTTAGAGAAGTCCGGCCTTGCCAAGACCGGGGCTTCTGTAATGGCCCTTTTGTATGTCTCAAACGCTTTCTGCTGTTCCTCTGTCCATTCCCACTCTTGACCTTTGTGCAATAACTTGACCAATGGAAGCTTGATTTCCGAATCGTCCTTTATGAACCGAGCGTACCATCCAATCATACCAAGAAATCGTCTTAGTTGTTTGAGGTTAGATGGTGCTGGATAATTCACGACTGGAGCTATCTTTTCCGGATCTGGTCTAAGTCCCTCTGCGTCTAACAGATATCCAAGATATGCAGCCCTGGTACAACAAAACTCGCTCTTCTCCTTATTGATTACTAGCCCTGCCTGGTCCAGTTTTCTCAACACAATTTCGACCCATTTCAAATGTTCATCGAATAATTCGGTGACTATGATTATGTCGTCCAGATATCCGAACATTATTGGTTCGAATTCTGGCCCGAACAACGAATCAATTAGTCGTTGGAACGTTGCTGGTGCGTTCGTCAAACCGAATGGCATTCGTCGGAACTGGAACAGACCTGAGCCAGGAATAGCAAAGGCTGTGTACTTCTTAGACGATTCCTCCATAGGAATCTGGTTGTAGGCCCAACGGAGATCGATTTTCGATATATACTTGGCCTTCCTCAGCTTGTCAAGGATTGAATCCATATTAGGCAGAGGGTACGCATCCTTCTTTGTAACCTTATTAAGGTCTCTGTAATCGATACAGAATCTCGCGCTACCATCTGCTTTCTTGACAATGACTGGCGCACTGCTCCAAGCTGAGGCCGACCTTTCCACTACTCCCTCGTCTAACATCCTCTGAAGTTCCTGTTGAGCTACTTCCATCATTCTAGGAGACATTCGTCTCGGCCGATGTTTTATTGGTTCTGCTCCTTGAACGTCAATATGGTGTTCTGTCAGCAGCATTAACTTCGGGCCCTCTGTGATCGCTTGCTCTATTACCTTGTTCAGTCTTCTTCTCTGGTCATCAGTGAGCGTAGTGATGCCTCCACATTCCATGTTTTTTTTCTCACCCTGTTTCACTTCCTCTCTATTAAATTCGCTCAGTAGTGCGCTGAGCCTTACGCTTTGATAACTCTCTAGGACTGATAGACCCGCGCATTCTGCGAAAATGTGTGGTTCATTTCTTGTCCCTTTCTTCCAAAATGGGTGCCACGGGCCCTTTTTTGCTCTCCAACACTTCTCCGCGGACATCGTATCAATTGAAAAAAGGTTTTTCAAATCTGCTCCAACGATCACTTGATGAGAAGACAGGAAATCAGCGGCTTTCCATTGCATCTTCTCCGTTTTTTCATCGATGGTAATCGTCACATCTAGGTATCCCAAAGTCTTAGCTGGTATGGGCGTCATTGGCATCGTCACTTGAGTCATTGACCCCTTCAGTCTTGACTTATACCTTTTCGCCACCTCGGGACCTACTATGGTCACTTGAGCCCCGGGGTCATAGAGCGCAATGTACTCTTTTCCCCCGATCAGGACTGAGACTTGGTCTCTATTCTCTGCCGTAACACTCGCTAAACTCACTCTAGGCGTGGACTCCACGCCGACTCCCCCTCCCTGAACCGGACACAGCCTATCAGGTTTGTCCTCAATGGTTACAGGGTATGTCACACTCTCACTCGACTCATTCCTGCCCGTCCCTTTGTTGGTACACAACCGATCCAGAGTGAACAGTACTTGAGGCAATTTCTCATAATCGCTGTCCTGTTCTGATTTCCGGCCCGCGTGAAGCGACTGGGCAGAATCTACATTCCACGCATGTCTCGGCGGGCTTTGTGGCACCGACGAGATGCTCTGAGGCCTCTCACTCATTCTCTCACTCTCTGCTTGCTTTGGTGGCTGGAGACAGGCTGGCCTGTTCGATCCTACCAAGGACTTGACCCTTTCGCTTTCTTCCGACCTAACGGATTGGCAGAGCGGAGCTGACTCCGTCGACCAATGCGCCTTCTCCCCCATATGCGGTTGATTTGATGGGCGGAGACGGGCTGACCCGCTCGGCTCGGCGAAATCAACGGCTGGACAGCAAATATCAGCTTTGCAGTGGAGGTCGGCCGTCCGTCTCCACTGCTCAGCTGGAGAGCTTTTCCTGATAGCTCCATTGCATTGGCCAGATCGATAGAGGTTGGCTGTCCACCTCGATCTGTAGATTTCTTCATCCTTGATCTTTGCCAACGCCTCAGATGGGTGGTGGATGTTGGCTGTCCAACTCGACCCAGGAGCAGATGTTTCATCTGGCCCATCTGAGTTTATCTCCCTTCCTTTCTCTATACAATTCTTTATTCCACTATTTACATCCTCCTTGATCGAATTTGGTTCGCAAAATTTGGCTGTCCAACTCGGCTTTTCCAAAATCGAATCACCATTTCCTAACCTAATTGACTTATTCCTATGATTATCTAAATCTAATTCAGCCGGTTTGTGTTCGACGGATTGGTTTGCGGGGAAGCCGCTGGGGCTAGGCGACTCCCCGCTTGTCCGTTTTCCTGCCGAGTAAACAGATGTTTGCAATTAGGGCAATTAATTGCCAATAAGCCGACCTTGCCGCAAAGTTGGCACTTTTCTCGTGTCCTACCCTGTCGACTGGGGCAATTGACACCGATATGCCCTCTTGCGCCACAGCTGAAACACTGGACTCTCGGGCACACATTTGCCCTATGTCCCGACTCTCCGCAGGAATAACAAGCTCCGTCAAAGCCCGGTCCCTGGTCTCTCGCCTGTGAAGGCCTAGACAACGTAGGTCTCGTTATGGCCCGGCTGTCCCATCGGCCATTGTAACCTGCCCCAGAGGAGCTGGGCGTGACCTCTCTCGGAGAGGACGGCTCGCCATTTTTCCCCATAGTGGGCGGTATTCTCCCTCCCCCATCCGTGATGGACTTTTTCTTGACCTCATTGTGTTGAAGTTCGTTAACAATGCTGGTCTTCTTATTCATTTCCTCCACATTGCTCCCCAGGGCCCCTACTTTCGCTGGTTTTCTTGATCCTTGCTCTTCTCCTTTCCTCACATAAGCGCCAGTCGTGATTAGCGACTCGCTAGCTGGCATAGGATCATGATAACGAGCATTGATTGCCATTCTTCTTTCATACTTCTGACCACAATCCATCAGTTCATCCAACGTCTTAAGGCGTCGATCCTTTATCTCATTTCGATATTCTGGAAGTAGATTGCTCAATGCGACCTTGAGAAGTTTCCTCTCTGACAACGGTTTCTTCAAATATTTAGAAAGATGTTGTAAGTTGCCTATAAATTCTGCTATCTTCTCCTTCCTCCCTTGGGTTCTATTGGTAATTTCCCTCATCACTTGCTCTTCGTCCCACTCTTCGACGAATCTCTGTTTAAATCGTCGTTGAAAGTCATTCCAGTCTTTGATGTACTCCTCCGTGGCCGCATACCAGTTGTAAGCGGTATCTCGAAGAGTAAACGGCAAAACCTTCAAGATATCGCTATCCGAGGCATTAGTGCTGGCTCTGATGTTTCCCAACTTCTGGAGGTACTCTCTTGCCTTTGAATTGCCGTCTCCTCGAAATTCAAGCTTCCAACTCTGGAACGCCTTTATGCATCTTTGCGAGATCTCAGCTGAGCGTGACGAGCTCGTACGATGTCTCTTGGATTTAGATGCCAATTTTCTCGGAGCACTGGCCCTTCCTAACTCAGAGCTGATGCTCTGTCTATGTCCATCGTCCCCTGATGCATCGTCCGAGTCATCACTGCTGTCAGTAGATAACGACCCGCTCGTTACCTCCGACTCTGAAGAAGATGACGAAGTGGATGTTATTTCCCTCCGATACTTTTTCCTGGAACCCTTTCTCAAGTTCACTTCCTTATCGTTCTTCTCACTGCCCAATTTTTGTAAAATTCGGCTAAGTCCATCCGTTAGGTTGTTGATCATCTCGTTCTGCTGTTGCAATTGACTCCGCAACTCCTTTATTTCCTCAGAGTTGCGGTCGCTCTGTACTGGTATCTCTTTCTGATTTAATTTCGCTTCCGAAGGCAGAATGCGCAGTTTTTCCTTTTCTCTGGTCAAATCTGACGCTTCTTTCCTTTCCCCCAGCGGCGGAAAATCATACGAGTCCATCAGCGGCAGTTTGGGCTGAGGGCCCCCCGCTGCGTTTGCTGTAATGGTCCGAATGGGGTTCAGTTCCTCATTAATTTCTCCGTCGCTTGCGGCAACTTTCTCCGTCTCGATGTGCTTCTTTTTATGCCCCTTACTGCATGCTCCTTTCGTTTTCCGCCCTGCCTCTAGGTCTTCGTCCCAGTTTAAGGCGTGTAGAGCTCCTGAGAGGGTTACATCGTCAGGCTGCACATCCTCGTCCAATTCTTTTGACCATGGTGTCCCTAACCGTGGTTGTGCCAAAAGAAGCTTAGCCCGCAATAATCGCTCTTTGCGTACTAAGAGTGGCCCCACCAAGGAGTGTCCTTTACTTGACAACTCATTTTCCACCTCTTCTTCACTCATTTGCTTAATTATTTCAAATTCTGCCTTTACCGCTGAATGCCGTAGCAGTGCCCTCATATCTCTCTGATATCTCGCCAAAAATCCAGTGTCACCCTCCATTGTAAATTAGGAAGAAGAAAATTCTTAACCTATTGAATAATTAAAGGATTTGCCCCACCTAACCTAAAATACGCTTACTGCAAAAATTTAATCCTAATCTAAAGATATTTCCCTGTTCTACAGTTATTATAACAAATAGGGTAGAATAAATCAGAATTCTATATTAAAAGCATAACCTAACCTCAAAATTCAAAAATTACAAACTCCACTTCCTCTTTTCAAAGGATCCTCTGCCACTCTGGGGATACGTGGCCACGCACGGAGCTTCCCTCACGCCAATAATAGTAGTTAATCTTAGAAACCGATCGTCCCTCCGCAACTTAACTGGAAACAAGTCGCCTCGGGAATGTTCACAGCTTTCATCCCACCCTCAACGCCAAGCAACCACTCAAAGCAACCGCACAAACCACATTCAAGTACAAAAGATTGAGTAGAAATTATAATCTCTTATTTACTGCTTCCCTCACAAAGAATTTTAAATTTTTTTATTTCATGAAAATGTATAGCGAAAAAAAAGGACTAATTTATAAATCAAATAGAAAAATTGTATACCGCTCGCGAAAGAGCTGTACGTAATAACTGGCGCTCGCGCGATGTTAATCACGCATCGTTCCCGCTCACACACACGCTTTGCACACCATGCCGGTATCACTCCGCTCGCTCTCCTTCACACCATTGTTGCCTCGTCAAGGCCGACGCGACGCCATTTTACACTCGCGCCGCATGCGCACTCTCGAAATATAATTGTCACTTTTCTCGCACAACAATAGAAAGGCTGCCCCACGTTGGGCGCCATTTGTGACGCGGTATTTAATTTATAGATAAATTTTCCCCGATACCGCGAGACAAGGGAGGCCGCGACTCTACTTGTTTTGAGGGCGCCAGGCTAGCCGCATGGCTAGCCGCAGAGTCACGCCGCTGGCTGTCACCTGGCCCATCACACTCCTCGTCCCAGGGGAGGGCTCGCTCACCTTTTATGTGCCCCGGGGTGGGCAGCGGCTCTTCAGCTGAAATCACGAGGGGCGCAAGGAGGCGCATAAAAATGGACTCCGACGAGTAAACTTCATAAGAACTATTTATTATCACAAGAAAAGGTGTGGGCGCTCCCAAGCAAACATGACGCGCGGTGCCGACGCCTGCTGGGCCACGATGTTGGGTGGCCGCTCGGCTGCAGCCGAAGATGGCCGCCTCGCTGTCGACTGCTGGCTCCCGATGTTCCGGTCGGGGCCTGCGGGGGGCCCACACGGCGAGGTCGGTTGCTGGCACGCGCACCCCCGGTGTTCGCAGGCTGTCGGTGACTCGACGATGATAGCACACGACCTTCTCTCTCGGGCATCTCACAACGAACTCTCCTTACCACGTGTTGGCCGGCACTCTCCGCGCGCGGCGCGCCCCGCTCTTCTTTTTTTCTTACATACATTGTCGGCGCCCACAAATAGCGCCCCGCCGTTCTACGGCTCGCGAGAGGGGCGCGCGTATTCGAACTGGGCAAGTGACGCTGCGCCAAGCACAACGTCACACCACTGAACCATTTTTTCAAGTTTGCAAACACAAAATGATCTGAGGGGGCTAAATTTTTTAAAAGAGGTTCATGGGGTAGAAATTTAAACTAAAATTAAGGAATTTTGGCCTTTGCAATAGCAGATTGAACAGCTGGTGCATTATCTTGATGAAAAAACATTTTCTTCTTAGCCAAATGCAGCTGCCTTTGTTTGATTTCTTTACTCAAACATTGCAATTAGTTAGCATAAAACACATTATTGATAGTTTTCCCTCTTTCAAGATTGCTAATGAAAATTATCCCACGCAGAATCCAAAACACAACGTCATGACCTTGCCTACAGATGAAATGGTCATCATCTTTTGTGGAGATGGTTCTCCATTTTGAATCCATTGTTTTGATTGTTCTTTCATCTCGTGTGTATTGGACCCATGTTTAATCCATGGTTATGGAAAGCTGCAAAAATTCTGCTTTGTTTCTTAGCCCCTAATTGAAATATCTTCATTACACTGGTTTTGCTGAAGCGTGAGCAAATGCAACACCCATCTTGCATAGAGCTCTCATATCCAAATTTTCAGCTAATATGAGATAATCCCCATTTTTTAAAATGCCTGCTATTTCTGCTAGCTGGTACACTTTCAGTATCATCCAGTATCACTAAGTAGATTTTCTTTGGTATTTCTGCAGTCCACCTCATTTGGTTAGCCAATATGATACTTATCTTGACAGCTCTTATGGCTTAGTTAAAACTATGCAACCCAATATTTTACTGTTGCAAATAAATGAGCAGACTAACCTTGAATAGAATCCAGTTCAGCTTCATTATTAGTAAGGCAGAGGCTTTTCAAATTAAGGTGTTGTATCACATCTTTATGACCAAATCTCAATTTTCACAAATTCACAGAAATTGTTCAGTATTGATGGTTGCCAAAAAGATGCTTAATAGCATAGAATCTTCCAACTTGAAACATATGCTTGATGGATTGCATCATTTCTAATACAGGGGTATTTTTAAACAACCTCCACCATCTCTAGGTTAGGCAGGGCACTTCTGGGTCTTCTTTTGTATGAAAGGTTTAACTGCTTAATTTTCAATTTAAAACATGATAGTTATATGGGAATTTTGTTAATAATTTATATGGATATCCTTTATGACAGTAATATTTTTCTTTGATCTTGTGGAAATATTCAAACTATAGAGAAATACATTTGTTTCCTGATGTGAGCAGTGAGGGAGAGTATGATGCTGACCAGCCTTAGGAGAATGAAGGACTAAGAGAGGGAGTATTGAAGGCACAAGGTAAGAACTCAGGGCTGTTGTCATTTTGCTATTGTTACTTTCTAGTGATCTGGTATGTTTGGTGAATAACTCTTTAATGTCACTAAGATATTGTGTTAAAAAATAAAGTATTTTTAATTTTACTATAAAAAAATAAAATTTATTTTTAAAATTATGAAACATTAAATAGAGGACAAATTCAAATTTTTACAAAAAATAAGTAAAAAAACATAATTAGGATTATTTTAAATGAAAGTTTTTGAGACAAAGAAGTTAAATATTTTTTGATCTATGGAAATTAAATTAGAAATATTTATTTCATAAAATCTTCTGGAATCTGGGTGGAAAATATAATAACCTTAATGGAGCTCACCGAATTACTTTTAGTCCATTGCAGATTAATTTGATTTTCTTAGTCCTTATTTTCTTTCATTCCTATCATTGCTCTGCTCATTGAA
The DNA here is from genome assembly GCF_022747635.1 of Hetaerina americana. Taxonomy (NCBI): domain Eukaryota; kingdom Metazoa; phylum Arthropoda; class Insecta; order Odonata; family Calopterygidae; genus Hetaerina; species Hetaerina americana. Next base: position 107,978,643 of record NW_027286763.1, read on the forward strand.
CATCCATGTTGATCCAGGCTAATTTCATGGATGCAGTATTTGCATTTAATGCATACAGTTCAGGATCTTGACCTCTTCTGAACAAGTTTACCATACAAACCATGTGCATTTTTTTTGCCTTGAAATTTCCTGAGTTTAGCTTTTATCTCACTGATTTATTGACACGCAGCTATAGGAAATGCACTCTGCTGATAAAGCTTGAAGTTAATTGAAACCTGTTCATTTGTTTTACTGGTATTTTCTCTGCATATTATATGAACTAAGGGCAATTACTCTAAACAACCTTTTTCCAAAACTTTATCTTATGCCTTTCATCATAGTAACATTAACCATCATGTCAGAGCTGTCAATGCCACCCATCTACTTATTGCAAAGATTTATTGGTTTCAGTTTAAATAATTTCTTAGTTTTGCCATTACAATTGTTTCATAGTGATGTCTTGTGTACTTTTGCTTTTGTGGATTTGCAGCTGGAGATCCATGTGATTTTTATATATGCCGCAGTAAAAAAATTTCATCCTTTCTGATTTTTTTTCCCCCAAACAGGTCTTTCAATCTTTTTGGTAGTAACTGACTATTCCTTATCAAAGTCCTTGGAAAAAGGCTTGTGAAAAGTTCACATGCCTATACAACATTTTTATTTATTGAATTTCATTTCTACATATATTTTAGTTTTCTTATCCTTAAAATATATTCCAAGGTCCTTGGTATCTCTCCAGTGTTCAATATTATTTGCTCCACAATAGCAGTAGAAAGACATGAGATATTATTAGCCAGTAACATATCGTTAAAATGTTATTTCCTTTATGCAGTGATGTTTATTATGCAGATTTTAAAGCAGGTGAGAATGAATTTTAGAATACCCTAAAGTTATATCAACTCACTCGGTAGTAACATTTGTTATCATCGATAAAATGTTCAAATATTTTGTCTGACTAATGTTTTAAAGACTTATTCACCTTTATTTCCTATGTCAACTCTAGCTGGGAATCTAGATCTCGCAGTTCCTCTATCAATGCAAACCCTGAAATATGATTACATCATATTGCAATTCCCTTAATAGCCATCGTGCACTTCACTCTCTGTGCTGGTCTGGGAAATCTTCTGGAATTTATGAATCTATGAGGAAGTCTTACTGCTCTCCAGTAGGAACCTGAAAATGTTCCTTTCCCTGATACTGCTTTCAGTATCTATTCTTCATTAAGCAAAGCTAAAACTTCAAACATTTTATTTGTGAAATCATTAGTCAGTGCAAGTGCTCTCTTAGCTATTTTTTTGATAACTAAGACTATGGACTAAAATAAATTGCCACAGACTCAGCAAAATTCTTTTAAAATAGCACAAAAATTAACTGCTTCAAAAGTTTCAAGCTTTGCACCAACAGAGTAATATCAGAAAGTTATCACACAATTAACAGGACATTTCCTAAACTAAAAGCTACACAAAAATGGAAAGTGTAAAAGCAGTTGGAAAGAATTAAGTGTTCATTTAGGGAAAGAAAATTCTAGACAAGGTTGTTGCAATATTACAATGCCTAAGAATTGGTATATTTTTTACACAGAAGAAACTTAACTAAAAATGAATACCAAAGAAATGCTAGAACCACCACAAGAAATTATTTTTCACTAGAGAAGAATGAAATCAAAGAGAATTCAAGTTGTTAAGCATTTTGATAATTATTTGTTAAAAAGAACACAAAAAAACACAACATTTATCAAGAATACATGCCAAACCTAAACTCACTTCCATTAGAAGAGTGACCAAGGATAATCAAAAGTATATTGAGTTGTTCCTTTATTTTATGAAAGACCATAAATCTTTTAAGAAAACAAAGAATTCCTTTGCTTCTACTTTAGACACCATTAAGTTCAAAACAATTATGCTATCTGTTAAAAGCATGCACTTTATAGATCCGATAGAATTGAATGTGTAGATGTATTACCAGAAGAGTTAAAAATCATTTTATTTGGTACATTTGAAACTGCTCTCTACATTTCAGGGGTCAACCCTTAAGTGCTATTCAAAACATGCTCCCCATTACATCAATAATTATTATCACTTTAAAACCAATTAAACATAAATTGAAATTATCCCTGTTTTTAGAAAAAATTACTGAAAAAGGTTCAGTGTTTATCTTCAGTGATTAAATTTAATGGTGAGGATTTTTAACAAGTGTTTTGGCCAGCAGTAAATACTTTATTCAAAATAAACAAGTCTGAAACCCCTAATGCTGCTTTTTATGCATTGTTATGCTATAAACTGTCAGGCAAAATGTTTTTGTTTTTTTGAAGTCCCAAGGTGTTTTAGAATTTATAATATCTGAAGTTAAGGTGAATTAAATGAATTGCAAATTACAGATTATATTGAAAATTCTTCCAAAAGTGATCATTGATGACCAAAAGTCAAGCCATGTTGAAATGTGCCAGGAAATCCACAACATGAGCAAATATAATCCCAATTTTTTTTATATCATTGCAGGTGACAAGACATTGGCATTTGAATATAACCTTTTAACCAAAAGACAATTATAGGAGCAGCTTACATCAGCATCCCCTTGCCCCAAGAATTCAGTCAAGATCATGAAAATTGTAGTTTTTGAGCTCCCCTGACTGAGTTCATCACAAGTTATTAGAACCTGGAGTCACTGTGTCCTCCAAATTTTATATAAAAGGACGCATAAGAAAAACAAAGGGTTTAATGCATCTGGCAGGACATTGCAGAAAACTAGAAGTTACACCAAAACATGGCCATAGCTCACTTTGCCTTTTTTGTCACTGACTACATGATCAAAGCAAGTGTGGCAGCTATCAAACAACTCTGATATAGCCAGGACATGGCTCTCCCTTACTTGTTTTGTTTATATGCCATAAAAGTTCTGGAAAGCAAACATTTCAGGACAACCTACCTATCTTATTTCCAGCAGCATATTTATATTTTTAAAATTGTCGGTTAGGGTATAAAATAAAATATACACCTATGCCTAAGCCAATGTATTGTTGTGCTTAATGTCTCATATTTATAGAATCAAGTAATCAATAAGGCTCTTGGAATTTTATTATTAGTACTATTTTGAAGGAATCATAACAGTAAGTTAATTGAAAGTTTAACTAAATTTAACACATTGAAATTTATTTGAATATCACTTAGTGCCAAAAAAGCTACATTGATTATCCAACTTGCACTTAGATTTAGTCATCAATTCAGAACAAATGACTTATCAAATTATAGTCAGCCATTTTCAAATATATTGTTTTGGTCAAGGTTATGTTGACTTCGTAAAGTGCTACAATGATGCCTCGACATGAAAGATTGGTGTAGATTATGCCTTAGCCATGATGGATGGTACACAAATATATTTTATGAAAAAAATGTTGCTGAGAAATTGATGTGAAGCAATACAAGAGTAATTGGAATTGAAAGTAAGCTATCCATTGTATGTTTATGTAATATTCATAATGATGCTTTTATCATAAATTTACTGGGAAATATTAGGTAGTTACTAGTTTTACCTAAAAAAAGCATCTATGTTAATAATACAATGATTTGAGATGCTTTGAGGGACAATAGTTATCGTTTAATACTTTGGTAATCTTGTTTTCACAGGTATTGAGACACAGGAGCATGGCATTGTTGCTTTTTTTAAATTCTTTAAAAATCTGAAAGATTTCTATCTGTTTCAGTAGGAGTGCCATGAAATTCATCCATTGAACAGGCAAAGGAAAAAGAAACGGGAAGAGAAAAAATGTCATCACAGAAAAGTGAGTGGGTTCAACTTTGGTTTGTATTTCATGTTCTGAGCAATGTCCTGGATAACATTATGTCATCAAAATTTACTTATATTAATTATAAATACAGTTTTTTAAATCAGTTTCCTCCCTAGTGTGCTAGAGGCTAAATGTCATATGACCATGCGACTAATACTGGCATTGATGTTAAAATCGGGAATACTGTATGCATATACTATGCTCCTTGGAATATATAGAAAACCTTTTTACATATTTAACAGAAGAACTAGTGTAATAGTGTACTTGCTAGGGAATTTTAAAAAAATGAGAAAAAAATGTACTGATATTTGGCATCCCTTTCCATATTTTGTTAAAAAGTAAGAAAGATTAATAATTTACCAATGGCTATATTTGGAATAACCTGTGATGGGTGAAGGTTAAATCATGCGGGTAAGACTTCTTGCTCAAAAGTCTCTCAAAGAATATAATTTTAAAGAAATTGCCTCTTACTTTAATAACTATATAAATTAACAAGGAAAATATACACTTGCATTGTTATTGTTCAGTAATGTTGAATGAATTTGTAGGAGTTACATGTGTAACTTAAATGCCAATAGTGTAGCCTAATCATCTAGTCATCATTGTTGTGCAAGGATTAAAAAATAATGCACGTTCCAAACTATTAGTGAATGAAAGGTGAAAAATAGATAATGCTTTTGATGTGTTTCATCTATTAAAATTAATAATTATACTCCCCAATGGAATACTATTTTTATTAAAAATGTATGTATAGTGAAATTATTTTGTCATTTTTGAAGGTTTTAAAAATTCTTTTATATTTTTGTAGCACAACTACTGAAGCTACTTTTAACTTTCATAATAATGTCCCTATTTAAATATTTGTTAACATTTTCTATTAATGGTTTTATATTGGCTAGAATTTTTCATATCAAAACAGACTTATGAGGATTCTGCTAATTATTGTTTCAACAAAGGTAGTATTGGTAAATCTAGAGAATATATATTTTCTATATATTACCTTTAATATTGTCGCTCAGCATAAATGAAGCCAAAATATCTGGTCAATGAAAGAGACCTTGGAGAAATGTTTTTCTTTTTCAAGATGGTAATTAATAAGTATTAAAGTGATTTATATTTTAACATGGAGGACTGAAGAATTGTTTCTTCATTCATCATCATATTTTGAATGTAAATACTAGAGTATAAGGCAGTGATTAACAGAAATAAAAATTGTTTTTTACTGCTATTTCATCTTCAGGAAAGGAGAAATTCATTAGAGGTAAGGCATAGCATATCTTTATGTTGAATTATTGTCTTTTTTATGTTTTAATGATCAGTTTCTTCTTTGTTATAGCTCAATGAAGATTAGAGAAACTAATAACTTTGGTATGATTTTGGAAAATGTTTTAATAACTACAATATTATTTTACTTAGCATTGTTTGATTTAACCTTTGTCAACAGGGTACATTCAAAGGACTATTGGGGAAAATTTGTGAAAAAGCAATGCCTCCAGTTTAAAAATTGTGATTTTCTTTTCTATGTATTATTCACTTATGCAGATATGGTGTCACTATAACGTCTTGCATATGTCAGTGTCTTAAAATTACCCTTTTCCCTGAAACATTTCTGAGTCTGATGGTAGAATGTATTATTTTGGTCCAGAGATGGAGTCCTTACAGTGTTTTCCTTGATATAATTCTATATTTCAACTAATTTATTCATATTTTTTTGAAATTTTGAGGCCCTCTATGGACCATTGTAATTATGTTCTGCATTTCAGGAGTAATAAGATGAAATACATGATGCTCTTTTCTGAAGAAGACCTATGGATACCTCAAATATTTTTCAAAAACCACTGAGTTCCTTCATTACCTGTTAAAATGTTTTGACATTTTTCTTATCTTCAGCCTATTTGTTTATGTTTGCAGCATTTCCATTTAATTAAATTAATAATTGTAATTGATGGTAAGACTAGTAGGTAGTGATTGGTGTTTTTAATCTTTGCAAAGAAATGATATTTATCATATCAATTTTTGGAAGTATCAAGATTGAATAAAATACAGTTAGAGTAGGAACATTCGCCATAAAAATTGTTGTTTGTTCTAAGGTAACCTGGGATCCAAGGAAAAGATACCTTTGGGAAAATGTTTAGCTCTCCATATGGACTAAAACAAACTTCTTAGTTTTAGATAGAGACAAAGGCAAACACTGAAGGAATATTCAAAGTTCTCTTGTTTTATTTAATGTGACTTTTGTCATCTGTTACAATATATTTTTAAGTGTTTATTGATTTAGGTTATATGCCTTTATGTTCCTTGTTGTTAAAATATTTGTCTAATTCATTAGAGAATGTAATAAATGAAAGTGTCATGTCATTGTTTGATTGACATGCATTATTAACAACAGTTACTACTAAGAATTTGAGTTTCATATACAGCTACAATTGAACTTTGACTTTAAATATGTTTTTGCCTAAATTACATTTCTTCTTAATTATTCTGATTAATATAAATAGTACTATATATAACAAACATTATAAATATTAAAAAACATTTCAAAGTCTTTACAGCAGTAACCTCTTTTTGGCATCCACACATTTTTTATTTGTTATCTACACCATATGCATGCATTACATTTGCATGCATAACATAGTGCATGTTATTTTCCTTAAACTAAATGCATTCTCTTTTGACAAAATTTGAAAATCTGTTTATGTTAACTGTCAACTATGGAATACTCAGAGGACTTGTTTTCATGGCTCAGGACGTTTATCTCTCCCTTAAAAATCGTAAGCATATGAATTAAACAGATTGTCAATTTTGATAGATGATGATAGGCTTCATTATATACTAGGCCCTAAATGGGATATGCATGTGATATTCAGCCTTTAGCACGGTATTAATATGAAGGTAGGACAGATCCATTCCTTGAACCATTTATGGTTTTCCAGGGAGACATCTGGTATCACATTAACTGTTTCACTAGCAGGGCATGTCCAAAATGGCATGTCGGGTAATAAAACACAGGCCTTATGGTAAAAAAATCCTCTTTTTTAACCCTTGACTACCTTTTCCCCATATTTTAAATCATATGCAGATAGAAAAGAAACATTCAGAATATATAACAGTGCATTAAACTGCAAATAATTTAATTTTAAAAACTTTGCTATGAGAGTATGCCTTAGATGGGCCCTGGCATTAGAAACTCCTGAGCCCTGAATACTCATGATACTAAATATCAGTGACAATAATATTGAATAAAAAGGTTGAGAGAACCATAGTTAACTTAGACCCAGCAAATGGAAGGATATGATTAATAGATAGATTGATAGAGGTCTTTATTTATGCAAAATTGACACCTAATGGTCCCTTTTTCCATTCAACCCATTGTCATATACATACTATATTAGGCATAAAATTTATAATTTCTGGCATACATACACATTAATACATATGGACAGACACTTTCATCATGCATATTGGTAGAAGTACAAAGAGAAATAACAGACTGGATCATCGTTCAGGTCTACATGCCACCAAGCAATGATAAGGAAAAAATCAATAGGTTATACAATCAGGAGAGTGCCCATTATGTGTTCCTGCAGGGAAATATTTGATGGTAATAGGGGATTGGTATGCAATAAAGGCAAAGGAAGACATGATGATGAGGTGAGGGACTATGGTTTAGGTACAATGACTGACTGTACCGAGAAAGCAATTGAGTTCTGCAGGAGACAGACGGGGAGTTATTTATCACAATACCTGGTTTAGACACCACAAAAGGCATTTGTATGCATGAAATATACCAGGTCACTCAGGAAGTCACAGATTATTAGATTAGACGGCAGGGCCCGTGCATTAGAAAATGGAATAAAAGATCATTAACTGGAAAAACAAGGAAGGAGTATCAGCTGACAGTAGAGACAATCATAAGTGAGGGAAAGGAGCTAAGTACCATCGAAGACAAATTTGAATACATTGAAAAAGGTTATACGAAACACACAAAAAATATATGCACTCTGACTAGAAAAACAAAAGGGAATCATGTATTTATGGACGAGATGTTTTGAAAAATAGCTGAGAGACGAATGATTGAATGCAAAATAGTTAAATAGAAGAAAGCACAAATATTTAAACTTAGTTAAATAACATTAAGGTAAAACGGACGATTGCAAAAAGAGTGGGAAGGCATCGAAAATCTAAGGAGAAAATGTGGAACTAGTTTGCTCTACAGGAAGGTAGACTGAATGATTAATGCCAACATATTTGGCGTGATGCTGTTTTGGACTGAATAAATAAATAAATAAAAGGTGAAAACCCACTTTGGAAGTAAGAATGGAATTTCATCGGATAAATTATTAATTTAAAATAACATTTTTTCCAAATGTTATCGTAAATTCCTTCGTTCATTTTGGGAATAACAGAAACTGCATATATAAAACATGAAAATCCACTCGCGATAAATTATCCGAGAAACTAAAAACAGAAATTTCAATTAATCCATCTTTCCTTCCGAAAGAAAGACTATATCCGTTAACCTATAAAATAATTAAGATTGATCACAATGTTTATACTGACAAGAAAATCGTTTTTCTGCATATTGATCAAAGGAGATGCAAAGAATTATCAATTTTCAACCAATTGTCTTCGTTACTGATATCGTTCAATTTAATAGATACATCTGACCTCCTCTCGTTTGGTTATCCAGTCTTCCATCGCAGGATTGAACCCCTTTCGGATGAGACTATATAAATCTGAGAGACACTCCGCAAATCGACGCTTAAACAGCCGAAATTCCGTAAGCTTCTCCAGGCAGGTAGAAAACACCAACCAGGGATAATTGGCATCCTTCACAACCTAATTAAGTTTTCCATAAATAGATATGAACCACATAATGCACGAAACTCCTCTGGTCTAAATATCACTATAATTTTTTACAACAGTGTACGGAATATATAAACCAACTAGTTAATCTTTAACTTAAGATTTTTACGAAATAGCATTAAAAGTTATTAAAGCAGCCAGAATCACAAAATAAACAACTAAACAGCTGAGCACCTGCATTTCGTTCTTCATCTGTTCCATTCTTTGAATTGTAATGGTATAGATTGATATATAAAGAGGCCATCCTAACCCGGATCACATAAATGAACTCTAGTATTTGAGTAAAGGAAAATAAAAATTATCTGTATTAATATGTTTATTTGGTGGTTAGGTATGACAGGCCTCTTTTGATATAGGTTGACATTGAAAAAATGCAATTAGTTCCGTCATTGTTCCATCTACAGACAAAATTCGAAAGACCGGATCAAAAGTTTCACAAAGATTTTATTTACGTTGGCTAAATAAGAGAGTAACCATACATTTATGCAAGCATTAGTGTTTAGGCGTTGTAGCTTTAGAGTAATATCAATTTTTACAAGTTCTCCTGTGCCGTGTTTACATTCGGTTCCTTTCAGAATACACGTCTAAATGATTCTTCGAACGTTGATGCGGTCCCGCTGTGTTTAAAAGGTAATACATATGCTGAAGTCAAATAAAACTCTTTTAAATGGTTTACAGTTAGCACTAATGATTTAATTATTAAGAGGTTAACTTATTCAAAATTATTTAGCTATAATCATGCAAACACCAATGTAATTGATGCACCATCTTAGGTCCCTATCACATTCTCCAGCTTTTGAAAAGAATGTGTTCTTACGAACTGCTTTGCCTTCGAAAAAGAAAAGTAAGTCACACCTTCAATATGTTGAAAGCATATAAATAAACAGGAAATCAGGAGGAAATATTATAAGTCTTCTAAAGAGCAGTCATTTGGATATCGTTACTCCTAAGTATAACACCCAAAATAATCAGTATTCATACACATAGCTATCTTAGCTCCAGAGCAATGTATACATATTCCAAGTCCTGCTGTGTGGTTATTGATTTTGGTTCCTTCATTACGATATCCATCTTAGAGACCCTAACCTTGGAACGGGACATTGACGAACTGAATCTTTTTTCAATTTCAATTAAATATTATACGATGCCAGTGATACTCCATCAGCTCATTAACATCTCAAAGTAAGCTGAATGTAATTTAAGTCCTTCTAGTAACGTGGTACGTCTAATAATTCCGATGTGTTCATATAGGTGACCCGGATTGAGATGGACTCTTTTCTTGTCAATCGATTGAATGTCGAGAAAAACTTCGGTAATAAAATGAAAAGATGAATAACGAAATGCAAGTGCCCGGCTGGAAAGGGGCTTATTTTGTATGCTAGTGTTGTTTTAGTAACTTTTAATACTAATTCGAGTAAATTAAGAAAATTGTCATCATAATTTTAACGTTAGATTTTTCAGTAAATCATTCATGGTACTTTCAAACGATCAGGATGTGCGATAAGGGCGAATTTAAACTCTGCAGATTGTGTTTAAACAGTCGCGGACTGTTGATGAATGTGTTCGGCGAGAATAGTCAATTGCAATTCATGCTGGAAAAGACTATAGAGGATTTAATAGATGTTAAAGTAAGTTAAGTTGTCCGTGTGACGTGTTTGTTTAAATTATGTCTGTCTTCAATTGAATAATTTAGTAGTTGGTTTATATATTCAGTACGCTTCTCAAAAAGTATAGTGATACTTTAAAGTAAAAGAGTGAAAGGAATTTGGTGTATTCTATTGCTAATATATCTTATTCAAATATTTTATTAGGTTGTGGAGGATGCAGATTATCCCTGGTTGGTGTGTTCTAACTGCATGGAGAAGCTTACAGAATTCCGGCTGTTTAAGCGTCGATGTGCCGAGTGTTTGTCTGTTTTCTATAATCGAATCCAAGAGGGGCGCAATCCTGCAACCAAGTACTGGATAACTAATCGGCACGAGGTCAGTTGTCTCCATTAAAATCAACCATGTCACAAGCGGGGACAATTTTTGGCAAAAATTAATATTACGTTGCATCTTCTTCGATTAACACGTTGAAAACCCATTTTCTCGTCACTACGATCATTGTGATCAATCGCAGCCATTTTAAAGGTTAGCGAAAAGACTCACTCTTTCAGAGGGGAAAAATGGAGGTATTGAAATTCTAATATAATTTCTCGTATACTTTATGGCGGGAGGTAATTTTTTTTGTTTTTAAAAGTTTTGAAAATGTAGCTTACCTGACTGTTTGAATTAAGGACAAAAATCATTCAGACATTGAACAAAAAATCATATTTGAATAAATAATTTAGCCAACGACATTCCCTTCTCACTTAATGACCGAGTGTTAATCTTTTATTTACGTTTTTAGTTAGTCAAATAACAGTATAAATCCAATGACATGGGACAAATAACAATCAAGTCTTCCTTCTTGTGTGGTGCACCAATTTCATCCTTACTCTTTAGAATTTCCATTGCCTTGCATGGTGTTTTCACAATGGTTCTTTTTATCAAAATGTGATTTACATCGGTTTATTATTTAACCCATTATATTGGGTGCTGTTGTATTTATTGGGCAAGATTAATAAAATAAAACAACAGTGTCCCTACCGAAACTTACTGTAATTGTAGATCACCTTATAGTAATATGAAACCCTTTTAATGGATATTTGGATGGATGTGAGCAGTAAGAATACCTTTTTAGTCACTTGTGTTATTTTTTTACAAAATGAGTGAGTCCCTAATAGTTCTTGTATTAGTAATATATGTAGCAGTTAAGCAGGAGAGATTTGTTACCATAATGCTCTTATTTTAAAATGTTTACAATGTGATTTTCTTGAATTGTAATATTTTTATGCCTTGAATTAGTTTCCTGATGAAATCAATGAAGAGTTTTGTGATGACCTCACTGTCAGTGATGCTATTGACAATAGGGCTGTGAACTTACCAGATGACATGTTCAATGTCAAAGAGGAAATTGGCACTGCCAGTGAGTGCTCTGCTTCTCCTGTAAGGGATATTGAATCTTTAATGGTCACATCAATGCAGGAAGGTTGCAGTCATTGGTCAGGCAGTGAAGAAGCAGGGACTATGGTAAGTGTACATGCATGGTCCAGTATAAAAGTGATGTGTATTCTCTGGGAAAAATAGATTTATGTACTTATGCAAATACTTAAAATTATTCAAAATCCTCTTCTTTCCCTGTATCAATACATTTCCAAAGATATTTCTGCCATGCCTCTGAAGGCACCATGCTACTCCTTGATACAAATTTTGCTCTCAGGAACAGTGTAACATGTTTTTCCAAATGCTTTCCTTTGGAAATGCTCCAATACTTTCCTTTCAGCTTTCTCTTCAATAATCAGGGAAACAAAAAAGTTGTTTGAAGCCAAGTCAGGGCTGGGAAAACACTGAGATGGTGCTCCTAGCCAAGAAGTTGGCCAAATGCAAAGGAAATGTTGCCTGGGGCATTATCCCTGAGGGGCTGTGTTAAACATCCCACTGCCAATCAATATGATCTTTGGATCCATTGTTATTTTCTACTACCTCCTTTGTTTGGATTTCTCCCAAAAATCCTCTTCCTTCTTGCCTCGTACCTAAGGGTAGTCCTTGATGGCACTAGTTCCGACAGCGTTCGAGTCACGTCAGGGGTACCTCAGGGAAGTGTGATCGGGCCGTTGCTTTTCTTGATTTTTGTTAACGATTTGAACCGCGAAGTGAAAAGTAAAATTAGGATGTTCGCGGATGACACGGTGATCTATCGGGAGATATCTGGGGATGAGGATCGTTTTATTCTAGAGCAGGATTTAGATTGCATTACTAAATGGTGTTCTAACTGGGGATTGACTCTAAATTATAATAAATGTTCAGTGGTAAATTTCTTTAAAAGATCAACGGGATTTGCTTACAAATTAGCTGGAGGTGACCTAGCAGTAGTTGATACGGTAAAATACCTAGGTGTTTTCCTTTTTACGGTTGGTAACCTAACACCCCCGCCACACACCCTGCGGCAGCTTGCAGGGTATTATGTATATGTACCATGTTTTTCAAACTTTGTAGTTTTTTTTTCCTTTCATTTCACCTCTAATGACTCAAAATGGCTGCAAATCCTGTTCTTTTGATTAAATTAGTGATTAGCAGAATGTAAGTACCAATGTCAACTATGTCAATTCCATTGAAATACATGGTTTCATTTACTTCCCATCCTTGAACCCTGGTGTCTACTCCATAGAATTTGAACTTAAAATGTTGCCCATATCATGGTATCAGTGATTTTGAATGGTTGCAATCATGAGAAGAAACTTGTTTAAGAGGAAAACATTTTTTTTTCCATGCATAATTGATAAAATTATTTCAAATTAATGCATGAAACATACAGCTTTGCCCAATTTTTAATTCAAACCAAGAGAGTTAAGTAGGCATTTACTGAGTGATTGTCCTGGATATACCTGTAATATTTGTCTGTATTTTTTCAGGATCATTTGCAAGATGATAAATTATGCTTTGCCTTTACTGAAGAAATGATAATTAAGAAGGAGTGGGATCTTGACATTCCTCAGGAAAAAGGATGTGTGGGAGTGGATCTGTCACAGGAACAAGGTAAGGAGGCCTCATAAATGTTATTTTTTGCTTTTCCTTTTCACAAAACCCTTTCACTGCCCTCAAGGTTTTGCCTTCAGTGATGTAGATCTGTTGGTTAATATGCCACCAGTATATTCAAAAGTGAAACTGCAAGTACCTTGTTTTCGTTGCTAAATTGTAAATGCCATTTGATACCGTTAACTTAAATGATATTTTGTTTTGTGAATATTAAATTTGATACAAGGGCAGTTTTAATGCCAGGGTATTGTCTGCAAGCATGCTATTTTTCAATTGCTTTGGACTAATGCAATTTGATTAAGGAGCCCTTTGAGTCTATCATTCCTGCCTCCTTCGGATTTCTTCTTACAGTCCCATCTCACTCAACCATTAGCACCTCCTTTTTTTTCTTTTTCTTCATTTCAATTTCTATAAACCCACGTTTTTAAAATATCAGTAAATATACAGCTATCATTGAGGTAACAGCACCAATGTTCCTTACCAGTAATTTTTTTATTTAAATAGAATTTAGAGAGATACATTGTTTTTTTATGTCAGTGATAATATATTTCCATGTCAAGCCTGACAATATCAAATAGACATGTTTCTTTGTGAAACTTATGGGCATGAATATATTTATATCTTTGAAAAAATAGATTTATTGATTTATCTACCTGTACAGATGGTTAAGAGTGTTCCAAATACTCTCTCCCTGCATAAAAACACTTTTGGTGATGCATATGCCATGCCTGAAAGGCAGCCTAAAATTCCTCTAGATGGGAAAGTCTCTTTCTTTGGATGGGTGCTCTGGGCCAGGCAGTTGGTAACAATGAAGGATATGTGGCTATCATGGTGGACCTTGCCTATGTCATGCATCAAATTACAAAGTCAAAGAACACACTTCATGTGGAGATACTTCTTTCTATTCAGACTGCTTGGAGCAAACTGGTGACCTGCTACATTGAAAGATATCACCCACCACATTTCTTGAAAGGATTTACTGCACTGCCTTGGATAGTTAAGTCGCAATAAAATCATGGGCATTACTTTTATAATGGACCATATATTTTCGTATTACTTAGAAATTGAAGCCTTCACCATTTTTAAATGGACATTTACTGATCTTGTAAAATATTTTGGCCAAATACTTCCTTCATGTCAATACTACGATATAATTCTTTTATCCCATATTTTCCTATACCCATAACTTGTTAGCAGGTCTTGTAGTAATACTTATCCCTTTTTTAAATTTATTTATATTACTTAATTATTTTACTTATCCCTGTTTTTAAAACTATACTTGCCACTATTATATATATAATTATTTTTTCAAAATACAATTTTTATCTTGGAACATTAAAGAAATTCATGATACGTTCAATAAACACATTTGGCAGAACAATGAGTTAAGATTAAGAATGTTGGATATATAGTGTCTATACTGATGAAATGCATTGTCTGTAATGAGTGGATAAAGGCATTATGTGGAGTAAAAGGAAAACTTAAATATGAGGGTGGTCCTAGAATTATCCTACCAAGCATGCAAAACACAAAAATTTAGAAAAAATCTATTTATTTTTCAACTTAATCTCTTTTCATGTCTATATACTTTTCTCGTTGATACTCAAACACTTCAATACCCTTTTATAATTTGAGCCATCTTGCTCCTCAAAATAGATAAACTGCCAACATAATTTCTTCACAGATAAAAAGTATTGGACCACTGAACTTTTATTTCAAGTTTGCGATAGAAAAATAATCCAAGGGGGCTAAATCTGGCTGATAAGGTGCATAAGACAGCAATTCAAAATTTAATTCATGATATATAGCCATTGCAATGATGGATTTGTTAGCTGTTTCATTGTCAAAATAAAAAACTTTTTTCCTAGCAAAATGCAGACATTTTTGCTTGATTTTTTTGCTCATACTATGATATTCACCATTGATAGTTTTTCCTTTTTTAAGATAGTCAATAAAAATTATCCAAGATGCATCCTGA